>NC_136810.1:53902378-53904878 GCF_951216825.1 Electrona antarctica
GTGTGCGTGTGCGTGTGCGTGTGCGTGTGCGTGTGCGTGTGTGTGTGTGTGTGTGTACAGTACACTTTCTTATGAATATATTGTGTGTATTTGTGCACGCGCAAATGTGTGTGTGTGCGTGCGTGCGCACATGCGTGCGTTCCTTGTGGGCTGCTGTTGGCCTACAGGTTGTCCAGTCCATTGTAGGGCAGCTGAAACAGGAAGTTTCAGCAGCAGAGCCGCGGCTACTGCCGTTATCAACGACACTCATGGGAGTCGGAGTTCAATAAACAGGCCGGAAGCCACATATTGACCAGTTTGTGAACCTAGTTTTTTTTTTAATGTAGTATAATAGACTTTACAGCCTCTGTGTGCAGAGGGTCACAGAGCAGTACAGTACAGTACAGTACAGTACAGTACAGTACAGTACAGTACAGTACAGTACAGTACAGTACAGTACAGTACAGTACAGTACAGTACAGTACAGTACAGTACAGGGGGGGGACTCAGATAAATGAAGTATATGGAAACAAGCCCCCAGGGCCTTTTGGGTTATCCTTTTGGCATAGCTTGTGAAAGTGTATTGCCGTGCTGTTTGCGACGTGTTAATAAACTATTCAATCAATCAATCAATCAATCAATCAATCAATCAATAAATAGGGTTGTTGAGGGGTTAGGTAAAGTGCCATGCTATTGAGTGTCACTCATTTACATGCACATTGTAATGCACATGTATTTCATGTAGGCTATTTAGTACAGGTACAACTAAAAATAAAGCATTTAGTGTATGTATTGTTTCCTGGATTCCCACTAGCTTCCGCCTATACCCACATATATAATCTCCTTTATTAAGTTATAATAAGCATCGTTCAATGATAATATGCAGTGTAAGAGCTGTGTTATGTGTGCGTGCGTGCGTGCGTGCGTGTGTGCGTGCGTGCGCGCGTGCGTGAGTGAGTGAGCCCCGGGTACATACATTTCCCAATCACGCGTCTGTCTGCGTGGGTTATCGACTCAAGGACGTTTACTTTGGTATAGCCCCAGTGTGAGGTAAGCGCGTATTATCGCCGGCTCTTTTACCACAGCGCAAACACCAGCGCTGATCTCTCCGCAGCACAGCGTGCAGGGCTGAACTAGTTCAGTGGGCTTCCAGTTCCAGCAGCAGGTCTGCATTGAGCCTTACAGGAATCTGCTGAATGCTGCACTTTCTGGAGGCCTGACACCCAGCGTGGATTGATGGGATGTGTGCCTTGCTTACTTAGTCCCCACCCCCGCAAACCCTCCATAATCTATATCGCAAATTGTGCCTTGAACTCACTTCAAGTGCTTCAGGTTACCGCTCTGCAGCACAGGGGGAATTCTACCATAACGCAGGGGTTTCAGTGGGGTTTTTTTTGAGGGGCGCAGCTATTAGTGTAGATTTCCGTCTTACACAAACATTAAATTCCCATTGACAATGAATGAATGGAGAATTTATGTCATATGTGTGTCCGAGCAAATCCGTATTTTTGTCCTACACAAAAATTGAATTCCGATTGACAATGAATGGAGAATTTTCGTCATATACTGTATGTGTCTGAGCTAATCGACATGTTACGTCATGATGATGTACGATGATAAGCGCCCCTCACTTCACACGGGGTGTGATTTTATGTTTCTTGACGCAGGGGAAGTTGAGCAAGCGTGGCTCAATCAGCCTGCTTTGATTTTATGTTTCGCACAATGGGCATCGTCGCTGTATTTTGTAGATTCCCTGTGAGTCCTGTGATTCAAACCATTGACCTGTCCGTCAAGTTACTGTAAATGGAAAGTGTTGGGGAAATATTCACTTTTAGGATTTTTTTTTATGATGGTTTGGATGTTTGTTTGTTCTTTTCACTCATTTCCATTGGTCCGATCAGTCAGTAGAGGACCATGGAAGCCAGAACTTTTCCAGTGGCTTCTGGGTCTGTTGTGACCGAGAGGTTCAAACTTTAAATTACATACTGCAACGTACTGTACTGTATTGTGTTACAGTGTAACACAATACCACTCCCTTATGTCATTTTCAACTTTTTGCCGTCATGCAATGTTAAAGGTAGGAAATGTGGCGATGTAGCATGGAGATGTGTATGTGCATGCGTTGTGTTTGTGTGCAATGTGGACATAATGGACACATCATTGCATCCGTATTTGCAATTGTACGTTACCAGCTCAGTGGCCTTGTGGTTAGAGTGTCCGCCCTGAGACTGGGAGGTCAGGGTTCAATCCCCGGCCGTGTCATACCAAAGACTCTAAAAATGGACCCAGTGCCTCCCTGCTTGACACTCAGCATCAAGGGTTGGATTGGGGGGTAAGTCCCTGCGACATACTAGCGTCATGTCCAGGGGGTGTACTTGTACAGTCAAGCTGCCTCACGCTACAGAAACAGGAGATAGGCTCCTGCCCCTATGGGGCCTCATGGCTCGGCAAGGCTGCTACTACTACTAGTAGTAGCAGCTGCTAGTGGAGATGCGGTGTTACGACATGGATTTCTAAACTA
>NC_136810.1:53909878-53914878 GCF_951216825.1 Electrona antarctica
GAGGATTTGAGTTAAAAGCGTTCGCTGTGAAAGAATATATATTCAAAGATTTGCGCCACATTTTCACGAAAAAAAAAAAAAAAGCAGACCTACAAGCTCGGTGCCGCGCTACGAGCTTGTAGATCTGCTATTTTTCAATAGCTAAAGGTCAAAGCTTTAAAACACCAAAAGGGGTTCCCGTCCGCGTCCAGTTAAGTAAAACATTCAAGTACTTTTCTTTTCCCCTCCAGAGCTGCGTGTACGGCGAGAACAGGACGTCCATCCAGTGCACCACGCCCTCCCTGGCCAGGCTGGCCCTGCAGCCGCCCGTGGTCACCAAGGTGGCGTTCGTCCTGGACGGCTTCTACACGCCGCAGATGGACCTGCTGTACGTGGAGGACCCCCTCTTCCAGGACCCCAAGCTCACCTCCAAGGACAACAAGAGCATCGTGGAGCTCAAGGTGTGTGTGTGTGTGTGTGTGTGTGTGTGTGTGTGTGTGTGTGTGTGTGTGTGTGTGTGTGTGTGTGTGTGTGTGTGTGTGTGTGTGTGTGTGTCGTTTTCTTGTGAAGAAGTAAGAACTACACTGTTTCGGGTCATTCCGACACACACACAAAAAGTTGAGATTTCACTCGTGCCAGACTCTGCCAATCCTCAAGCGATTTGTATAATTCCAAGTGGTCTATACTCTGTGAAGTGTATATTTGCGTGTGCTTTGCACAGCCTTTGCTTCAGACCTGCGGTCGCTTCTCGCCTTGGCTTTAAGGCGTCTTACTGGTTATTATTATGTCCCCTAGGGTAGGTATAGGTAATGTAAGTATAGGCCTTGCCGAGCCATGAGGCCCATAGGGGCAGGAGCCTATCTCCTGTTTCTGTAGCGTGAGGCAGCTTGATGCACAAGTACACCCCCTGGACATGACGCTAGTATGTCGCAGGGACTTACCCACAATCCAACCCTTGGGGTTCCACTGGGTCCCTGAGTCTTTGTGACCCGGCCGGGTATCGAACCCCGGGCCTCCCAGTCCCGGGGCGGACACTCTAACCCTACCAGCCACTGAGCTGGTAGAGTAGGTACCCCACAAAATAAACATGCAGTAACCCTGGTCAGTCGGGGCCCCTGATGGAGGGGAAAGGAACCCGGTTGGAATAACGTGTAAGAATAAGAACTGATTTTTTTTTTTTATTCCAAGGTATCAAACATTTAGGTTTTGTACTTTATTGGGCACTTTTTGCTCAGACTTCAGAATGAAGCTGATCTAATTCATGACACTATTGTTTGAAGCCCTTCTCTGATGTTTGTTTGACTCTATACCGAGATGAATGGACACTTCAGAATGTCGTTGGTGTCGACCTGCACGTTGCACTCTGCTCACACACTTTGCATTTAGACAACACCATGCAAGAACACACACACACACACACACACACACACACACACACACACACACACACACACACGCGCGCACACGCACTCGCACACACGCACACACACACACACAGTCCCCTGGTGACTCACGCTCTATAGACCAACTTGTGAAGGAAACAATACTGAATGCAAACAGGAACAGGGGTCTCTTTCCCATCGTTCCCTCTCTGCCCTCCTCCGCCGTCCTCTCGACGGCCTCGCATTGTTCCGTGGGTTCCTGAGGTCAAAGCCCTTGACATACGAACGGTACCTTTCACACAGACCCGGCCCACTCCCCTAGGTGTTAAAACCAGGCCCGGGTCTACAAGGAAACAATGTAAAAGAGAGCGTTTTTTTTAAAGCCCCCTCCCCTTCTTTTCTTTCATTCTCATTTTGGTTGACTGCAGCTCGATGGGCAGCGGCAGCTGCGTTGGACCGGCTCGGTCGCACGGGATCCTGGCTCTGTTTTTTTCTCCTGTGCACTTCTTTCTTTCGTTCTTTTTTTCCCAGACACGACCTTGCACTTGGCCCCCGACACTAATACACCATCACCCCCCAACCCCCCTTACCCTAGCTCCCCCAAACGCACGCACGCACGCACGCACGCACGCACGCACGCACGCACGCACGCACGCACGCACGCACGCACGCACGCACGCACGCACGCACGCACGCACGCACGCACGCACGCACGCACGCACGCACGCACGCACGCACACACACGCACACACACACAC
The DNA here is from genome assembly GCF_951216825.1 of Electrona antarctica. NCBI lineage: Eukaryota > Metazoa > Chordata > Actinopteri > Myctophiformes > Myctophidae > Electrona > Electrona antarctica. The sequence continues at coordinate 53,911,998 of NC_136810.1, forward strand.
GCACACACACACCCTGCTTCCCTGGCTCTCCTTTGGCCCAGACAACCCCCCCTCCTCCCCAATATTTACACCCAGGGGACTGTGTGCCAGGCACTCAGGCACAGTACCGAGACGGGGCGCATTTAGTGCTGATAACTCTGCACAGAATTGCCATACAAGTACAAATAACCTCAGAATTGTACTTAAGTGCAGTACTTAAGTAAATGTACTTAGGTACTTTCCAGCGCCGCTTGGGATTAGTGGACCTGGAGACCCAACGTCAGCCTGGACCCCCGCAGTATTTATTGAGTTAAAAACATGTACAGTAGAACCCGTGAAGTGCGTGACACAAGGCTCATTTATTTACTGCTTGGGTGAAAGCTCCATTCCCAAAACGCCTGCCAATGAAAGAGCCTTGCGAAGGGAATGTTTACGTTTACATTTCTGAGCATTTCAAGCCGCTAAATGTAATGTCACTCTCCTCTACCGGGCTGACGTATAATATGTCTATTCAACAAGTTCAACAAGTTAGGTGGATGACACAAGATCTGATGAGAAGAGGATTTTTGAGTGGTGCAACCGCTCCAAGGAACAGCAATGTCCCTATGTCCCAACCTACTGTATGTCCTAGTGTGTAAGGGCTAGTAAGGGTGTAAGGGCTACGTGAATATCCTTCTCATATCCTATTATATTTATTTATTTATTTAAATGACTACTGCTCAGCCCATAGCTACTGTTACTACTGTACTACTGTAATTAATGTATCCTCCTTACTGACATGTTTGCACTTTGGTGAGATGCGAAAATACTTTTCGCTGTGCTGTACTTGTACTGTACTTTGACAATAAATTGAATCTCATCTCATCTCATCAGTGTGACTATGTCCGTTTAGAGTACCAGTAGGGGCAAAAGTGGCACTGTTGTGCCAGAAACAGAGAGAGAGAGATAGTGTTGCACTGTTGCCTGCTAATTACAGAGAGAGAGAGAGAGAGAGAGAGAGAGAGGCAGGGGGAGAGGGGAGTTATAATGACAATTAACACACATCATCATTTTTTGACCGCGGTCGAGATCATGGATTTCACAATCACAATGCCACGCCAGACTTTCCGGTCCTTCATTGCCACCCCCAGTTCCTGCTTACTGATGCATGTGTCCCTATAGCGATGACATCAGGGAACGACAGTTTTCTACCTCTGGTCTGCTTTGAGGCAGGACTCCAGAGAAGAAGGGAAGATTATAACCTCATTGTCAGCTCTGTAGCAGTGGCCGGTAAACTGTGTTCTTCTGGATCGGACTATAGTGAAGAAACACGGGGGAAGGTTGCCGTATATTAGATACAATTAACACATTCCCTGCTGTTGACGGAGATCTCTAATCGAACGCTTCACCGCCGATGATGGAGATATCCGTCATATCATATCATCCATATGAGACACAGACTGAGTAGGGAAAAAATGCCATTTTATCATGATTATTAGTGAGGACCTATTATATGAAGATAGGTTGAAAAGTGGCGAAGTGGTCCTTTAATGTGTTAATGTGTTTGTGTGTGGAGGGAATTTGAAGAGATATTTATTTTTTTCCCTGAGCGACATCTCTGTTCTGTTCTAACAGGAGTACAGGAAGGTCCCCTGTTTGCTTGTGACTGACAGCTCAGCCCCGCCTCCCTCCCTGCTGTTAGCAGATCCAGTGTTATTTGTGTTGGCTCGCTAGCGGGCGCAGCTAATCTCCCTTCACGGCTTCATGGGAGAAAAACAACCGACAGTTTTGACACTAATTATCATTACAGTGATGTTTATTTACTGTGAAGTCTTCTCATAGAGGTTGTCGAGTGGTTGCCTATAGGTTGTGTCACGTATCGTACTGTACGCAACGAGCAAGGAAAAAAACAAAGCTCCCAAACAACCAACTTTGACAATTTAGCCAGTTATTAGACGCTGATTGTTCAGAGCGTTAGATTTGCGTAGGAGGCATGAAGCCCAGTCAACAGCAGGATAAACAGAGTGCCAAGGATACATTTAACTGCATGAACCCTGGCCTCTCTATTCTGGAGCCGATCTGCTATTTTCAGGAAACAGATTTGCAGAGAGGGGGAAAAAAGAGGGGGGCCTAGTATGGAGCGTCGCAGTCCCGCCCCCTTTCATGACGACGCCAGGCCCAGGAAATAATTCCCAATGCATTTTTCCTCCATAGACATTTCAAAAAGTATTAATTTAAAGACCTTTTAAGCGTCGTACAAAGCCAACTCGAGTTGTGACAAATCATGACAATCAATAAACACAATATTTTGGACCAAACAAATAATTACAAAGAAGAAAAACAAGAAAAAAAGTGTACTTTTTGAAATGTCTATGAGGAAAATGGGCCCTGGGCCCTGGTAGGGGGCGGGACTGCGACTGCTCTATAGAACCCTGAAGGACTCAAACAATGAAGTATATACCGCTATATACTGTATAGTGTTTACATAGTGATACATAGTAAGGTAGCATCTGTCCACATAATGTCCTTATCACCTTTGGACGAGCAAACAGCATACAGCACATATAAATGACACACATAGCACTTAACAACTTCACCCATTTACACCTGAGACCGGATTCTAAAAAATGTCTTCTGAAACAGTTTTCTGAAAAACCTATGTTTCTATGTCAGTGGTTCTCCAACTATTTCATGTCAAGGACGAGGACCCCATCTCAAAATGTGTTGTTTATTCAGGGACCTCCCAGATCCTAAAGTTAATTTGAGTTAGTGAGGTTTGAATTAAAGACGTTCGCTCTGAAAGAATATATATTCAAAGATCTGCACCACATTTTCACGATTAAAAAAAAAAAAAATAGCAGATCTACAAGCTCGTAGTGCCGCGCATTTCAACAGCTAAAGTATAACATAATGCTTAAAACAC
>NC_136810.1:53919878-53926735 GCF_951216825.1 Electrona antarctica
AATGTTTCCCTCTTCCCACTTAACCCATTTTGGGGCGGGAACCCCTTTTGGTGTTTTAAACATTATGTTATAATTTAGCTATTGAAGCGCGCCACCGAGTGGCGCGCTACGAGCTTGTAGATCTGCTATTTTTGAAAAATTGTTCAAATGTGGCGCAAATCTTTGAATATATATTTCAGAGCGAACATTTTTAACTAAAATATTTGCTTCTGGGGGGTCCCTGGAACTACATATTTTGAGATGGGGGTCCGTGGCCCAATAGAGATAATTCTGGGGGTCCTTGACATGAAAAAGGTTGAGCATCACTGACATAGAAACATAGGTTTTTCAGAAAAATGTTAGGATTTAGAAGCCTTTTTTTATCAGTCCAAAATGGGTTAAACCAGTTAAACCCTATGTAGAGATGTACCATTGTACCAAATGTCCCCCCTCCCTCACTGATGATGTTCTGTTTCTGACAATGCACTGACAATCTACTGAATTGCCAATGGCAGAAGACTCAAACGGGATATCTGTACGGTATTGTGTTGACTGGGGTACCACAGGGCTCTATACTAGGTACACTGATCCCCCCCCCCCCCCCCTATCTCTAGGGTAGACGCTAGAGGGTTCAAGTGGTTGAGTCACTGTGCAGCTAGAAGCATCAGCGAAAAAACCCCACCTGAAATGTAAATGCTCTGTTAATGGTGTTTGTGTAAGACCACCCACCCCCGCCGCCCCCATCATCTTTAGATGCTCTTTGAGAGAGAGAGAGAGAACTGCTTAGTCAGTCAGCCCCTTTCAAAACTGGTTCTGTATACAAGCGGTCTATTCAACCTTGAGAATGGGACTCATGTAAACACACATCCAAACTCAGTTCATTAAAACAATGTCTTGTTAAAAGTGGCTTTTTACTGTCAAAACAGATGGAGAGATGGGGTACGTACTTTCCCACACAGTGGGTCGGGAGTCGGGACACATTTTTATAGGTTACAAGTAAATAACATTTTTTTTTTTTACTTAAATGTTTTGAATTATTATTTCATGAATTTAAAAAGTTTAACAAGTAGTGGGCCTCATGGCTCAGCAAGGCGTACTTACTCTCGGGGAGACATAACGTTTCTCTTTTGGGCCTCGAGCTAAAGACTTTGTGTAGTGTCTCAGAACCAGGCCGCACCATCCCCGCCCCACCCCCCTCTAACCCTGCTGATCACACTCTTAGCCCTCTCATAATATAGAAATGTCCCAAATTTAAAGAGCTCAACAGAAACTATTTGGAGACGATCTGGTCTATAATATGGCCTACTAGTCTTCATAGAAACACTTCGTTTTCTTTTCATGATTACATTTTATGTGACATTCAGCATCTGTTTCATAGATTATATGAGCTTTGTGTAAATGTGAACAAGAAATGCCAAGGCGACTCTAACCTTTGATATATGAGCCCGTATTGGTATCGGATGACATCACATTGGCTTTAGAGATTATCCAAACGTCTTATACACCTGCAATTCTACTGGTCCATTTGGTTAAGAAGAGTTCAATTAACACTGAAGATTTTACTGCGCACAATACAGATTTTTATCAGTGTGTCCCTCAACATAAAAATGTATATTGCTTACATACATATACTACGCAGGCATGCAGACAGACATAAACATGCATGCATAAAGTAGGCAAGCATATGATACACTCTTGGGCATTGCCATATATACACCGTCCGTCATATCAACGCATAACGCACACAAGCATGCATTCACATATACATGCACACCACATGCCTCCCCAGCCCTAGACATACGCAGACAACAAGTCATTGACTCTTATTTTTAATCTAGACACACACACGCACACACATGCACACACACACACCATCTCTAGCACCAAGCAGCAGAGCAAACCTCATTTCCACCAAACCTAATAATGGAAGAGGCAATATCACTGATGTGATCTGCCCTCCGTTTGAGACACTCGCAGCACAGGGTTGTGTGTGTGTGTGTGTGTGTGTGTGTGTGTGTGTGTGTGTGTGTGCGTGCGTGCGTGCGCGAGTGCATGCATGCTCGCGTGTAATAACATTGCATGTGTGTGGGGGTGTCGGGTCCTGTGCTGATGAAATGCTTGCTCATATGAGTGGAGCAGTCGCGGCACGCCGGACATGTGTTCCTTTAAGTTCACTGCTGCTCGCACCACAACTCCCTCCCGTCCTCTCTCTAACAGCTCTACCCTTGGTCAGCAATTTTCCCAGATTGCGCCTATTATGATAGACCATAATGTGTTGTGCAGCCTGCACAGGAGGTTCAAATTCCCAGTTGCAGTTAGTTAGGAGACGATGGCAGTTGGAAAAAGCAATTTCTGATACGCCAACAGCTCACAAATCCCTGGATATTATGCAGTCCCCCAGATGCAGTGAATCAAAGCTCCACGTCTTTAAGACCTCAACAATCGGTCAACAATCTTCCTCTTCAAAAGGAAGATTTTTTTTTATTGACAGTTGATGAAAAAGAAAAAAACATTATTTCAAAGTGGTAAATCTCCCCCAGATGATGTGCAACTGACCCTGAATGTTGCTCCCACTTCGAGAGGTGTTTCCACATGGTTGTGGATGGTTGTAGTGTCAAGCGTTCTCCTTCCTTTCAGCTTGTCTCGGGGGAGAGGTCACGTGAACACAGGTTGATGAGGTTTTGGAATGTGCAGGAAGTGTTAACTTATGCACAAACCTCCCCAGCAGAGTGGTGGAAAAAGTACAATATTCAAAAATGTAATTTTTTTTATGCTGCTATATAAATATTTGAAGTTTTTCAGCAAACTTAGGTCAGGATTTAGAAGCGTTTTTAGAATCGGCCTCAGCCCCAAAAAAATGGGAGTATCACAATACTGCAATATAGAAATACTCTGTTACAGGTAAAAGTTTGGAATTCATCATCACGTGCTTGAGTAAAAGTACAAAAGTATTGGCATCAAAATGTACTTAAAGTACCAAAAGTACAAGTACTTATTATGCAGAATGTTCCATTTCAAGTTTTCATTAAAGCAGATCTCTTGTGAGCTTGTAGATCGGCTATTTTCAAATGGTACAGTACTTAACCCATTCTGGGCGGGAACCCCTTTTGGTGTTTTAACTAAGCATTATGTTATACTTTAGCTATTGAAAAATAGCAGATCTACAAGCTCATAGCGCGCCACCGAGTGGCGCGCTACGAGCTTGTAGGTCTGCTATTTTTGAAAAATCGTAAAAATGCGGCACAAATCTTTGAATATATATTCTTTCAGAGCGAACTTTTTATTTTATTTCGACGTCAGGCCTAAATGGGTTAAGTAAATGTACTTGTTTACTTTCCACCACTGCCTCCATCCAATCAGAACCTCTTTAAGAAAGACCTGATTGACTGACTGAGTAGTTTGACCACACGGTACACATTCCACAGCGGCATCAGTAACAGACAAAAGGCCCATATTTACAAAACTTGCATGGCTTTTCGTCTGTTAACAAGATAAATGCCGTTTTCCCCATTTCCACTGAGGGTTTTACGGTGGTGAAATGAGAGGGAAAAAGCTCACGTTCACATCTTTAGGTTCATGCATGTTGGTTGTTGGATTTGATGTAAGGAAGGACCACAAGAATATGGGAACGAGAATGTATACATATGGCCCGCTCAAGCTGATTTATCATGGTTGGTGGGCGCCATGGCCAAACTGGCTGCGGCTGTGACAGTCTCTCGGTAAATGCCCTGCTAAATGGAAAACATTCGGAAACGGAGAATCCTGCGGCCCCGCCGGTAATTTGCAGCACACTTCGTAAAACACGCCCCCCACCCCCCCCCCAAAAAAGCCTTAGAAAAGGTTTGGATCAAAACTCGGTAGAAGGTTATAGAAAACTTTATTATCTCTCATGGGGAAATTGGGATTTGTCGGTACCAGTCGTACGTGTGAAAAGTAGAAAAAGATGGTGTCCAACTATACCTACTGTTGGGTATAATAGTTAACCCATTTTGGGGCGGGAACCCCTTTTGGTGTTAGCATTTACGTTATGCTTTAGCTATTGAAAAATAGCAGATCTACAAGCTCATAGCGCGCCACCGAGGTCTGCTATTTTTGAAAAATCGAAGAACGACTGACATAGAAACGTAGCTTTTTCAGAAAACTGTCAGGATGTAGAAGACATTTTTAGAATCTGATCTCAGGTCAAAGTGGGTTAATCAAACGTACTGTACTTACTGTATCCCCATTATGCCGGCTGGCGCATACAGTAGGGCAGCAACAACGTTTCTCCACTTGCATCTGTCTTTGGCAGTTTAATCAAACTACCGTAATCGATTTGATCAAATAATATACATTTTAATAAAATAATAGATTTTTGGGGAAGATTTAGAACATTTCGCTGGAGTTGTCCCAAATAGATTCTAATCGATTTAATCGACTATAGAAGGGGGAAAAAAAGTGCTGGTATTCGATGAACCGAAAAAGTAGACTAATCGAATCGAATAATCGCTAAGAAAATAATCGATAGCTGCTGTCCTGGTCTTGTGGTTGATCTGGTCACATGTGAATCACCGGGGTGCATACTTAGTTTAGACTAGTGATTGGTTAGACATGGGTTAAGGTTAGGTTTAGGTGTGCTGCCCCGTGGGAGGTTAGGTTTAGGGTGAGGGTTTGAGATAGGTTGTAGTTGTAGGACTAATGACTGGTCTAACCAATGACTAGTCTAAACCAAAAACTGTCTAAACTAAGTACTGCACCCGAATCACCCCTCTCTCTCCCTCTCTCTCTCTCTCTCTCTCTCTCTCTCTCTCTCTCTCTCTCTCTCTCTCTCCCTCCTCTCTCTCTCTCTCCTCTCTCTCTCTCTCCCTCTCTCTCTCTCTCCCTCTCTCTCTCCTCTCCTCGCTCTCTCCTCTCTCTCTCTCCCTCTCTCTCTCTCTCCCTCTCTCTCCCTCTCTCTCTCTCCCTCTCTCTCTCTCTCTCTCTCTCTCTCTCTCCCTCTCTCTCTCTCCCTCCTCAGTGGCGTCAGGCAGACAGCATCAGACACCTGGGGAAGGTGACTCTGGCTCAGGAGCAGGACTACATTGGCCTGGTGGTGGGCTGTGTGTGTGTCAGCCTGCTGCTGATGATGCTGGGATCGCTGCTCATGTGGAGGGAGAAACAAGCACATCGACGGTAAGTGTGTGTGCGCGTGCATGTGAATGTGTGTCTTATGTATTATTTGTACACGCGTAAGTGCATAACTGTGTGTGTGTGAGTGAGTGATGTGAGGGTTGGTGATGGAGGTGTGTCGTGGGGGTTGGATGATGGTGAAGCGCTCTGTCCCCTCTCTCTAAGCATTTGTCTGTCTGTTTCTCTCTCTCCCCTCTCTCTCTCCCTCCCTCCCTCCCTCCCCTGTCTCTCTCACTCTCCCATCTGCACCCTTTATCTCTCTCCACCACCACCATCTTCTTCTACACCTCTCCTCTTCCATCTTGTTTCATCCTCTCATCAACTTCTCTTTTCCTTTCCATCTGAGAACACCTCCACCTTTCTATCTTACCCTCTCTCTCTCCCTCGATCCTTTCCTCTTCGTTCTCCCCCATCCTTCTCACGTTCTCTCGCTTTCTCTCATTCTCTCCCTCCCTCACTCTTTCTGTCATCCTCCTCCTCCCCCTCCCCCCTGACCCCCCCCCCCCCCTCCTCTCTCTCTGTCTTTCCTTCCCTCCATGTTGTAGATCTGTCTGAGGTGTGGTATGACGGCCGGGCTCACATTCAGCACCTGGACAGGCTGGCTAACGCGCGGAGCGTCAGCCCCTCCAACGAAATGGTGTCGCACGAGTCGGTGGACTATAGAACCACCCTGCTGGAGGGTACGTCGAACGGACAACAACAACACCACCCCCCACACCTCCACTCGTCTCTCTTCCTCCCTCCCCCTCTCTTCTCCTCTCCAACCCCCCCCCCCCCCCCCCCCCCTCCCTCGAGACGTGCTTTTGGGGGTCTTCTGCGTTGCTTTCCTCCGACCACTGCATGTCTTCTTGAGGCCTCACGCATTTGTTCTAGTCGCCTCGACGGCCGTCGGTGTTCAACATGGTTTCTTCGGCTTGTGTTCCGAGGGGGGGGGGGGGGGGGGGGGGTGGGGGGCGTGGGGAGGGTTCTTCTGTCACCTGATCTCGATGGGGCCAAAGCAATTTGGGGTTTTGGATGGGTGGCATGCAGCTCACAGAGCTAAACCAAAGAGAAATGGTTCGCTAATGGACTAATGTACCAGCTAGGGAGCTCCAGGGAAGAGAACAGGGATTTTGAGGAATTGTAGATGATTCGTGCGAGAGCATAACTATCTTAGTTACCTGTTCATATCTACTGTAACTTTCCTCTCTGACCGTAGCGTAGATGATTAGTTAACCCATTTAGGCCTGACGTCGAAATAAAAAAAAAGTCTTCTGAAAGAAGAATCTAAGAAGAATCTATTCAAAGATTTGTGCCGCATTTTCACGATTTTTCAAAAATAGCAGACCTACAAGCTCGTAGCGCGCCACCGAGTGGCGCGCTACGAGCTTGTAGGTCTGCTATTTTTCAATAGCTAAAGTATAACATAATGCTTAGTTAAAACACCAAAAGTCCGAATCCTAAGATAACTATAATGGTTTTGCACGTGTGCTCAGCGATGAAACCCCTTGTCTACATTGTTCTAGGACTGAATCAATCTCTCCCTGTCTGCTCCTCTTAAGCTTAACTTGTGTTTGTCTCAGGAAAGAAAAATGACTTTCACCCACAATGTCTTATTCTTCGCCCTTTCCTTTGCCCTTATAACAACATCAAACGGCAAAACATTGCCTTCTATTCCTTAACCTCTACAAGCATTCATTACAGCGGTGGTTTCTCAAACTGTTTCATGTCAAGGACCCCCAAATTGATGT
>NC_136810.1:53926935-54086935 GCF_951216825.1 Electrona antarctica
CCTCCGCCTTCCCCTCCACCTCCGTCGCCGCCTCCTCCCTGCCCTCCCCCTCGCACGGCTTCAGGCACCACCAGGAGCGAGACTGTTGCACCTGAGAGAGGGACCGAGGGAGGGAGGGACGGAGGGACGGCGAGGGAGGACGCCTCGTAGAGAGAGAGAGGCAGACAGAGTGGAGAGAGCGGACTCAAAGTCAAAGTCATACGATTTGTCACACACGTTACCGCAGTGAAATTTGTTCTCCGCATTTGACCCATCTCTTGGAGCGGTGCGCCACAGCCAAGGAGCGGTGAGCTGCAGCCGTGCCGCGCTCGGGAATCATTTGATTAGTAGATTTGACCCCCCAATCCAACCCTTTGATGCTGAGTGCCAAGCAGGGAGGCATTGGGTCCCATTTTTACAGTCTTTGGTATGACCCGGCCGGGGATCGAACCCCGACCTCCCAGTTTCAGGGCGGACACTCTAACCACAAGGCCACTGACTGGACTGTTGATGAAGACTATAGGGGGAGGCGAGGGAACTACTGTATGTATATCTACCAAACACTGGACCTTGAATGCTGAGGAATCAAAAACAAAACAAAAATAGTTCTTTCGGAACGCTGACTCTCATGTGTACATAGACGTTTGACCTTCTCAAGCACGTCGGTGGCTGAATGACTCTGAACCTCAGTGACTTCACCACTCCGCTCTAAAAGGAAGCTCCCATTGACCCCATGACCTCTCATTGACCCCCCAACCAGGGATCACCGAGGTCACCCCCCCCCCGTGTTCCCTTACAAGACAATTACAAGACGCTAGAAGAGGAACGCCTCCGCAAAGATTTTCAATGGACAAAAGCCACTGTCACCGAACCGAAGCACAATGCCGCTAAAATGAAAAAAGATCTCACCCACCACCACCACCACCACCAGAGAGATATATAGCGATCCGTGGAGGATTGGGGGTAGGTTTCCGCATGTTGGCGGCTTTTGATACGCAGGATGTGTGTGTGGCGGCGGCCCCCGCCGGATCCTTTTCCTGCCGTGCGACGTTAATGTGAATGCTACGACGAATGGCCATGTATTGTACTGAGAGAGAGTATAGAGAAAAAAACAATGTCCCCCCCACCTCCTCCTCCTCACTACAGTATTTACCACTGTAATACGCCTCCCGCGCATGCCCCCCCTCCTTCTCTTCGCCTGCACTCACACACAATGAATGAAGACGCCTTGCTTTGTTATTAAGCTACACCGTTGGCCCCGGGTGTGTAAAGCGAGGCATGGGGGGGTGGATTGGGTCGGGTCGGGTTGGGGTGGCGTTTTGTGGGGCGAGTGAGGGGTGGGGGTGTATGTAGTCTCATGCAGGCAGGTTGAGGGAGGGGGGGGGGGAAGGGGAGGGGAGCCCACCACCGCCTGCCTCCCGCGTGCAGTTCACTGGATACCTTTTTATGTGTATAATTATCTTTGACGATTAGCTTTTGATGTGAGCTTCTTGGGAGAAAAACTGTTTCCAATGACTCACCTGAGTGGAATCCAGCAGATGTTTCCCAGGTGAAAAGGGTTTATGCATCCGTCTTTCTCCTCCCCCACCTTTTTTTTTTTAATGGAACACTTTAAGTTGAATCGTCCCGTCATAATGTCGACAGAGTACATGTCAAAACAGTACAAGGTCTGACTACGTGCGCACACTTGAAGGCCTGAGGATTCTGGAAGAAGGAAGAAAGAAGAGAAGAAAAAAAAAATGCTGAAAAGGAAGGGAATGAGAAGTGAACCATTGTGGATGTTTTTTGGTCTTTTAACGGTTTACGGTTTTGATGAATTGTCTTTGAGTTGCTTACCGTATGTCAATTATTTTCCGACACCCGTTTCATAAAGGAAATTGGTAATATTGCATAATGAGGGCTTGAAGCCAGATGAGTGTAAAGCAGGCTCTAATTACATATATTCTCCTCTTGTTCGTTTTACATAATTGTATTGGTTCTATTCGTTTTGTTTTTTATGCAAACATAACCACTTGAACCCTAGTTAAGTGTCCCGATTCTATAGGCCGAACATTCGCTGAAAGTAACGGATCTCACAAGCTCACTGTTGCAAAGTGTTTGAGCTTGTATGTAGATCATCTATTTTCAGCAAAGAGATTTGGTAGAGAGAGAGAAAAGGAGGGGATCAAGTATAGAGCCCTGGGGGACCCTCCCACTGAGCAATATGGCCGACGGAAATTGGGTTATACTGTAAATGGTCTAAATATGAAAGTTCTTTGCGGTCTAGGCTTAGATCAGACGTTGAAACAACGTCGTTTCAACGTCTATATAGACGGTATATACGTTGAAAGAACCGCTAATCAAGGCGCTAGCAAACATTAAATGCCATTGACAATGAATGGAACATTTACGTCATAATCATGTGTCTGGGCAAATCGGCTATTTTTGTGTTAACGCAAACATTAAATGCCATTGACAATGAATGGAGAATCTACGTCATAATGAAGACCAGCAAATCGGCTGTTTTGCATTAACACAAAGTTCTCTTTGACAATATCATCATACATCATGAAGCTGTATGACGATAAGAGTGCCACTCACTTCACACGGGTGTGATTTTTAGATTACCATTGAGACGTATATTAGACGTCTATCTATTAGACTATAAATGCTCAGTGGGGTGCTCAACAAAGTATATATAGGGTTTAAGTGGTTAAGATACTGTATATTATATTACAAATTGTGTACAACTCAAAGCTTCGCGTGATGTAAATAAAACCCTTATATTTGTCCAAAAATCAACTTTAGCTGACACACTGCTGGCACCAATCCTCAATATGTGACTGTAATCACTGTCGGTGACTGTCGGCTGTACATCTTTGTATATTTTTGGACCGCGTGTGTAGCTATATTATTATGAAGAAACACTTCAATGTCAAGCAATGACCCTCCTCCCCCCGTCCCCTGCTTCGTGTAGCATTATGTGTTATTCTCTTCCGAATGGCTGCTGATGGCTTCAGACAGAGCCATTGACAGGTATGAATGTTTGCTATGACAAGAAAAATTGCTGTACTATATTTTTGTATTGATCATTGATGAGCCTGTAAGTTTGGATTGACACGTTGGGGTGGGGGGGGGGGGGGGGGGGGGGGGGGATCAAATAAAACAAAACCACTCAAATCAATCCTTTTGATTTCACTCGACGTTGTCGACAACTGCCAATTTGTAAACAATGAGGGATTGTGTCGCTGGGGTTTTTGTCCGCTGTGTACAGTACAGTGTGTTTTACTGTGTGTGTGTGTGTGTGTGTGTGTGTGTGTGTGTGTGTGTGTGTGTGTGTGTGTGTGTGTGTGTGTGTGTGTGTGTGTGTGTGTGTGTGTGTGTGTGTGTGTGCGCCTGTGTGTGTGCGTGTGTGCGTTTGCGTGTGTGTTAATGTACCTTATCATCACTGTTGGGACGACAGTGCCAACTACAGTATCATGAATGAAGAGAGAGAGAGAGAGAGAGGGAGAGAGAAGACAGTGGGGAAGAAAGCACTACTAATAGAAAAGATAAAATAGTGAGCGGTATTGCAGGACTGGGCCACATGCTCCCATGGGTTCCGATTCTGTCACGTCTTCCAGAAGTCGCAGCTATAGTGCATGACACAACACACAATCCCCTGCCGGCTTCCCACATACAAACCTTTCCATTGTGTTTGCTGCCGAAAATCTAAACCGCGGGCCTCACCCCGTTGCACCCTATTTGGAACTTTAACATCAAGTGTGCTCTGGTGTGGTCCTTCCGTTTTGTCTTAACATCACATAGTTAAGAAAACTGGAGTAAAGATGGCCTTGTGTCAAATCATTTTTACAACAACATATCTATACTACAACCACTTCATGGTCTATGCTTCTCACTGTATGCCATGTGAGTGCACGTGTTGTGTGTGTCTGTGTGTGCGAGTGTCTGTCTCTGTGTTTATCTCTATGATTTTGCTGTCGTCTGTCTGTAAAGGTTTTGAAGGTACCTGTCCTTATGTGATGTCTCAGTGTTATAAAGCTATCTTATCACATCACCTCTCGCAGCTCTCTTCTTCTTGCACATCTTTTTCATTTTACAAGGCGAACAGCCATAAAGCTTGATTTATAATTCCTTGTAAAAAAATAAAGCAGGGCTGTACATTTTCATAATGACTAAATGGTAAATGTGCATTTTTATATAGTGCTGTGGACAATATAATAATTCATTACCACTCAAGTTCATAGTAGAGTTCATGGGATTACAAGTTAAATAGTCACTGTGTTCCTTGCTTGCCGAGGACAAGACATACAGAGCTCCACTGCACCACAACAGAGTTGAACAAGGGCATTACACTCCAGTGACAGACAGCGTTCACTGGAGTGTAATGCCCTTGTTCAACTTTGTTGAAACAGTCAGGCTGGACAGAAACGTTTGTGTTTAACTGTCTTGTTGCAGGTGAGATATCATAAAATGGGTTAACTTAGACACATTGAAGTAGTGTACCAGGGTGTATTTTGATGGTGTAAAAGTTTGTCTCCGCAATGTTTGGTGTAGTAATGTCCTGTTTAGCAGTTTAGCCTAGCAGCAGCTGAGCTTAACAGCTTAAATATTAGCAGCTAAAGCTAACATTGTGACTGCAGACAGAGGCCCGTAAGCTGCTACTGTGTGACTCTGTTTTCTGAAGAATTCATTCATTTAAACTCACTGTAATAGTAGCATATACTATTTTAGAAGCAGAACTATTTGGTGTCATGTATGTTTGTTATTTTGTTTAAAACTACTTTATGTGTTTATGTGATATCTACATGTATTTATCCTGTGTATGTCCAGTTATAGTATTTGTCAATCAATGAGGAAGCCAATAATGCATCATGTATTGTAAATGATGACGCAGGCTGGCTGGACAGAACAGTTCCAGAATGTCCAGTAAAATCAAACCACACTGATATGAACTCAGTCATTCATTGCAGTATATGTGACACTGACACATTCATACACACACATAATACGCAACTCTACTCATCCATACACTGTAAAATGTGCATTACATTCACTCATGCATGCACGCACGCACACACACACACACACACACACACACACACACACACACACACACACACACACACACACGGCCGTGCTTATCGGGAGCAGTTAAGAGGTTAAAGTGTCTTGCTCAAGGACACTAACCCACCCAGGGGGAACCCAGGATCGAACCAGGAACCTTCCAATCCCAAGTGGCCGCTGTACCTCCTGAGCCACTGCTGGTCGGTCTGCTGCCCCACTAGTACCCCTACGACTACGTTCATTGTTGAAATGACAGCACCATACCTGCTAGCATAAAGGCCCTTTATTCCTTGTTTCCTAGTTTCCATTTGTTTGGTGCGTAACGGATGTGAGTCAAGTGTCCCGGACGGCTTCACGGGCAGAGAGCAGTACGAGCAGGTACATGCACTCACACACACAACACACAGTGTGCAATTCAGCTCCACAGTACACCACACAGCTGTCCAGGATTATAAAGCACTCTTGAGTTTTGTCCAAGAAAAAGTTTCATTGTGCCAGCTAAAGTACATGAGATAAGGTAAGATGACATAACACAATAAGGAACTGAATAGATCCCTGAGGTGTAATTTGGACGTGTTATCTATAGTATCCTTTCAAAAAGTATTGTGATTTCAATGCTGCGCTTTCAACAGCTGTGCCAGAGTAGGCCACTATATCTTTAAAATGACAGCTATCGCCTTTTTACAAAACTCTATTAACAAACAATGAATGCCACTAAAATGGTGAATGGCCCCAATGTGAGACCGGGTCGGGAGGGGACGTCGTTGCTCGGATAAAGACGGCTCGGTCATTATTCAGATAATCACTCAGTCCGTGTGAAACGCGCACCCTGTTTGCACAACGTTAAAAGTACACACACACACACACACACACACACACACACACACACACACACACACAGACACACACACACAGACATTGCCCTTTTGTGTCTCAGTCGTTAGTAGTTCACGCTCCTTCACTGCACCTTTGTTCTCATTGGTTAACATCGACCTCCGACCCCTTCACCTCCCCGTAGCCTCTCCTCTTTCGACCTCCAGGTATTGTTGTCTAGACGTTTACTCTGCTTCGTCTATGGCCCAAGTCGTGACCGTGGCTTTCATTACACGCCGTCCCCCTGTGGAGTTGCTTAGCGACCTTGGGGTCCGAGGAGCTTTATATGGGGCCTCGCTGAGAACTATGAGGCTTAAAGCGATGTGGTAATCTGCTTTTTTTGGAATGCCTGGCTTGAACCTCTCTCTCTCTCTCTCTCTCTCTCTCTCTCTCTCTCTCTGTGTATAAGATAAGATAACCATTTATTGGCCCATGGAGGGAAATTCAGGTGTCATGGATTAGAAGCAACAGCAGTAAGAGTGAAACCAAGACTAAACACATACCGTGGCTATAGAGCGTCGCAGTCCCGCCTCCTACCCTGGACCAGGAAATGAAACCCAATGCATTTTTCCCATAGACATTTCTTAAAATATTTATTTAAAGACGGTTACGCCGCAGACAAAGCCAACTCGAGTCGTGACAACTCATGACAACACAAACAATATTTTGGACCAAACAAATAATTACAAAGAAGAAAAACAACAAAAAAAGTGTTGTAACCTGCCGTTTTTTTCTTCTTTCTAATTATTTGTTTGGTCCAAAATATTGTTTGTGTTGTCATGAGTTGTCACGACTCGAGTTGGCTTTGTCCGCGGCGTAACCGTCTTTAAATAAATACTTTAAGAAATGTCTATGAGGAAAATGCATTGGGTTTCATTTCCTGGTCCAGGGTAGGAGGCGGGACTGCGACGCTCTATAGTCGTAGATATCTGCATTGGATTGGATGAGTGAAGTTGTGTACCTATGGGCTCCATTTTCGTCACCGCTAAACCCCTTATCCCTAAACATCTTTGCCTTTTTTTTTTTTTACTATTTTGCAAAACATTTTTGAATAGTTAAAATGGCCAGTCTACAACCTCACAACGTGTCAATGTAAATTGACTAAATTGAATTATTCAAAAATGTTTTTCAAAATAGTAAAAAAGGCAAAGAAGTTTAGGGATAAGGGGTTTAGTGGTGACGAAAATGGAGCCCTAGTCTATCAATAAATAATATTTCATAAACATCGGTATCGGCCAAGAATTTCCACATCGGTGCATCCCTATAGTTTGAGTACTTCTTGAGCCTTGAGGTGTTTTTTAAAAGGAGACTGGGCAGTCTAAATACTTTCGTCATGGTATTCTCAGAGCCAGAGAGAGGAATATAGAAAGGAAGGAGCTCTGGTCTGGTGCAGTGGTGGAAACAAGTAGTCAAATGTTTTTTACTTAAGTAAAACTATCAATCCTGCAATATAGAAATACTCAAAATGTACTTGTGTAAAAGTGCAAATGTTGTGGCATCAAAATGTAATTCAAGTACCAAAAGTAAAAGTACTCATAATGCAAGAAATGTCCCATTTCAAGTTTTCAAATATATAAAAAATCTTTTGAAAATAGCAGATCTACAGTATACTTGAGTACACGAACTACGTTGCAACGTACAGTACTTGATCCTGGGCCAGAACACCATCTGCAGGCCAGGGCTACACTTCTGCTATTTAAATACATTAACTATACCAAAGCTTTCCAGTAAAACTGGAGAAAACCTTTTTAAGCCTCATTGAGAATAAGGCATGTCCGTCTTCATTTCTCTCTGTCGCTCTGTCTAGTGTCTGTCTCCCTGTGTTTGTGTGCGTGCGTGCGTGCGTGCGTGAGTGCGTGCGTGCGTGCGTGCGTGCGTGCGTGCGTGCGTGCGTGCGTGCGCGCGCGTGAGTGCGTGCGTGCGTGTCTCTAACTTTCTCTGTCTCATCCCTTTCTCTTCTCGCTCCATGTTGACATCACTCCGGCCCTGGTTGGTTTGTCTTTCATCTCTTTCTCTCTCATGGTGAAAGCATCACCCTTCTCTGTCACTGCTACACATTAGACAAGTTGACCGCACACACACACACACACACACACACACACACACATGTTCAAAGAAAAGACAGGTGTGTGTGTGTGTGTGTGTGTGTCAGTGTGTGTGTGCGTGTGTGTGTCAGTGTGTGTGTGCGTGTGACTGTGGCGGTGGGCTTTGAGTTTGCAGTAGGTGTGCATCGTACAGCCTGACTCACCAGGTGATTCAGCAACTTCAGTATGCGTGACCAAAGGGCCGGTACACACAAAGTGATGGGATACTTGCGCGCGCACACACACACACACACACACACACGCACACGCACACGCACACGCACACGCACACACACACATACATACTAACCATCTGTGTACACAAATATTTGATAAATATCAACAAACACTACAGCAGGGGTTTTCAACAGGTGGTCCGTGGACCACTGGTGGTCCGTGGAGGTATTGCATGTGGTCCCTGACCATGCATTTAGTAATGCATACTAATTAAATTTTCTTTCCACTAGTTGAGAAACCGTGAAGTGAATGACCTGGTGAATGACCTGGTGAATGACCTGGTGAATGACCTGGTGACCTAGCTATAGGATGAGTCCATCCATGTAGTAATTTACTGACAAGTTGGAGGTCAGGAAATTCAACAGAAAAAGGGAGCTAGAATCTCAAGAGGGGGAAGTGCACCGGATTGTCTGGTTGAGTCATTATTATTAGGAAATTATTAGCATTGGTTTGCGAAACAGTGGGACGTATGTATACACATGATGGGATGCATAGCAAGTGTTACCAAAGCAATACCCCATATCCCCACCAGTGTTGTTTTTGGCAGCAAATTTAGATTTTAGTTTTAGTCACATGAGTCTCTTGAATAGTTTTCATTTAGTCTTAGTCACATTTTAGTCACCCATGGAATGTTTTAGTGTTAGTCTAGTTTTAGTCGACTATTATCATAAGATTTTAGTCGACTAAATGTACTGCTGGTGAGAGCAGGGGTGGACCTGGTGAGACGTAGGAGGGGCCCGGACAGGAGGCAACCCACAGAACCTATAGTCCCTCCACATGCCAGAATTGTACCTCTCAGTCCCGGCATAGTACGTACTACGTAGTTCCGGAGTGGTTCCAACGGATTGTGCGGCCCTGGGTCTTTCCCTAGTGGGTCTGATCGAGGGTATAGCTACTGGGACGTAAGTCGGGACTTGATCACCGCGGCTGGGTCACCTGAGTGAGGGGTATGATGTTCACGAGACCCGAAACCCTGATGACCTTGGGATACATCACTGAGGATATGTAGTTGCATCTATGCGATGTATTTTCGTTCTACAGTTTAGTCGAACAAAATGTATTTTGGTGGGCCTTGATGCCATCGTAATGACACTTGCTGAAAAAATCCCACAACGCGTCGCAGTGCGGGTGGTGGTCCCCAGGATGATTCTAAGTCAGGGTGGTGGTCCCCAGGAGGATTCTAAGTCAGGGTGGTGGTCCCCAGGATGATTCTAAGTCAGGGTGGTGGTCCCCAGGATGATTCTAAGTCACGTTGGTGGTCCCCAGGATGATTCTAAGTCAGGGTGGTGGTCCCCAGGATGATTCTAAGTCAGGGTGGTGGTCCCCGGGATGATTCTAAGACAGGGTGGTGGTCCCCAGGATGAATCTAAGTCAGGGTGGTGGTCCCCAGGATGATTCTAAGTCAGGGTGGTGGTCCCCAGGATGAATCTAAGTCATGGTGGTGGTCCCCAAGATGATTCTATAGTCAGGGTGGTGGTCCCCAGGTTGATTCTAAGTCAGGGTGGTGGTCCCCAGGATGAATCTAAGTCAGGGTGGTGGTCCCCAGGATGATTCTATAGTCAGGGTGGTGGTCCCCAGGTTGATTCTAAGTCAGGGTGGTGGTCCCCGGGTTGATTCTAAGTCAGGGTGGTGGTCCCCGGGATGATTCTAAGTCAGGGTGGTGGTCCCCAGGTTGATTCTAAGTCAGGTTGGTGGTCCCCGGGTTGATTCTAAGTCAGGGTGGTGGTCCCCGGGTTGATTCTAAGTCAGGGTGGTGGTCCCCTGGTTGATTCTAAGTCAGGGTGGTGGTCCCCAGGATGATTCTAAGTCAGGGTGGTGGTCCCCGGGATGATTCTAAGTCAGGGTGGTGGTCCCCAGGAGGATTCTAAGTCAGGGTGGTGGTCCCAAGGGAGATTCTAAGTCAGGGTGGTGGTCCCCGGGTTGATTCTAAGTCAGGGTGGTGGTCCCCAGGATGATTCTAAGTCAGGGTGGTGGTCCCCGGGATGATTCTAAGTCAGGGTGGTGGTCCCCAGGAGGATTCTAAGTCAGGGTGGTGGTCCCCAGGATGATTCTAAGTCAGGGTGGTGGTCCCCAGGATGATTCTAAGTCAGGGTGGTGGTCCCCGGGATGATTCTAAGTCAGGGTGGTGGTCCCCAGGAGGATTCTAAGTCAGGGTGGTGGTCCCCAGGATGATTCTAAGTCAGGGTGGTGGTCCCCGGGTTGATTCTAAGTCAGGGTGGTGGTCCCCAGGATGATTCTAAGTCAGGGTGGTGGTCCCCGGGTTGATTCTAAGTCAGGGTGGTGGTCCCCAGGTAGGGCTGTCCCCGACTAAGGATTTGTATAGTCTAAATTAATATGAATACATTTGCTGTTAGTCGACTGATAGTCGACTGAACACCCCCCCCCCCTGCCTGTTTTTGCAGCGCCGTTCGCTACGCGTTGAGAGCTTGTAGATCCGTCTATTTTTGCAGCGCAGCTGCGTAGCTGCGCAGCCAGGGTAACAAAATAAAAAATAAGTTACAGGTGGAGATGAAGTGAAGTTGGAAGCAGCTGCAAGCCAAGCTAACATCACAACCACTGGCTGGTGACAGTGTTGTTAGCCGCAGCAACATGTAGCCTGCCCTGGTAACTTCTCCTCCTCCCCGGAGAACTCTTGCCTCCCCGCACCGTCGGGGAGGCTGATCCACAAGCTCTCAAGGCATCGCGTCCTGCCTGTTTTTGCAGCTCCGTTCGCTACGCGTTGAGAGCTTGTAGATCTGTCTATTTTTGCAGCGCTGGTGTCGGGGTTCGTTCACGTTGTCAATAAAAAAATAACCTAGATTACAGGCGAAGATGAAGTTCAATCAGTGGGTTGAATCAGTTGCTACGCGCTAAGCTAACGATCCCCGACCCTACACTAACACTAGCAGCCTGTTTTTTATTTTCCCCCCGACTTCACGGGTGGCGCATTGGGATTGTGATGAGACACGAGACAGCAGTGTGCATTCTGTTGTGACTGTATATTATTAAACTGCATGGGTCTGGACTCCGGAGCATAAACAACATGTAGGCTACAGTACAGTAGCCTCCCTCGGCTCGGTCCCTCCCAGCCTTTACTCTGGCTGCCAGAGTGTTCCCCGATGCTGCGGTGCGGGGACTGGGAGCATACCATTATAGGAGGGGTTTTCCACCCGGCCCAAAAGAAAAAAATCGTCCCGACTGTTTTGTTTTTTGTTTTTTTTGGTGAACATCGACTGAGAGGTTGTCAGTCGACTGAGACCCGTTCCGATCGATTAGTCGACTATTTGACTAATCGAGGTCAGCCCTATCCCCAGGATGATTCTAAGTCAGGGTGGTGGTCCCCGGGATGATTCTAAGTCAGGGTGGTGGTCCCCAGGTTGATTCTAAGTCAGGGTGGTGGTCCCCAGGTTGATTCTAAGTCAGGGTGGTGGTCCCCAGGTTGATTCTAAGTCAGGGTGGTGGTCCCCAGGAGGATTCTAAGTCAGGGTGGTGGTCCCCAGGATGATTCTAAGTCAGGGTGGTGGTCCCCGGGTTGATTCTAAGTCAGGGTGGTGGTCCCCAGGATGATTCTAAGTCAGGGTGGTGGTCCCCGGGTTGATTCTAAGTCAGGGTGGTGGTCCCCAGGATGATTCTAAGTCAGGGTGGTGGTCCCCGGGATGATTCTAAGTCAGGGTGGTGGTCCCCAGGTTGATTCTAAGTCAGGGTGGTGGTCCCCAGGTTGATTCTAAGTCAGGGTGGTGGTCCCCAGGTTGATTCTAAGTCAGGGTGGTGGTCCCCAGGTTGATTCTAAGTCAGGGTGGTGGTCCCCAGGTTGATTCTAAGTCAGGGTGGTGGTCCCCAGGATGATTCTAAGTCACGGTGGTGGTCCCCAGGCTGATTCTAAGTCAGGGTGGTGGTCCCCGGGTTGATTCTAAGTCAGGGTGGTGGTCCCCAGGTTGATTCTAAGTCAGGGTGGTGGTCCCCAGGATGATTCTAAGTCAGGGTGGTGGTCCCCAGGTTGATTCTAAGTCAGGGTGGTGGTCCCCAGGTTCATTCTAAGTCAGGGTGGTGGTCCCCAGGTTGATTCTAAGTCAGGGTGGTGGTCCCCAGGATGATTCTATAGTCAGGGTGGTGGTCCCCAGGTTGATTCTAAGTCAGGGTGGTGGTCCCCAGGATGATTCTAAGTCAGGGTGGTGGTCCCCAGGTTCATTCTAAGTCAGGGTGGTGGTCCCCAGGAGGATTCTAAGTCAGGGTGGTGGACCCCAGGTTGATTCTAAGTCAGGGTGGTGGACCCCAGGTTGATTCTAAGTCAGGGTGGTGGTCCCCAGGATGATTCTAAGTCAGGGTGGTGGTCCCCAGGATGATTCTAAGTCAGGGTGGTGGTCCCCAGGATGATTCTAAGTCAGGGTGGTGGTCCCCTGGGTTGATTCTAAGTCAGGGTGGTGGTCCCCAGGTTGATTCTAAGTCAGGGTGGTGGTCCCCGGGATGATTCTAAGTCAGTCAGGGTGGTGGTCCCCAGGTTGATTCTAAGTCAGGGTGGTGGTCCCCAGGTTGATTCTAAGTCAGGGTGGTGGTCCCCAGGTTGATTCTAAGTCAGGGTGGTGGTCCCCAGGTTGATTCTAAGTCAGGGTGGTGGTCCCCGGGATGATTCTAAGTCAGGGTGGTGGTCCCCGGGATGATTCTAAGTCAGGGTGGTGGTCCCCGGGATGATTCTAAGTCAGGGTGGTGGTCCCCAGGTTGATTCTAAGTCAGGGTGGTGGTCCCCAGGATGATTCTAAGTCAGGGTGGTGGTCCCCAGGTTGATTCTAAGTCAGGGTGGTGGTCCCCAGGTTGATTCTAAGTCAGGGTGGTGGTCCCCAGGTTGATTCTAAGTCAGGGTGGTGGTCCCCAGGTTGATTCTAAGTCAGGGTGGTGGTCCCCAGGTTGATTCTAAGTCAGGGTGGTGGTCCCCAGGATGATTCTAAGTCAGGGTGGTGGTCCCCAGGATGATTCTAAGTCAGGGTGGTGGTCCCCAGGTTGATTCTAAGTCAGGGTGGTGGTCCCCAGGTTGATTCTAAGTCAGGGTGGTGGTCCCCAGGATGATTCTAAGTCAGGGTGGTGGTCCCCAGGTTGATTCTAAGTCAGGGTGGTGGTCCCCAGGTTGATTCTAAGTCAGGGTGGTGGTCCCCAGGATGATTCTAAGTCAGGGTGGTGGTCCCCAGGTTGATTCTAAGTCAGGGTGGTGGTCCCCAGGTTGATTCTATAGTCAGGGTGGTGGTCCCCAGGATGATTCTAAGTCAGGGTGGTGGTCCCCAGGTTGATTCTAAGTCAGGGTGGTGGTCCCCAGGTTGATTCTAAGTCAGGGTGGTGGTCCCCAGGTTGATTCTAAGTCAGGGTGGTGGTCCCCAGGTTGATTCTAAGTCAGGGTGGTGGTCCCCAGGTTGATTCTAAGTCAGGGTGGTGGTCCCTCGTTCACAATCAGTTGAAAACCCCTGCACTACAGCACGGCACTGGTTATTTTATACATTATAGAAAAATCTAAGCTAGTGCAATACTAGCACACACACACACGCACGCACGCACGCACGCACGCACGCACGCACGCACGCACGCACGCACGCACGCACGCGCGCGCGCGCCCACACACACACACACACACGCACACAAACTCACAACTGATAGCAACTGATAAAGAAGGCAAACTCCCTCTCTCTTGGTCTGGGACTCAATAGCATTCTGACATACTGTAGTGACTCAATAGCATTCTGACATACTGTGTAGGGACTCAATAGCATTCTGACATACTGTAGGGACTCAATAGCATTCTGACATACTGTAGTGACTCAATAGCATTCTGACATACTGTAGTGACTCAATAGCATTCTGACATACTGTAGTGACTCAATAGCATTCTGACATACTGTAGTGACTCAATAGCATTCTGACATACTGTAGGGACTCAATAGCATTCTGACATACTGTAGGGACTCAATAGCATTCTGACATACTGTAGTGACTCAATAGCATTCTGACATACTGTAGTGACTCAATAGCATTCTGACATACTGTAGTGACTCAATAGCATTCTGACATACTGTAGTGACTCAATAGCATTCTGACATACTGTAGTGACTCAATAGCATTCTGACATACTGTAGTGACTCAATAGCATTCTGACATACTGTAGTGACTCAATAGCATTCTGACATACTGTAGTGACTCAATAGCATTCTGACATACTGTAGGGACTCAATAGCATTCTGACATACTGTAGGGACTCAATAGCATTCTGACATACTGTAGTGACTCAATAGCATTCTGACATACTGTAGGGACTCAATAGCATTCTGACATACTGTAGTGACTCAATAGCATTCTGACATACTGTAGTGACTCAATAGCATTCTGACATACTGTAGTGACTCAATAGCATTCTGACATACTGTAGTGACTCAATAGCATTCTGACATACTGTAGTGACTCAATAGCATTCTGACATACTGTAGTGACTCAATAGCATTCTGACATACTGTAGTGACTCAATAGCATTCTGACATACTGTAGTGACTCAATAGCATTCTGACATACTGTAGTGACTCAATAGCATTCTGACATACTGTAGTGACTCAGAGAGCTTAACAAATTAGTGGCCCTTATTGAGTTTGGCAGGAGGTGGGGAGGTGGATGGATGGATGGAAGAGAAGGCACTGTGTGCCTATTAATGATCAGCTCTCCCCTCATAGTTGGAATATCTTGGCTCTTGCCGTTTGGAACCATATCAGTTGAGTTGTTGTTGTGTTGTCAATTGACTGGTCAGCATTGCATGGATCAGGGGTGGGCAACTGGCGGCCCGTGGGCCACATGCGGCCCCTACCTTCACTTAATGCGGCCCGCAGGTTAATATCAGAATACTGATATAGTATTGATTTCAGCTGTTGCAATTCCAAACATGCAAACATGACCTGCTTTAAATATACTTAATGACTAGTATTAAAGGACTAGTACTTAACGACTAGTATTAGTAGTATTGTCTTTTTGTGTACAATTTGTATTTAGTTCATAAAGTTATCATAACTAAAATTAAATCCATTTGAAAATCAATAAAAAGGTTACTTTTCAGGTTTCTAATAAAAAAAAGCAAAAAATAAGTCGGTATTTCAATTCAAATATAGCAAAAATAGCAGCGCGACGCGTTTTGAGCTTGTAGATCGGCTATTTTTGCTACGACAGTAATATGCAATGCGGCCCTCTGGAGTGAGTGTGGACCCCTGGCATGGATGGAGATGGAGACTGAGAGGGTTTGACTCGGGGAGATGTGGTTTGTTGGTTGTGGATGCCCCCTATTGATGCTGCTTGGATTTTGCAGCTAAAGACGAGGTGACATTAACAATATTCTCTGGTGACTGACACGGGGGGTTGATAGTAGGCCTATGTTCGGGGCGACTGTGGCTCAAGAGGTAGAGCAGGTCGTCCAATGATCCATGGGTCGGCGGTTCGAATCCCGGCTCCTCCTGTCTATACATGTCGAAGTGTCCTTGGACCCAAATTGCTCCCGATGTGCTGGTTGGTACCTTGCAAGGCTTCCGCCGCAATCGGTGTATGAAATATGAATGTGTGTGTGAATGGGTGAATGTAATGCACAATCTATGTAAAGCGCCTTGGATAAAGGCGCAATATAAATGCACCATTTACCATTTACCATTTTGTTTCACAGCACGCTGCACCATGCATATAGCATATTCCGGAAGGAAATATTATGAAGAGCCGAAGCACTATAGGTTTTAGAAAAAGAACTTGTTTTGACATCCCACTATAGCCACAATCGATATGGTACACAGATCTTTACACACATATAACCTTTGTCATACAAGTGCTTGTCGGGGATTGAACTGTCGGGGAAAAAAAACCTATGCAGTTGCGTGGGCTCAAGACGTTTTCAATTTTCCACATCATGTAACACCACGGGCACAGAATCCATAATTCAACACCATGGGTTTCTTTTTAGACGAACACATGTATCTCACATTCATACCTACAGGCTTTTTGGCCGGCGACGTTCATTCCAAGCGCGCAATCCTCTCCGAGGTCGACCAATCGCATAACCCTGGACATGAGTTGAATAAGATTTGTTTTTCCATCTGCTGTAACAGCAGGGTTCTGGCAGCCATCACACCCACCCCCCCATCCCCCTTCTGCTTCCTCCCACTCCTTGTACCCCCTGGCACACACAGTAAAGATGGGTACAGAGACCACTGTCGGCCATACATCTGGTAATGGCTCGGGCGGGCGGGCGGGCTGGGCCTGGCACACACGCACATACACACATCTGGATGCAGCAGCCTTGGCACACACACCGAGGGAATGATTCCTTCAGCTTCAGTTTGGCAGGCTGGACAAAAAATCTGACTATAGTGCAAATAACAGTCGGAGCTGGACAGGCGTCTATTCTATATTCTATTTGAAACATCGTTTAAGGTGGTGTTGGTTATTCAGGTTTGTCGAGTGTGGACAATTCTTAACATTTTTAACATGTATTGGGATCTGCCCAGCAAACCAAACCACAGCATTTATACTATGCTGCCTCGAGCAACTCCACTGCAGCACTTGAGTGAGGTGAGAGATTTGGCCAGTAAATTTGGGCCACTTTGGGGATTTAAACCAGTTTCTCCTTGTCGCATAAAGCCCACTTCTCTATATGGCTTGAAATGAAGCGCAGATCAGGTGAAATGAAACACATCCACCTCCAAGCACAACCGAAGCATTGAGAAGTATCGACAAACACTACAGCACAGTAGAGGCAAGGAAGCAACCAGGTGCTCAGGAGGTGTGCAGGTATATAAAAATGTAAAAATAGTAAAAAGGTGCTCCTGGGATCAATCGGGATAACACATCGATATAGAACAAAGAGGAGATCCGGGCACACTTAATGTTAAAAGGAGGAAAACTTTATTGAACCGACATGTTTCGACCTATACGGTTTTCATCAGGGCTGCAGCACAGTACTGGTGGTTAAAAGTACAAGCTAGACCAAAAACACATAAGCCTGCAGGATTTATATACTGTAAATCTGGATGGGCCCAGATTCAATCTGGCAGGGCCCCAACATACTACTACATGTGTAGTGCATTCATACAGTCAGTGGTGGAAAAGGTACTCCATTGTTATACTTAAGTAAAAGTACCAATACTGCAATTTAGAACTACTTTGTTACAAGTAAAAGTACGGAATTGAAAATGTACTTGAGTAAAAGTACAAAAGTATCGGCATCAAAATGTACTTAAAGTACTAAAAGTAAAAGTACTCATTGTGCAGAATGTGCCATTTCACAAGTTCAAAATGTGTACAAAATCTATTGAAAATAGCTGATCTACAAGCTCACAATGCGTCGCGTTGCGACGCATTGTGAGCTTGTAGATCGGCTATTTTCAAATGGCCGAAATGTATATGGTTGAAGTGGTTAATGTATGTTTTCTAATCAAAATTAAAATCTCCAAAGTAACTAGTAACTTCAAATAATTGTAGTGAAGTAAAAGTACAAATTTTGGCTCTGAGATGTAGTGGAGTAGAAGTGAAAGTATTGGAAATTGGAAATACTCAAGTAAAGTACAAATACCTCAAAATTAAGTACAGTACTTAAGTAAAAGTACTTAGTTACTTTCCACCACTGCATACAGTACGTCCTGTCTATCTGTCTAGAGCAGTAGTGGTTCCCAAACGTATCAGGTCGAGGCCCAAAAGAGAGATTAGACGTTTGCGAGGGACCCAAGCTATAGTGAAAATAGCAGATCTACAAGCGCACAACGCGTCGCTTCGCGCTGCGTTGCGAACTTGTAGATTGGATATTTTCACTAATTCTTAAACATTTGTTTTCTAATTTATAGAATTTCTTAGATTTTTCTTTTATTTAATCATGACATTTGTTGTCTACTACTCAGGCAAAAAACGATTTTTGAGTGGTGCAACCACTCCAAGGAACAGCAATGTCCGTGTTAACCTATGTGTTAACCTATGTGACTATGTATGTGTATGTATGTGTGACTATGAGTACCAGTAGGGGCAAAAGTGGCGCTGTTGTGCCAGAAACAGAGAGAGAGAGATAGTGCTGCACTGCTAATGAGAGAGAGAGAGAGAGAGAGAGAGAGAGAGAGAGAGGGGTAGGGGGAGAGGGGAGTTGCACCACTCAGTTCACACGGGTGTGATTTTTTAATGTCATTCTGGGTTAGTGCACAGGCCGGCGATGATGCTTCCTCAGGCGAGTCGTTTGATACGTCGGCTGGCACATTAGTCCAATGGATCTCAGGCATTTATCATTACATTTGTTTTCAATTCGTGATTTATTTTTATTATTTTTTTTTTAAGCTTTTTTGGGAATGTTTATTTTTGTAATTTGTTTTTATAATAATAATTAAAAACAAAATGTAGGAAACAAAAAACAATAAAGTGACCCATAAAATTGTGTCTATATACGACCCACAAATGGGTCCCGAGCCAGTAATCACTGTCCAGTGAGTCTATCTTACGTTACACTGTCCTGTCTGTATACAGCTCCAGCTGCATGCGTGAGCCAGCAGACAGCACCAGATACTGTCATGAGGTAACTATGGTCCTCCTCATGGCACTGCCACTGTGGACTTTGATGTGCTGCCAGGAGGAAGGAATTGTTCACAATGATACTTGGAACAGGACGGAGAGAGAGAGAGGCCCAACACAGGGGGACTCAGACAGTTGCTCGGAAAGGCATAACAACAATGACGCTTTGCACACAAAAGCCAAACTCCACTTCATCATCACGATCTTCAATATCTTGCCGATTAGGTGCCCTATTGAATCTTCTGGGTGATAATTATCTTTAAGCGAGGACAATGTGCGATAGACACTGCAGTGACTAACCAGCGGCATCAGGGGGTGAGTCACAGAAGGCCCTTTTCACATCAAGTGAAACTGAGTCTGACTGAATGGCTTCTCTCTCTCTCTTTGGGCCCCCAGAGGTAATGAGTAGCTAGCTCCCGTGTCTGTCAACACAAAGACAGCGTCGCAGGTCATGCCGCTACTACTACAGTAGGCAGATTACAGGGATTTCAGATGCCTGTGTGTGTGTTTGGTCCATCGGTGTGCTTTATTGTCCGTAAATGCACTTGCGCATTAGCCTCGGCGACCTTACAGGCGTATGTAAAGGCTAAAACGAATTTGGATTTATAATTTAGCATTTTATGTAGACGTAGCACGTATAGCACTCTATAATGTATACTCATAGCCTCACTGTGCAGATGATCTATAGTAGACAGACATGACAGATAGACATAAAAAAGCAAATGAAAAAAACAAACAAAAAACACTATTCTACGTACAACGATATGGGGCTCAAGTGGTTGAAGTAGTGAAGTGGTTTTGAGTGTCATGTCTGGTACAGAAAAGAGGGAATGAGGGTCTGTCTCGGTGTAGTTCTACAAATGAAGTGGGCAGTGGATGAGTGCATGGGTACAGACTGAACCCTCTGCCCTCTGTAGTGTCCCAACAAGACACTAAACTCCTAATGGCTTCCCCTCACGAGGGCCATATCTGAGCAGCTTGGACTGGACTATTATTACAGATTGGCAGAGGGGGGTTGGGGTGTGCCTTCATTTGTACTTTATGTAGGATCCTGCACTTCTTTCACCATATACACCATTATATTCTGCAACAGTCCTGTTGGTTACTCAAGGGTTAAAGTGATTCCGCTTCTAACCAAACCACTACAAATATACAGAGAAAGCCTCTTCTGTGGTTGGACGAATCAAACTATAGTCGATACTTTGGTTCGAGAAGAAGAAAAAGGAAAACACATGCAGCGCGCGTTGAGTGACCAGACTAGACCCAGTAATGGATAACGATAGAGGTCGATAATAGCACCGTGTGAGTTTAGCGTTTCTCTTTGCCACTCTCTTGTCATGGTCACGTCCTGAGCCCCTCCGTTTGTCCATGATTTTCCTGTCTCTCCCAAGCCATGCTCCTCTAACTCTGATTGCCCTGAGTGCCATCACCTGTGGGGACCAGCTGAGCCAGGTTGGGTGATGAGCTCCAGTGACTATTTGAACTCTGCCTTGTGTTTGTTCAGTGCTGGATCTTAAGTTAGTGTCAGGTTTTATGTTCAGTGTATGTACTTACAGTTGGAGGCCATCGATATTGTCCTTTTCTTTTTGCTGAGGTTTGCGTGATCTGCGCAAAAGGACAGTTAACCCATTTTAAACATTATGTTATAATTTAGCTATTGAAAAATAGCAGATCTACAAGCTCATAGCGCGCCACCGAGTGGCGCGCTACGAGCTTGTAGGTCTGCTATTTTTGAAAAATCGTGAAAATATTTATTTCAGAAAACTGGAGGATTTAGAAGGATTTTTTTAAATTTTGAGGTCAGGCCTAAATGGGTCAAATGATAAGGGACAATATCGGTGGCACCCAACTGTATGTTTTCCTATGTCTTTTCCCAAGTAAAGTCAAGTTTATGTGATCTTCTTGTCCTGCCTTTGTTTGAGTTTCATGCAAACCGTGACAGTAACACACAGAAGGCAGATCCTGACATCTCTCTCTGACAGTGGGTGGAATAGATAGAACGGCGAGAGGCAGACAGAGTATACAGTCCTATCATGAGATGACGTGGGATTACTGTCATTGCATCTCCCCAGCGCTGCGGCCTTTTGTTGTAATAAGAGCATAATACAGTAGCAACATGAGCACTCAGGTGACCCCAATGAAGCAAATACACTAATACAGGGCCCCCTGACTGTTGACACGGCACTATGTGAGCCGCAGCTCAGAGCCTTTTCAAAGGAGGGATGAATTACAGTGTGAGAGGGATGGAAAGGTTAAGCCTACTGTATGGCGGCTTAGCACGGCTCCCCTGCAGCTCTCGCCAAAGCGCCGTTCATTCACATGGGCAATCGCAGACGTGGTGTTGAGGAGAATGTAACCTGTTGCTTAACCTGTCGTTGTGCCTATTTTTGGTCATTATAGGTGAACAATGTCCCAAATGTTTCAAAACATTTAAAAATGTTCGACTTGTGAGCTTGTATATCTGTTTTTGCTATTTGACTAAATAGATCTTCCGATAGACGACATTTTATTACTCTCTCGCTCTTGCATCGTATTTGAAAGTATGCACACGCGCATTTCTCTCTCTCTCTCTCTCTCTCTGTGCGTGCGTGCGTGCGTGCGTGCGTGCGTGCGTGCGTGCGTGCGTGTTTTACAGGTATACAGGCATCCTGCACAGGTGCACATGGTGTCAAGATGACACTGTAATCAGTTAATAGAGCTGATGTCTGTGTGGTGACCATGGAAAACTACGACATGACGTCACGTCTTGGAGGTAAGCGACTCACCACTCACCCAAACACATCTCTCTGTTTTTACTAACCACTGTTTCGGTGGTCACCTTATCACCTAAAAGTGGAGTGTGAATAGGCCTTAAAGGAAGCGTGTGACTCTTCATTATGTGCTCGGTGTGTTCCTGAATACAGTAATGCACGGGACAGTTAAAGCTTGCGGTGTTAGTTTACAGTAACTCTGAGGGTGTATACAGGCCCATTTTGTACCATTGGTACACTTCACCAGATTAGATTTACAATAACGTCTTAAGGTGCACCACCACCACCTGTGCTAATGTTTTGTCAAACTCTTTCCCCCCGGCCTCCCTTTCTCTCCCTCCCTGTCTTCTTCTTTGTCTCTGCCCCCCTTTCCTTTGTCCGCCTACTTTAAGAATGAAGAATAATTCACATTACATGAGGTTTATGTCAGTGTGTTATACTTAGGTTACATGATATCTGTTTTGCTAGCAGCATGAAAGAGAATGACTCATGCCTTGCATATTGTGTGAAGCTTATCTCCGTCCGTGCTTTGACGAAGCTGAACTCTGCAATACAGTACTAGAACACCATCTAGTGGGGCGAGCACACACACACTTAGGACATGCTGTAGTAGTTATGACTGCCCTATTGTACACCTTCACATGTATTACACATTTATAACAAACAGTCAAGTGTAACAAAAAATTTAAATGGCGCCAAACGAAAACAGGTGCAGTTTTTCGACTTTGTTCCACTTTGATTTCCATTGTTTACAGACATTTAAAAAAAGAAAAAAAGTAAAACATGACATTTTCTCATTTTCCCACTTTTAATTTGAAGAGAAAACACGAATTATATGTTAGTGCGCCCTCACTGCCCTGACCTGCCCTGGCAGAAACCTGTGTTCTGAATTACCACATTTTCTAGTTATGAAATCAAATCGAACCTTATTTGATGATGATGAATGTATTTGTATGGTGCTTTTCCAAACAGAGTAACAAAGTGCTTTAGTATTTTTATTCAGTAACAGTAACAAGTGCAATTCAATGCGCTGTTGGAAAAGAATATAAAAAGTAAAAAGAAAGGAAAGAAACAAACAATAATAGCAGTAATGATAATAATTGTGGTCAAGAAATTAACTGATGATTATGAATTAATTAAAATCCAAAGACAGAACTGACAGAACAATACAAGAACACAAAAACAGCTTCAGTTAGTTTCCCATGTATCTTTCCTGCTCAATGACAACACACTGGCTCGCAGGAATCTTCATGGCACCTAAATACATAGTTTTGAAACTCATTGGTTGGTGAACATTATACTTCTGTTATGTGTATGTGCATGCCGGTGTTGATTCTTGTCTCCATGTGAGATCTTTTCCAGTTCTGTCATCATTTGCCAGGCCCGTCAGGACTGCTAGTTTTCTTTCCTGCTATCTCATCACCTCCTGACTGTAACATATGGCCCAAATGTGCAGTCATGCAGGTAGCAAGAACGCATCGAGGACGTTCACCCAGCATGGGCATTCTAAGAGAGGGAATCAATGGATTCATTTGAGAACCTGGACACATTACCATTAAACTGTATACACAATGGTTCATAATTAATGGTTCATAATTACACAAGTGACACTTACTTTGGATCATACTTTGGATCGTCCTCCCTATAAAAAATAGAAAGAGATCTACATTTACTCATAATGCATCTTTCAATTGAACAAAATGTGTGCTTATCTTAATTATATTACGCTATTAACCCATTTTGGGCAGGAACCCCTTTTGGTGTTAGCATTATGTCTGCTATTTTTGAAAAATCGAAGAACGACTGACATAGAAACATAGCCTTTTCAGAAAACTGTCAGGATGTAAGACATTTTTATATTATATAATCTGATATCAGGTCAAAATGGGTTAAGGTAGTCTTAATGTAGTATAGGCATGCATTTGAACACTGTCAATGATACAGTAGATGAAAAATCGGCTTACGTCGGAAGAGAGAAAGTCCTGTTTGTATTGACATGGGGCCTGCAACAGTAAGCAGATATTAGATTTGCTGTAATTTTGCATGACAACACCGGCGATGCGCAACACCGAATTTGAGCTCTTTTGTGAGCTTACCGCTACGAAATCTACTTACACAGTATCATCAGTATCATTTGATCGGACGTTCCTATAGAAAGAAAGCTCAATAAGTTATACTTGAATATCCATATACAGTACAACATTCTTTTTGAGGGGCGCTAGCTCCTCCTATATGCACAGCTTTGTGTGTAGGTCTGTTTGAGCATGGAATGTGTTTGTATAGCAAGGAATGTGATGATTTGATTGGCTAATTGTTGTTGTTTTTTTTAGCACATTTCAGCTTAGTATAGTAACTACTGTATAGGCATGCTAGTCTAGACATTATTTTTCCCTTCATTGTAAATACGCCGGTATTCCTTTCCAAGCATTCCATTCACCCAAGAGGATTTGCATTAATATTTGCAAGCCTTGAGGATCAAGTTATACAATGTCACTTTGGACTTGAAGAATCAGCTTGAGGTCTCTATTTTCTTTTCTCATGCAGCAATTAGCCCTTCACTAAGTCCCTCCTCCCCAACCCATCCTTGTCCAATAGGCACGTTAGCAGCGAAGAAAGCTTGACCTGCATAGCAACCGTTGCTAAACTATTTGGATTGGCATTGGACAATCGCTTTTTGGGGTGGGATTTAGTGAAGGGCTAATTGCTGCGACAGTGTTTTATTGTAGTCAGCAGCGGTGGAAAAAGTACTCAATTGTTTTACTTAAGTAAAAGTACCAATACTGCAATTTAGAACTACTTCGTTACAAGTAAAAGTACGGAATTGAAAATGTACTTGAGTAAAAGTACAAAAGTATCGGCATCAAAATGTACTTAAAGTACTAAAAGTAAAAGTATTCATATTGCAGAATGTCCCATTTCACAAGTTCAAAATGTGTAGAAAATCTATTGAAAATAGATTTTCAATAGATTTCAATAGATCTCAATGCGTCGCGTTGCGACGCATTGAGCTTGTAGATCGGCTATTTTCCAATGGCCGAAATATAAGGGTTGAAGTGGTTAGTGTATGTTTTCTAATCAAAATCGCCAAAGTAACTAGTAACTAAAGTTTTCAAATAATTGTAGTGAAGTAAAAGTACAAATTTTGGCTCCCAGGTGTAGTGGAGTAGAAGTAAAAGTACTGGAAATTGGAAATACTCAAGTAAAGTACAAATACCTCAAAATTGTACTTAAGTACAGTACTTAAGTAAAAGTACTTAGTTACTTTCCACCACTGGTAGTCAGCAGCACATACCTTGTGATATTGTACCGTGAAATGTGAAGGATTTGTCAAGACTCACCCTGTAGAGTTACCCAGGGTGTTGTTGTTACCCAGGGTGTTGTTCACTGAAGGAACACTGAGTTCACCAGAGTTTCTAAAGGCAAAAGAAAGAATAGACAGCATTACTCTCATTTGTATCACTATCAAATGGTCATTCCTGAAATCACAATATAACACTGAATTTATTGTTACGTCCCATTTTAGACTTAAGCCTATACGAGATTATATATTCTTGCTCTTCAACATTGCGGCAACAAGAAAAACAGCACAAATATCAATAAAATAACAACAGAAACAGTAATAAAATAAAATACAGAACAACATTGTATAGTAGTAGTAGTAGTAGTACATTTGTTGTTTTCTCATTTCGTTTAAGCATTGTGTATTTTTTTTATGGAAATACTTACATGAAAGCAGAGCCACTAGTATCATTAGTCATCGATTGTGAGTTACTGTAGAAATAAATCTTTTTATAAGGTGTGAGATATACGTATAAATAATAATATATAGTCTACATACACTATATATTTTTTTGTATTAGTTTTTAGTGTTTGACAAATTAATATTTCTGATTGAATTATTGTTCTCTCTTTTTTAGGCTCTGTATTTAAAACCATAAACCAAACAATATCTTACCTGACATCATGTTCTGGAGGAGGAACTGGAAGTCCAATGGTGCAGCCCAGTAGGACGCTGAAGAACAACCACACAGGAGGACACATAATCTACTGCTGTTTGGACCCAGAAGAACCGGTGCTGAGCGAGTTCTGCCTATAACCTTTATGCCCACAAAAACACTGACTTTGTTATAGGGGCTCCTTTTATATAATCTAGTCTGTCCTCTCCGACGACCTTGTCAAATTAACCTGCGTGAATGAATCAAATGTGTGGGAAACGTAATCAACAGTCCCCAGATCAGGACAGATCACTGTAGGATGGGCCCGCCCAGCTGCCAGATCAATGTTTGTCCTCAGCTGACTGAAGGACATGGGAAACGAACATTCCTGACCAACACAATCAATTAGTCCTTCACAGAGTTCTTCAAATATTTACCAGTTGACATCATCAAGAGCTTTTTATTTTATTTTTTAAGGGTATTATTCACATGAAAGAAGTGTGTAAAGACCTTTTTGCACCTTCGGGGGGTGCTAAAACTATATAATTGACCATCTCAAAAGACAAACGATAAAAATGTGCCATCTCTTTTGCAGCATGAGAGCGACGTGAAACGAAACCTGGTTTCATTTTACACTCTCAAGAGTTAAAGATCTGTAAGGGTCCATTTAGATCTCGAAGAAGAAAGCAAAAGCAAGTTGAGTATTTCCACGTCATAATGTCACGGGTGCATCTGGAAGATACAGGCTATAGAAAAGAATACCAGCACTCATGTATAGTATCCTGGAAGGATTAAAGCTTTATTTTGTTCCCCCCCAACAGTAAGGACGTTTTCGGCCCGAGAGCCTTCTTCAGCGTAAATCTGGTTACACTGAAGAAGGCTCTGAAGAAGGCTCTGAAGAAGGCTCTGAAGAAGGCACTGAAGAAGGCTCTTGGGCCGAAAACAAAGTCAAAGTCAAAGTCATACGATTTGTCACACACGTTACCGCAGTGAAATTTGTTCTCCGCATTTGACCCATCTCTTGGAGCGGTGAGCCGCAGCCAAGGAGCGGTGAGCTGCAGCGTGCGCCGCGCTCGGGAATCATTTGATTAGTAGATTTTTTACCCCCAATCCAACCCTTGATGCTGAGTGCCAAGCAGGGAGGCATTGGGTCCCATTTTATACAGTCTTTGGTATGACCCGGCCGGAGATCGAACCCCGACCTCCCAGTTTCAGGGCGGACACTCTAACCACAAGGCCACTGTGGTTAGAGTATCCGCCCTGAAACGTCCTTACTGTTGTTTGCTGCTGGGGGGAAACAAAATAAAGATTTAATCCTTCCAGGATACAACGTGAGTGCTGGTATTCTTTTCTATAGTCCATTTAGATCTCTCCATCATTTAGCTGGGGGACCACCTGGAACCCCTCAAGGACAACTGGGGGCCAAACGGTGGTTCTGGGGGGGCTTGGTCTGTGCCCAAATATGGAGTCCAGTCTATGATGGCAGTACTATGATGGCATATTGATGACAATGACATAAGGGGCGGCCGTGGCTCAGGGGTAGAGTGGACCCGGGCTCCCCCAGAGTTCGTGTCGACGTGTCCTTGAGCAAGACGCTGAACCCCTAATTGCTCCAGATATGCAGGTTTGCCTTGCATGGTTTCCTGTCATCGGTGTGTGTGTGTGTGTGTGTGTGTGTGTGTGTGTGTGTGTGTGTGTGTGTGTGTGTGTGTGTGTGTGTGAATGGGTTAATGTAATGCACACTATATACAGTATATGTAAAGCGCCTTGGATAAAGGCGCTATATAAATGCACCATGTATATAAATGCAGGGGACAGACAGATACAGAGATCTCCATATATGGGCATAAGAGACTGACAGACACAAAGATCCTCAGCTCAATTCTACCTACCGGTATTTAAAAAAATCACACCCGTGTGAACTGAGTGGTGTAAGGTCTTATATAGACTGATCAGCTGTGGTCTGACGTAATGTCTGACGTAATGAAATCACACCCGGGTGAACTGGGTGACCGTAGCAACCATGCTCATTTTTTGAGCACAGACAGACAGACTAACAAAGCCAGTCGTAGGAGTGGTTTACACCACTCAAAAAAGTGTGTGGGCTATTCTTGGTGAATGTTCCCCCCAGAATATGGATGATAAATGGCAAATGATAATGGCTTTATCCAAGGCGCTTTACATAGATTGTGCATTACATTCACCCATTCACACACTGATGGCTGCGGAAACCATGCAAGGTACCAACCAGCACATCAGGAGCAATTAGGGGTTCAGTGTCTTGCTCAAGGACACTTCGACACTAACTCTGGGGGAGCCCGGGTTCGAACTGGTGACCTTGTGGTTACCATCTGGAAACTCTACCCCTGAGCCACCGCCGCCCTGCACATGATGGGGTTCATGTGGTTAAACGCAGTATAAAAGAGATTCTCAGTCGGGATTAATGGAAACAAATGTTCTCCCCATAGTGTTCCTCGTGATATACTGTATATCTTTTAAAGATGTACATATTTACGTACTGTTAATATGACAAAGGTGCTGAAATGTAACAATGTACTCTGGGGGTGCCGTAGATGAAAAAGCGGTTTACAGGGTTGACCTGTGCCAAAAAATGTTTGAGAACCACTGCTTTAGAAGGAGCTGCTCCAGAGGTACACTATTATTCAGTGCTGCAGGTAGAGACGTACGCGCTGGGCGATGTTGTTGCGACACAGAGGACAGTCGCGCAGAGCGCCGCCGCACGCCCGACAGCAGCAGACGTGACCGCACGGCAGGAAGACGACCTGAGGCGCCGCGTCCATGCACACCACGCACTCACCAGACCCACTTGGGCCTTCCGTAGAACCACCCGGTCCCTCCACAGCGTTGGAGGCTGACGGGAGTGACCCGTGTTCCGGGAGTACGGGGTATGGCGCCGGTGACGCAGAAGGATATGTAGCCCAGGAAGAGGAAGCCTCTTCTTCCCCTGTCCGCTGCTGCTGGGTTTCCTTAACGTCGTCGTCGTCATCATCATGCACTGTAGGAAGAAACTTCTGCTCGGCCCAGTTCAGCAGCGCCTGCTGGACACCCGTCTCGCCGATGCCCAGCTCGCCGAGGTCGGAGGCGGTCATGCGACGCAGGGCTTCGCCGCCGGTCACGCCACGATGAGCCAGGACGGGCAGGTAGCGCTGAGCCGACAGCGTGGACAACAGGGAGACCAACGCGGGGTCCACCACGGCCTCCAGCGCGCGCAGCTCCGACGGCTTGGACTCGAGCAGCCTCTGGTACTGGAGCATCCAGTAGTTCTGCCGGCCGGCGGCCGACGCTCGCTCCATCTGGACCAGATGCTGCTTCAGCTCCGTCTCCCTCTGGTCCTTCTGCTTCAGCAGCTGCTGCAAGGAGCGGCTGAGAGCCGGTCGCTGCTTCTCCAGCTCCTCCCGCATGTCCTCTGTGTCCATGTCGCGTCTCTTGAGCTCCAGCTTACTCAGCTGCATCAAGCGGGCCTCTACAAGCCCGATCTGCAGGCGGATGTAACTGTGCACGCCGTCCTTCTTTAGCTGCAGGGCCTCGAAGGCGGCCTTCTGCAGCTCCTCCTCTTCCAAGATACGCCCGACGGCCTTGGACTTGTCCAGTTGCCGCAGAGAGAGCGCCAAATCAAGCGTCCGGTCCAAACTCTGAGCGCTCTTGCAAGCCTCGGAGATGGCGCCGCGTCTGCGCCGGTCGTTGGCCTCCTGGAGGAGGTCCGTGGCGCGTCCGTCCGACAGCATCCGCTGCATGGCCGCCGCGACCTCCCTCTTCCTCAGGGAAGCGGCCTCCTCCTGCGTGACGGCGGTCAGCCGCTCGACGCGCATCCGATCTTCTTCCAGCGCCCGAAGGGCCTCGGCGTTCCTCTTCTGTTGGTCGACGTCCGTCAGCCGGTCGTCGACGCGACCGCCGAGGCCGTCCTCGGCCCGACGGACCTCCTCCAGCAGAGACAGTCTGTCGGCCTCCTGGACCTTCTGCTGCCGCGAGACGCCCTGCTCCGCACGCTGCTGCTCCCGCCGCACCGCTTGGAGGAGGTTCTCCTTGTGGGAGCTGCTTGCGAGGAGGAGCTGAGCGTGCTCCCTGCACATCTCCTCCGCCAGGCGGCACTCTGCGGCCAGCGTCTCCTTCTGCTTGCGCTCCTTCCTCTTCTCGTACTCGTCGAAGTTGCTCCTACACGCCTGCTGCGGGCCGTCGGCGTCGTTGCATTTGCTGCGGTCGCTGCTGCTGCTGCTGCTGCTGCTGCTGCTGCTGCTGCTCTCCAGCGCCGACAGGAGGTACAGAGACGGAGGACGGTACTCCTCTCCCAGCTCGGCGCACAGGAACCTCTGGATGTCCTCGGTGCCGCCGGCACACACGCTGGCCGGCGGATACGACATGGCCCCGGCGTCGAGCGCCAGGCTCTCCAGCGTGCGCACGCGGCCGAGGGATTTGGGAAGGCGGCGGACGGCGTTGCCGCTCACGTCCAGGATGCGCAGGTTGCTCAGGCGGCCGACCGAAGAGGGCAGTTCGGCGAGGAGGTTCGCCCTGACGTCGAGCGTCTGCAGGAGCCGGAGGTCACCGATGGAGTCCGGCAGGGACTCCAGCTGGTTCTTGGCCACGTTCAGAACCTGCAGCGACGACAGTGTCCCGATGTCGTCGGGGAGGGACGTCAGCCTGTTGTTGTGCAGATCCAGTACCTTGATGGTGGACAGAGCGCCGATGTCGCATCCTCTGGGCAACAGGGACTTCAGTTTATTCCCGTGGAGGATGAGAGCCTTCTTCCGAACGACGCGGCACGTGGAGAGGGCGCTGGACGGCACCTCTGACAGCTCACAGGCCGAGATGTCCAGGACGTCGTCGGCTCCCACCTCTTTGGACGCACACAGCTGATGCTCCAGTCGTTTTCTGGAGTCCTTCTTGCTGGTGAAGGACAGAGGCATCGTCAATAACGTCCAAGTATAGTGATGACGCCCGTGGCGGTCACCTCGTCAAGTGACGCTAAGACTGCATGTGTTATACAGTCTGTGATGTCACGGACAAATCTTTTATATTTGGTGACATCATAGATGACGTCATACATATCCATATTTGGGCACGGCAGTGGAGGATGTCCATGTTTGTAATGACATCATGTATATGAGCTTGTAGATCTGCTATTTTTCAATAGCTAAATTATAACATAATGTTTAAAACACCAAAAGGGGTTCCCGGCCCAAAATGGGTTAAACTGCTTTTTTAGCAGCTCGCTCAGGGGTCGACGGGGTCATGACGTCTGACGTCTCTCACTCTCTCTCTGATCAGGCTCTGATCTGTACAGTATGTCATTAAACAACAGACTATGACGTTAGTACTGTGCAATGTTACAATTGTTTTGGATCTTTCAGGAACGCCTGGCTGTGTGCATGCGCCCCGTGACATCGTATGGCAGCCCAGTTCTATATGGACTTTTAATGTTTGTTTTTAGAGTACAATGTTTTGTGTGTGCTTTTTACTACTACTAGGTCTATACTTAGTGGCGAGAAACCAAGCCACTAATCCAGGGGTACCGTTCCCAATTGCTGGCCTGGAAATGTCGCTCGTCGTAACAGGCCTTTGATGCTTGGCTGATTTCCAGTCTTCCCTTTTATTTCTGGTGTCGGGCGGCCTATTTTGACAATGTCCATCTTTTCATTAAATGTCAAAGTCGTACGATTAGTCACAGACGTTACCGCAGTGAAATTTGTTCTCCGCATTTGACCCATCTCTTGGAGCGGTGAGCTGCAGCGTGCGCCGCGCTCGGGAATCATTAGTTGATTTGACCCCCAATCCAACCCATTGATGCTGAGTGCCAAGCAGGGAGGCACTGGGTCCCATTTTTAGAGTCTTTGGTAGGACCCGGCCGGGGATTGAACCCCGACCTCCCAGTTTCAGGGCGGACACTGTAACCACAAGGCCACTGTCTGGTTGAGAAGGGAAGTGTTAATTAATCATTTGCTTCTGCCATGTTTCTTTTGTTTGTTTGATATGCTTGATAGTTGGCGATGTATCGCTGTACGGTATCCGAGGGGCAAGGCACGTACCTCTAGAATACCTTGACATCTAAAAGACTACGCCCATTGACTACAGCTCCAAATGTGATTGGCTGATCAAACTGTCACTCGACACCTGG
Organism: Electrona antarctica; assembly: GCF_951216825.1. Classification (NCBI taxonomy): domain Eukaryota; kingdom Metazoa; phylum Chordata; class Actinopteri; order Myctophiformes; family Myctophidae; genus Electrona; species Electrona antarctica. Next base: position 53,958,497 of record NC_136810.1, read on the forward strand.
GCTCCCGTTAAAGTGTATTTGGCCGGGGCATGCTATAGAATAATAGAATTAAGCCTATCTCACAGAATGTCCCCGCCCCCCTTAATACGCCCCCTTTTGGGGTTAGTGGTGATAGCGTGACGTCACTCCATAGACGCTACATGTTAACAGAGGTAATTTAAGAAGTCTACAACTTTTGTTTTCTCAAGGTAAGGTTTGTTCTATCTGTTCGAGCTGATTTACCATCGTGTTTGCTTCATAATAATATTAGAAAATATTAGAAAATGTACATTAGAAAATGTACTTAGATTCTCCAGAGAAAAAAACGTGTAAATGCTAATGTTAAAGACACCACTATTTACCGGAAGTGGGCGTGAAAAGCGGGCTGTGAGATAGGCCTATACCCTCGATGGAGGAAAGTCTGCCCAGAGACTTTGTTAAAATAAATCTCTGATTGGCTCTCCTGTACAAAAACGCTCCAATGCGCAGTGCTGCATGGGGCGAAAACAACTATGGCGAGCGAAACAGTGCGTTTTTGACAGATTAGCGACACAAACTATTTTAATAAATTTGGATAAAAAATATATATATTCAAAAAAATATTATTTTCTTTCTTCTGAGGATCTTGAAGGCCCTGAAAATTCGCCATTGAAATCACACTCGTGTGAAGTGAGGGGAGCTCTTATCATACATCATACATCCGCCAATCAAATCATCACATTCCGTGCTACAAACACAAAGCTGTGCATAGGATGGGCTAGCGCCCCTCAAAAAAAATAAAAGAGAAAATAAAAACAACTTATTTTGTCATGGCCACCAATGACAGGGCCACCATTCCCGGCTAAAAAACAAAAACAAACAAACAACAAAAGACAACCAAGAAGCCCTGAGAAACAGCCTGCAAATTGTGGACCAGAATCCAACAGATTGTGGACCATGCAGCATGTAGTTTCTGGACCTGTTCACCTCTCTAGTGGTCATACTCGTACCCTATGGTTCTTGTGCCGCATCCTGTTCGGCTCCGTTCTCCCCGTTGCTGCAGCACAGGCTGGGAGCACACTGAGTCTGACAGGGGAGCTCACAGTCCCGCGACTCCGAGTTGAACGTGACAAACTCCGGCTGGATGGTCGTGGCGTGGATGCCCTCGTGGTGGAAGAAGTCCTTGATGCGCTTCGCCACGTCCATGTAGGAGCTGGGGTCGTGGCACTTGACGTGCGCCGTGGCGATGACGCGGCTGCCCGCCAGCTGCCAGATGTGCAGCTCGTGGATGGCCAGCACGCCGTCCAGGCCGAGCAGGCGCTCGTTGAGTCCGTTCACGTCGATCTGCTTGGGCACCGTCTGCAGGAGGATGAGCATGGCCTCCTTCAGCAGGGGGTAGGTGAAGTACAGCATGAGGCCGACGGTGATGAAGACGAGGCAGGGCTCCATGTAGAGCACCCAGCAGGGGCCGGCCATCTTGGTGAACGGACCAAGATGCAGGGTGCCGTTGTGGCCCGTGGTGCTGTGGCCGTCGTGGCCGCTGTAGCACGGGTTGATGCAGTCCTCGCCCTCGACGCAGGGCTGCCACACGTAGGTGAAGATCAGGGCGTTGAACACCACCACCACGGAGACCATGAAGTCGCCCAGCACGTGCAGGAAGACCCCGCGGATGTTGAGCTGGGCGGTGCCGGAGCCCTGGCTGACGTTGTCCTTGTCCGCGTACGGCGAGAGGGCCTTCGTCTCTTTCCCCGTCAGGCGGTTGTCCTTTTTACTCTTGTTCTTGTTTCCGTGCGAATGACCGCCGTGGGAGTGGCTGTGCCCACCGTGCCGGAATAGGAAGATCCCTATGAGGTTGACGAGAAGCCCTAGGATACCCACCGCGAGCAGCAACGGAGGATTGTCTATTTCGTGGGGTTCGAAGATGCGCTCGGTGGCTTCCATGACGATGGTGGCGCACAGTGCATAAAGGAACACGGCGTTGACCAGCGCTCCCATCACCTCCGCCCGGACCCATCCGTACGTGTTTCTGTCCGTGGATTGCGTCCTCCCGGCGAGCCGCATGGCAAACAGAGCCACGATCTGCGCGATGACATCGGATAGCATGTGGAAGGAATCCGCCAGCAGCGTTAGAGACCCGGTGATCTGACTGACCACCAATTCCACGACGAAGAACCCAAAAGTAAATGTGAGCATGCATATCAGCCGTAGACTATTCGACCAAGCCATTTTTCCGTTCCGAAACGACCCTTGGGGGTCAATTCAAGTTCTGTGGAAGGTAATTAGTTATCTACAATCAGGGTTTATCGAAGTGGACCTTCCAGAGCTTGCTAGGAAAGATAGCTGGCTTCCGTAGTTTAGCATAAACCAGCAAGGTGCAGCAGTCTGTCCTCGTTACACAAACAATAATGTAACGTATACCTCTGTCTTTTATATGGTCAATTTCTATGTTATGATAACGTCATTTGATGTCACAATGTGATTATTAGTGTAACGAACGAAAGAAAGTCCAACACATTCAAAATCCCTCAGCTCCTTATATGGTCATAAAGGGGGGCGTGACCATATACTAATCATCTTCTCAGTAGCATACAGCCACACCTTCGTCTCAGGTTCCAAGAACTTGTTAAAAACGTGTTTATTTCGTAAGCATTTTGTCTTGAGAAATTCTTTACCTATTTGTGCACGTAAATTTATTTAGTTTTTCTTCTTGTTGTGTTATTAAACGGTAAATGGTAAATGGTGCATTTATATAGCGCCTTTATCCAAGGCGCTTTACATATAGATTGTGCATCAATTCACCCATTCACACTGATGCATAAATTTAGGATAAGGGAAGGTTCGAAGACCAATCAATCATCTGGACTCTGGAGGAGTCCCGTTGAGGAGAATTTGTAAGAATGTAATAGAGTACAAATACTCAATAAGTCAGAATTAAGGACTGTAAACCTTTTAAACCAGTGAATATTAACTTTATCTTTACTGTTATAATGTTAAACTGTAATTCTATATTAATACCTTTTAAGGATAAATACTTTAGAGGAAAACTATAATACTAAAAGGAGAGGCAGAGTAGAAGTATCAGAGTATACCAGAATACCTTAGAATGAGTTTGACACCAGACACGGAAGAAGAGAAGTCACACCAGAGCTAATGATTTTCCATTTGATATATATTACAAATCACATCGGGAGAGAAATGGCAGGTCCGTACAGCGTTAAAAAGATCTCTCACTGACACATCATCAGTGACCATATTTTATACTACATAAGTCATAACATCCTTTTCACATGGGGAAGTAATGCATTTGGAGTTCAGAGGGTAATCAAAAGTGAATAATAGCGGCACCTATAGCTGGGAGGTGTATTTGGCACCCTACAAATGACGGCCGTGCCGACTAATATAATGTCTTTAAGACGCAAATAGGAGAGCGAGGGAGACATGAAGTCTACCTAGCTACAAGGTCAAATAACATGTTTTCCAACAGATACGCTGGGTGTTTTGGCAAACAGGAGAAAACAATACTTTATCTTCCCTCCAGCTGGGGGGAAGAATTAATACTTATCTAAACGTTGGGCAGAAATGAGATGTAACTCAGTGGCACACAGGGCATGAAGATTATTGGGAACATATAACCAAATCCCACAAAATAACAGATCTACAGATCTAATAACTCAAAATTATCCATCACACACACACATTCATACACTGATGGCGGAGGAAACCATGTATGCAAGTCGCAATTAGGGGTTCAGAGTCTTGCTCAAGGACACTTCGACACTAACTCTGAGGGGCCCCTCCTATATACAGGTTTAATGTTTTTAGTTCAATGTTTGTTTTAAAAACGCCATTGACAATGACGAGAAATTAATTTGTTTGTTTTGTCCCTAACACAAACATTAAATCCCATTAACAATAAAGAGAAGTTAATGTTTGTTTTGACACTGTTTGTTTTACATCATCATTACATCCCCTAATCCTAATGTTGTAAGATGATGAGAGTGCACCTCACTTCACACGGGTGTGGTTTTTATCACACTATTTAATTTCATTGTTTTACCACTGTACAGTACTTTGTAACATTGTTTTGAAAGGTACTAAAAGGTAATAAAATGTACTTACTTACATCGTAGAGGCCGGCCTCCGAGGGTGGTTTATATACAGGGGACAGGCGGTGATTGTGGTCGGCGGTTTGCTCCGGGCTCCCCACACTCACATTGTTTGATTGATTGAATAGTTTATTGACAGGTTAAACTTATTTAATTTATTTTCTCAAGACCAATATGGTTTCAGGTTAGGGTTATCCATTTAATTGTGTAATTGTTAGCTATAACTTAGCTATTACTTTTACATTTCATGAGGTGGCGCTCAAGTCAAAGTAATGATAATCCCAAATGATTAGTCTATGCATGTCAGACCCATCACCATGTAATGAAATTAATTACATGACATGACCCATCATGTCATGTAATTAATTTCATGTGGTAATGCAAATTAGACTATAGGCCTACACAATAACATAATATTACACATCACAGTTTTGCAAGATACTTGGTGTTAAAGGACAACTTTAGTTTTTTTCAAACAAGGTTCATGTTTTAGGTTGTTAATAGAGAAAGTGAAAGATGAGTGTTGTTGTTTTTTTCCATTTGCTGCTTTCTTTCGTTTTAGCGATTTTAGCTATTTTTGACAGGGGGCAGGGTATTCGAGCATGGGGCTAAATATGTATATAGTAAATAATAAAATAATACATCGTAAAAAAATACATATTTAGCCCCATGTTCGAATGCCCCCGCCCCCCTGTAAAAAATAGCTAAAATCCCTAAAACGAAAGAAAGCAGCAAATGAAAAAAAATGAACACTCATCTTTTACTTTCTCTAATAACAACCTAAAACATGAACCTTGGTTGAAAAAAACTAAAGTTGTCCTTTAAGAGTAAAACTCAGTGTGTCCTTCCCTCCCTCTACTGTCTAGTGACCCTGACCACTGGATCTACTATATGAATCAGAATCACCCCATTCAATGGAAAGGAATTGCACAAAAGTCCCTCCATTTGATGGGGTGGAATTGTATAACCCCTGCAACCCTGATTGTCCAGACCCTTGATAGTGTCTACCAGAGCAAGGTGGTTGAAAAGCAAGCTCATGTGTTGAGTTGACAGTCTCTCACGCTGAAAGCCACTGGCCAGTGACCAGAGACGTATAGGCTACTTTTTGTCTAGCTTTTAGTGTATATGTGCAAACACAAACTTTGTCCTAACACAAACATTAAATGCCATTGACAATGAATGGACAATTTTGAGTGTTCGTGTAAACACAAACATTGAAGACAAAGGTGAGGACACAAATTCTGATTGGCCGGAATGAGATGATTTATGAAGATGTACAATGATAAGTGCGCCCCTCATTTCACACAGGTGTGATTATTTCTATACACACACACACACACACACACACACACACACACACACACACACACACACACACACACACACACACACACACACACACACACACACACACACACAGAAATGCTCCCTATATATAGAAATGGGTATGATGTATGATGGTGCACGGGTATGATGTATGATGGTGATGTATGATGTACATGTATGACGTATGATGGTGTATCACCCATTTCTACGCTCTTATCATCATACATCATCAGAGTGTTGGCGATGTCGTGCACACTGGTGGGTGAGGGCGGAGTGAGCATCTCGCTGCCGGACGGCGGTGCGGTCATTCTGGGCAGAGGACCCGAGACCGGCGCCACAGACAAGAAGTGCTCCAGACACCAAGTGAAGCTGGTGGCCTGTTACAAAGACCAGGATGTACTGGTGACACAGCTGGGCCCCAACCCCAGTTCGGTGGGCACCGAGACCCTGGGCAGAGGTCGGTCTGGTAAACTGACCCCGGGAGAGAGCCTGTACCTGGTCAACCGGCAGCACCCGTTCAGCCTGCGCTACCCTGCGCCCAGCTCCAACGGAATGCCCCCCTCCTCCTTTTCCTCGCCCTCTTCATCCCTGAAGACCAGAGACAAGACCAAGGACGACAAGGGCCCTGCTGCGGGGGTCCAAGGACAAAGACCCCCCTCCCCTCCCTCCAGTGTGGGTGGGGTCCAAGCGCAACATCAAGGACTTCTTCTCTGCTTCTCCCAGAAAGTCGTCTAAGCGGCCACCGAGTCCAGAGGGGAGACAGGAGGACGTGAAACGCCAGAGGAGACACCAGAAGGAGTCTGAGGAGGAGGAGGAGAGACTGGTCGAGGAGAAGCTGAGACACTTGCAGGAGATGGCAGAGAAGGTGCTCCAGATGACTGGAGGATTCTGTTTCCAGAGATTCCGCCGAGGCTGGCCAGCGTGCTGAAGAAAGGACACAAGGTGGTGTTCTTCACCAACCAGATGGGGATCGCTCGAGGTAAACTGAGACCAGAGGTCTTCAAGTCTAAAGTCGAAGACATCCTCAACGCTCTGCAACTACCTGTGCAGGTGTTTGTAGCAGCTGGACCAGGCATCTACAGGAAGCCAGTGACGGGCATGTGGGATCACCTGTGTGAGAAGGCTAACGGTGGTGTGTCCGTTGATAACAAACAGAGTTTCTATGTGGGAGACGCAGCGGGTAGACCCGTCAACTGGGCTCCAGGAAAGAAGAAGAAGGACTTCTCCTGCAGTGACAGACTCTTCTCTCTGAACATTGGACTACAGTTCCACACGCCAGAGGAGTACTTCCTGGGCTGGAAGAGTGTCCCCTACTACAGCATGCCAGAATTAGACCCGAGGAAGCTGGACTCCACAGCCAGGCTACATGACCCCCACTCCTCCTCCCCGCTCACCACCACCTCACGCACTGAGGTCATCGTGGCGGTGGGCTTCCCCGCTGCGGGTAAATCCACGTTCTTCCACAGCCACGTCGTTCCACAGGGCTAAGTCTACGTCAACAGGGACGCTCTGGGTTCGTGGCAGAGCTGCGTGTCATCGTGCGAGCGCGCCCTGACGGAGGGCCGCGGCGTTGCCGTCGACAACACCAACCCGGACATGGAATCTCGCAAGCGATACGTGGGCGTGGCGAAGGCAGCAGGAGTTCTGTGTCGCTGTTTCTACTTCTCTGCATCGATGGAGCAGGCCAGACACAACAACAGGTTCCGTGAGATGACGACTCCTTCAGACGCCAAGCATGTCAACGTGAACGACATGATATTCCACAGCTACAAGAAACATTTCGAGGCTCCCGACCTATCGGAGGGCTTCGTCCACTTTGTCCCACGCTTCAAAGACAGCCAATCAGAAGCTCTGTTCGTCAGTTCTCCGAAGGCTGATTGGTCAGCCTGAGCCGGTGTTCTAGTTAGTACACACTAGTTCTCAACAAATGTGGCAAACGGCAAGGCAAAAGAATCTCCAAACAACTTCTCCAATAAAACGGGTTTTACTCCGATTTTCTTGGAGGGGTGCTAGCCCCTCCTATGCCCAGCTTTGTGTGTCTGTGTGTACCACGGAATGTGATGATTTGATTGGCTGAGCACGGAATGTGATGATGTATGATGATAAGAGTGTCCCTCACTTCACACAAGTGTGATTTTTTAAATTGTTGCTGTTTTGATGAATTGAAAATGGAGGATGGAAAGTCCTTATAAGCTATGGGCCAGAGCTAGAGGACCCTTGTGTAAACAAGTCTTTTTCTGGTTTTATCCTCTTATAGCAGTTTTTGTATTGACCTCTACTGTACACATTCTAAATAATTCTAAATAGTTCACAATGTTTGAACTTAAGTTGTATGAAATACTACCTGCCATTAATATAGTGGTTGCAACTGTATTAATTGATTGCTTTAGTGACAGTCCCGTCAGACGTGGGAATTCTGCTCTGGTTTTGGTGAATATTAAGTAGTTCCGGTCATTTTGTGGGGGGCACTGGGCATTACAAATAAATTAATCCACAAAACTAGTGTCATTTGTATTGTTGACCTATTTCTAAAATATTAGCGCAACTTTCATTCAACTTTGACCCCTCTTTCGGCATAGCGATATGGACACAATAAATCACACCCGTGTGAAGTGAGGGGCGCTAATATATTAAAGGGCGCGTTCGGAAATAGCGCACTGAGCGCACTGTGCAATGCAAACTAATAGGCGAGTGCGCAGTGCGCTCCGGTGCGGTATTTCAGAACGTGCCCAAAGTCTTAACTCATAGAATGAGCACTTCTGCATTCCATTGTTACAATTGGAGTCAACGCTAGTGTCGCCACTCTCCTACTAGATTAGATGGCATGGCAAGTATTTCACACAGCTTAAGTTAAAACATTCTGAACTATCCCTTTAAATAGCCGTTGTATGATGGATCTACATTCTACACAGGCACCAAAATACTTGACGCTACCGGTGTTACAAAAAAACCCATGATCCATCGAATTGTGTGCGAGTGCGACTGACTGACTGACTGTTTTATAATAACTCTGTAAATTGTGCACAACATGGAAAGGATGGTGGGGCATAAACTATTGTGTTGGTGTTTAACGTCACACCCGAGTCCCGACTGACCGAGCCAGGCCAGCTGGCCAGGCAGGTATGGCCTGTTATCTGTAATTCTGTATTAAACAAAATCGTTTAAGGACAAAACGGAGTCACCGAACGTGTTAAGCCACCACTTTCGACGTAACACGGGAGGAACCCAGACTCCCCCCGCCCATATTATGACGTCACGCTGGGCTTTGACAGAAGCTGGTGGTGGTGCCCGGAAGAAAAGATGGCGGATCATGAGGAGCAGTTATCCGACGAGGAAAAGGTAAAAGATGCCGATTTTTATCCCCGCGTAGGCGCCGGCGGGCGTTCGGAGACGCGGCGTGTGTGACCGGGGCCTTCGCGCAGCCTTTTCGCCCGGTCCAAAGTGCACGTAAAGCGGACATAAACATGACAAACGGGCCGCGCTCGGTGCCGCCGCTTGCTGCTGCTGCCTGCTCTTATTATTTTTAGCTCAACTTCCGCTCGTTTGCGAATCCTCCCTCGGATCCTTGTACGGTCCGGACTCAAAATAGGAACCGTTGCACCTTAGTTACAAATTAACCTGAGCTAACCTCCATCCCTGTCCCTTTTACCGAGGGAAGAGACCCTATGCATCCCGCTGTAGGGGAGCGCTGGCTGGCTGTGGCTGTCAGCTATAGTGGGGAGCTGCCCTTGTTGTGTTGCCTGGTTGTTGTGAACTGAAGTCACTTCTCTCACACACAGACACAGACTGAGCTGATATAGCTAGAATGGCTAGCTTTGTTTAGCCGCCTACCGCCTGCCACCACCCAATATACCGTACTATTAGCATGCTGCTTAGTTCACACAGATGCACTTTTTTTTATTGCTTGGGAATTGTGTTTTAGTGGCTTTTGGGTCGGTTAATTGCTTAATAATTGGGTGTGATTGTGGTTGGAGAAGGTTTAAAAGCTGCGTAGCAATTGAATCACAACAAAGTAACTTCATCTATTCTAGTGTTGTACAGTCACTACAGCGTTTACATTTGTTGTTCTATTTTATTACTCTCAAAAGGTAAGATGGCATTTTGGCCAGTTCAGTCAACAGTAAAGAGATGTGGTGTATGTTTTTGTCTGATAGAGCTCAACTTTATTAGACTTTTGTCAGGTCAGTGACCAATGGGTGTGGTCTTCTTTCACTTACACACGATATTACCTCACCTCGCAACTGCCCTGCCCCAACCCTGTGTGTGTGTGTGTGTGTGTGTGTGTGTCACTGTGTTAGCCCTGAAACATGACAGTTACAGAGCAAATGTGTAATTAAACGTTCAGATTTCAACTATAAAGCGCTCACCACGGTGCTGGGGATGTTAGAATGTTGCTGGGTCGGCTATTAGCATCCGTGCATTCCGTTGCACGTTTAATAAAAAAAAACGTTTTTATCCAAGCATTCAGGCTATTTATCTCAAACTGGGTGCGTTCGGAAAACTCAAAGTTCCACACCGGGAGCACACTCACCTATTAGTTTGTATTGGCAGTGCGGTAAGTGTGCCTATATCGAACACACCCAGCCTCCCAACCGATAGGGGCGCGTATGCATTTTATTAAACAGGTGGTCCCGGGTTTGATTCCTGCCCTGGCAATGTGTTGAGGTGTCTCTGAGCAAGACACTTGACCCCTAACTGCTGTCACCCTCCACTCAAGTCTGATCCCATCAGTCGGTAGTGCTGTCGCCTCACAGCTAGAAGGTCCTGGGTTCGATTCCCGCTGGGGACGCTGTGGGCACTGGGGGCGTGTTCCCTCCTCCGCGTCATCAGTGCCCATACCCAAGGCGGGGTTGGCGAAAGGGCCTTTCTGTGTGGAGTTTGCATGTTCTCCCCGTGTCCCCTAGGGTAGGTACCCTCACAAAAACATGCCGTAATCCTGGTCTCTAAACTACCTCCCCCTGGCCAGCCGGGGCACCTGATGGAGGGGAAAGGAACTGGTCGGAATAACGTGTTCCTTCCACGCGTTGCGTCCGGCCGGGGAAACTCTCCCCTGTCAGGTGAAAAGAAGCAGCTTGGACTCCTCATGCATAGAAGGAGGCATGAGGTCAGTCCGCTGCCCCCCCAGTTTGGCAGAGGAAGTGTAGCGCCCAGGATTACATTAGATAATTGACACTGGGTGAAAAAAATGGGTTACAAAATTGTGGGATAAAACATTAAAAAAAATCTGATCCCATTTCGGTAAAGCCGAAAACAAAATTCCCCCCTGCAGGATCAGAGTGTCGACATAATAGCCAAGGGCCCTAGAGCTTGTAGTCGACTTGACCTGTCTTCTGTAATGTCACAGGTTTGATCCCCACAACTAGTGAGAGGACAGTCCATCACTCACTCACTAACCACCACGTGTTCTTGAGTGAGACACTGAAACCACCTACCTCCTCACTCACTGCTTCAAATGTCTTCAAATCCCTGCAGTTGCAATGTGTATTTTCAGGTCCACGTCTGCAACGTGGTAGCCGAGAGCAGGCAGGTATTTGTTTTGGTAATTCGTCGGATGAGTTTAAGGCAGCGACATTGAAGACGACGCGTCCCCAACCACTCTTGCTTGGGAATCATGACTAGCTATTATCGTATCAGCATGTGCTTTGAACAGTAGCTTTTGTTGTGTTTACAGACAAGGCTATTATCGTATCAGCATGTGCTTTGAACAGTAGCTTTTGTTGTGTTTACACTGACAAGCTACTTAAGTTGTGCTTATCGGCCTGCCTATAACTGTATGCATGTCAAGGAGAGCCCATCTCGGTCTGAGGGGCAGAAATAAATGTCTTGATTGTCTTCCTTTCAACTTAAAGGTATATTCAGTGATTTGACTTAATTCAAATATCACTTGTTTTTTCTTTTTTTCTGGATAATCCTCCCTACTATAGAGTGTGCTGACCATATAAGGAAATCCTCCCTGTCCCCAGTGAGCCCCTGGGGTCAAAAAACCCTAGTTTCAGTTTTGGTGGCGGGTGGCAAAACCTTCATCCAATCAGGATGAGAGGGGCCTTCCTCCAATCATGATCGAGCTGGGGCGGGCCTTGGTGCACATGCTGTTGGCCTGTTGCACTTCCCCCCACTGTAGAGCGTGCATGTGCACATTTTGTTACCGGTGGCGGACTGGGTGGTTTTCCAAATCACCCAAATCACTGAATGCTCCTTTAAGTGAGCGTCACTGCTACTCGTGCATCTCCAAAACAAGATGAAATCTCACCAGGGGAGTTAGTCAACAAACCGAATCCCTTTTTAATCCGTTAATGATTTAGCAGAGGAGGAAGAGTCTCTCTCCTCCGCCTCGGATAACCAAGCCGTGTCTGTTTCTCTTCCTTCCACTGCCCTTTGGCCTGACCGCTTCCTTCCTGGTTACTGCACACAGTTGGAGAAGAGACAGGGGAGAGAGAGAGAGCAGCATTAGCTAGTCTGTTTGCTGTCATTCAGTAACGGTATGGATCATCTGCTAATGTAACCGTTGGCTGTCTGTGTGCCTGGCTTAGCAGGGCCTTCCACCTCCTCTCCAGCAACTAGGCTGCATGATTGATGTTAGCACAAGCATTAATAATACTTATAATATTCACTGGTTATTAATGTCAGTCGAAGTGTATTTTATCAAACATGTTTTACTGAACTAAGAACATTGTACTAAACGACCTAGGCCTGTTTGAATCAGTGTTGAGAGTCTTAACCCATTTTGGGCGGGAACCCCTTTTGGTGTTAGCATTATGTTATGCTTTAGCTATTGAAAAATAGCAGATCTACAAGCTCATAGCGCGCCACTTGAACTTGTAGGTCTGCTATTTTTGAAAAAAATCGAAGAACGACTGACAGAAACATAGCTTTTCCAGAAAACTGTCAGGATGTAGAAGACATTTTTTGAATCTGATCTCAGGTCAAAATGGGTTAATGTCAGAGTCGAAGTGTATTTTATCAAACATGTTTTACTGAACTAAGAACATTGTACTAAACGACCTAGGCCTGTTTGAATCAGTGTTTAGAGAAGTCTTAAAGCAGCCCTGGGAGTCTTGTCCTACAGTTCCTCTTTTAGACCTGTCATGTCTGGCCTGTCTTTCTGTCAGTCAGTAATGTGAGGATTGGGCTCGGTGAGAATACAATCAGATGAAGAGTCTTATCTATCAGACCAGAGTGGAAGTAGGGTACTTTATGAAGTCGTCTTGTCCATTGATGATACATCTCAGTGTACATGTTACTGGGTTAGATGTTGATGATGGGGCAGCGCAGGTTCAATCACTGTTTCCCTTATGATACAAATGTATCTGTGGTGTGTTTAGACCTATTTGCAAATATGTAATGTAAAGGCAATTACAGGTATGTTGCAAAATCGTTAATCGTTTCCATGTTGAAAAAAGTTTATACATTTTCAAAAAGAATTCTAAACAATTGCGTAAATAGGGATCTACAAGCTTGCAACAACATTGTGACCGATTTCCTGGGGTGAGCTAGCGTTGAGGCCTCTACTCTGTCCCAGTCTGTAGCTGTTGGAGGCAGTGAGTTAAAGGACCACTTCACCACTTTTCAACTTCTCTTCCTATAATAGGTCCTAACTAATGTTCATGATAAAATACCATTTCTTTCTACTCAGTCTGTGTCTCATAGGAAGGCTGTGGGCAGTTCAGAAACCCGTCCACCAGTGACATCATCGATGGTGAATTCAAGCTAATAGAAACGGCAGGCTTTCTTTTCCTGAAAAGTTGCAATGCAAAAGTTGAAGCCATCGTTCTCACGATAATACAAATCGAAATATATTTTAAAACAAATCTTGTTTAAAAAAAAATATGCCTAATGATAATGTCACTGGTGGACGGGTGTCCGAACTGCCCAAAGCTCTCCTATGAGACACAGACTGAGTAGGAACAAATGGTGGTGTTTTATCATGAACATTAGTGAGGACCAATTGTATGAAGATATGTTGAAAAGTGGTGAAGTGGTCCTTTAACACCTTGATGAAGTCAGCCATGCCAAAGCCCTGGCATTTTTTATTTTTTTTAAAGATATTTTTTTGTGTTTTTTGCCTTTTATTGATAGGGCACAGTAATTAGACAGGGAAGGGGGAGAGAGATGGGGAGTGACACGTGGCAAAGGCCGTCGGGCTCGGGAGTCGAACCCGCGGCACGCCGTCCGGCTGGCATGGCAGCCTAGGTGCCCAGACGGTTGCAGCTAACCGTCCGGGCTGCCCTGGCATTTCTAACTTAATAATGCTGTTTTAATTAACGTTAAGATGAACCAGGGCTGTAACCTATTGGGATGACATTTAAGCCAGGAAGGATTAAAGGCTTTCTATGTTCAGTTAGTCCTTGATATTTAGAAATCGTCCGTGCGTGGATGGCAGCATGCATTATGTATAGACAGTCACCTGCACATGGAAGCTTCCTTGCAAAGATTCCAGCTGGCAGCAGTTAAATATGCCTTCTTTATGGCTTTTGATGTAGCGGTGGCTCAGGGGTAGAGTTTCCGGATGGTAACCGCAAGGTCGCCAGTTCGAACCCGGGCTCCCCCAGAGTTAGTGTCGAAGTGTCCTTGAGCAATACACTGAACCCCTAATTGCTCCTGATGTGCTGGTTGGTACCTTGCATGGTTTCCGCTGCCATCAGTGTATGAATGTGTGTGTGAATGGGTGAATGTAATGCACAATCTATGTAAAGCGCCTTGGATAAAGGCGCTATATAAATGCACCATTTACCATTTATTTACCATTTAGTCATTGTGTGTGGGGGACATGAAAGATGTAGACAGAAGTCTTAGGCCTGACCTCGAAATTAAAAAAGAAATCTTCTAAATCCTCCAGTTTTCTGAAATAAATATTATCACGATTTTTCAAAAATAGCAGACCTACAAGCTCGTAGCGCGCCACTCGGTGGCGCGCTATGAGCTTGTAGATCTGCTATTTTTCATTAGCTAAATTATAACAATGTTTAAAACAGCAAAAGGGGTTCCCGCCCAAAATGGCTTATATATGCCTTCTTTATGGCTTTTGATGTAGTCTGTGTGTGTGGGGGACATGAAAGATGTAGACAGAAGTCTGCATGTTAATATTCTGCTACCTGAGCTATTGTCACATGTGCTTTTTTGTGTCCAAACTAGAGATGGACTGGAAAAGTATCTTGTTTCTTGCAGTTTTGGAGACGGTCAGGGATTGTGAAGGGCTAGAAACGAGTACAGTCAGACTATTAACGGTGACATTCAGCTACATTGGTGTTTATTTACTAGTGAAGAATGTGAGTCCAGACTCCAGAGGAATGAAAAGTCTTGTCTGTACACGTCCACTGTTTGTTATGTCACTGATGGAGAGAGAAGGAATGAACTGAACACCTCAGTGGTGTTAACTAAGGTCCCTTTTACACGTTTCCATAGAAAACAGTCAAATAAAATATCAGATGTGCCTTCCACTTAGATGGCAACAGTGGTATCGGGGGTTAAAGGCGTAGTGAAACGGAAATGGTGGATATTTTATTTTTAAGTTTCAGACGGTTTCAAGTTGAAACACAGCTATGAAGTTTCTGAACCAATCAGAGCGTTGCATCCCTTCAGGGGATGGGACGGTATCTAGGGACGGTAGCTATGCTACGCAGGACAGCATGGAGTGTTTGTTTACAAGTCAGATAGTCGGCCAGCTTTACCAGTTTACTCTTATGTGGCTCATTTCTACCCTATAATGTTTTCAGATGCATATTTTAGCGTGATGATTAAGTTGAAACCGAGTACACTGTCTGGATGTTATCTTGAATGGGAATAAAAACGGAAGATTTCTGTAATCAGTAGCAGCTGTGCAGCCTGTGCTGGACGGATGCGGAGATATGGGGAATTAAACGGGTGAGCTTCATTTTTATTGGCTGATATGTGGGCCTCGACACGTCATCACGCAGCACGTTTTCGTTTTCAGGAAGTAATAAAACATATATATTTTTGGCATCCATTGTTAGGTATGCCCATATGATGACCACGGATATGGTCTAAAAGTTTCACTACACCTTTAAAAATGGAACAAAGTGAAAACTCCTTCCAGAGTGGAAATCTTTGAAAACGCTCCGGTTCGGGTGCAGTACTAAAGTTCCGACCAGTCATTGGTCCGACAACGACAACCTACCTCAAACCCTAACCTAACCATAACCGCAAGCACGGAGCAGTGCATGTTCGCCATCCTTAACGCATGTTTGCCAACCTTAATCTGGTCGCCAACCTTAACGCATGTTCGCCAAACGTAATCTGGTCGTTTTCCGCATGTCGGGCGAATGACTCGTCGGAAAAGCGCACGGACCCCTCCGGTTCCCGTCTTCATCTAAACTGACAAAACGTTGAATCCGCAAAATGTGTGACATCATGGCTCACGTCGGTTCATGTCGCTTATGTTTTATTACATTGGTGGTGCCGCCCCGTAGGCCATATTTGGAGTTCCTAGGATGAGCAAGCGCTCCCTCGCACCGGTCTTCCTACGAATAAAAAATGTGTAGCGATCCTCTGCGGTGTAAAAGTGGCCTAAGTGTACAAAAAATCTCTTCCCCCTCAAAACCATGCATCATGTCATGTGAGAGATCCAAGCTCCTGTGCCCTGTACATTAGTTTAGTATGAGTGGTGGGGCACACATACGGACATATCGAGCAAAATTATATTATTATCTGATTGACTTTCATACCACTTAAATGGTATGGTATAAGTCGATTTTCTCCAGATAGGGTAAATTGCCGATCACCGATCGAGAGACATCGGTGCATCCCTAACGGTATGCGGTACAAATGTGACGCAAAGCTCAGCCAATCGGGCCAGTGAAGCAGTAGCTGACGCATCGGGTGGCTGTGGTGCTCTCGCTGTGGCTTCCTGAAACACACACAATCGGCTCCTTGGTCTTCTTATTGACGACGTTGAGAGCAAGGTACTTGTACTAATCTACTGGCAACGCTGTATCAGTGTTCTGACATGATCCCTGTAGGGCTGTCTCATTGTTGTTGGTACAGAGGGAAGCACAAACCTCGCAGTTGGGGTAAATGTGTCCGAACAAAGGTGTGTGTGTGTGTGTGTGTGTGGGGGGGGGGGTGGCTACCATCTATGCACTTGCTGATAAAACCTGTGACCGTATCCGAGAGATCTCGTTGACTGGACGAAAGGAACGAAAAAATGAAATAAAACCCCTGCAAAAACCCACTTGCCCGTTTGAGAAGCCAGAAACATACTTTTGAGTGGTGCAACCACTCCAAGGACCACAATGTCCGTGTTAACCTATGTGTTAACCTATGTTTGTGTGTGACTATGAGTACAAGTAGGGGCGCTGTTGTGCCAGAATCGGAGAGAGAGAGATAGTGCTGCACTGTTGCCTGCTAATGAGAGAGGGAGGGGGGAGGGGAGTTGCACCACTCAGTTCACACGGGTGTGATTTTTGTACTTGCAAAAAAGTTGCATCGGGCTCTCTGTCTCCTCACATTTTGTCTTCAGTCACATTTATCACACTCCCTAGCCTAGAGCCTAGAATTTAATGACTTTAGACTGATGACTGAAGATGGCACCATCTTCTACCACCCAGCAACAGACCCCCCCCGCCCACACACGTGTCACAGACACACACACCCAAACACCTCCCGTTATCTGTCTGGTATATTGAGATGGAGAGATGCCTTGGGGCTGTGGGGGGGGGGGGGGTGGACGGTGGACGGCAGATTATTACCTTAGCTTCTCATCTTTTCAGTGCGGCCTCTCCAATTCTCCTTCACTGGCTGGGGAGCTGCAGTGTGGCGATAAGCCCAGACTGTGTGTGTGTGAGTGTGTGTGTGAGTGTGTGTGCACGCGCCGGCAGGTATCTGGAGTGTACCCACACTACCAGGGGTCTCGCTTGCTCACTCTTTGTGTTCATATAGTCCGTGCATGTGTGTAATTCAATTCAAAGGCACAAGAAAACATACATTGGTAAAAACGTGTTAGTCAATGTTAGTCAATGCCTAGATGAAATTAGTCTACTAATGGTTCATGTTTCATGGCTTCATGGTTACTCTGAACTGAATTTTAGTAGTCATCAAATTACTCCCAAAAAGTAGTCGACTAGTTACGCGAGATATATTTCTTTCATCCAATGACTATGATGAATTCTTGTCAAAAACGTCTCGAATACAATCGGGTCTAATGTGGGTGGGACAGTCACAAACCTGGGGTTGTAGGGTAGGTGAAATGGAATCATGGATTGGCTCTGAGAGTCTATTTACGAATGAGCTGTCATCTGATTGGACAAAACCCCTAGCAAACTTGTCAGAGGAATCTTGTGCCTGTTGTGTTCACGGTCTGTTTGTGATTCATCCCATTTTGGGCGGGAACCCCTTTATGTTATGCTTTAGCTATTGAAAAATAGCAGATCTACAAGCTCATAGCGCGCCACCGAGTGGCGCGCTACGAGCTTGTAGGTCTGCTATTTTTGAAAAATCGAAGAACGACTGACATAGAAACATAGCTTTTTCAGAAAACTGTCAGGATGTAGAAGAAAACTGTCAGGATGTAGAAGACATTTTTAGAATCTGATCTCAGGTCAGAATGGGTTATACTAGTTACACCAATAACGCAATTTACAAGGCGTTGCACGGCACGCAGATAGAACGCAACCACCAAATATTAATCTAGCAGGAAAATTGTTCAAGCATGCCTATGTATGTTCAACAACACCAAACGGCACTGATATAGTATAATGCACTGTGATTATAATAATATAAACTTCTGAAAGAATATATATTCAAAGATTTTTGCCGCATTTTCACAATTAAAAAAAAATAGCAGACCTACAAGCTCGTAGCGCGCTCTAGCGCGCTATGAGCTTGTAGATCTGCTATTTTTCAATAGCTAAAGTATAACATAATGCTTAGTTAAAACACCAAGGGGTTCCCGCCCAGAATGGGTTAATGTATCACGCACTGTAATGTTTTCAATAATAAAAGTAATTTTTGATATAATCTTCTAATGGCAAATATTTCACAACCATTTCACATAAATGTGTTGTGTGACCTTAATACTATTTTTCTTTTTACTCACTCAGTCGAGTGTCTGCCCTTACTAGAACCCTGTGTGGGGCTGCTCTCTTAGTCACAATTTCCGCTGAATTTCTCACTAATGTTCATGATAAAACACCACCATTTTTTCCTACTCAGTCTGTGTCTCATAGGAGGGCTTTGGGCAGTTCGGACACCCGTCCACCAATTTTTTTTTAAACAAGATTTGTTTTAAAATATATTTAGATTTTTATTATCGTGAGAACGATGGCTTCAACTTTTGCATTGCAACTTTTCAGGAAAAGAAAGCCTGCCGTTTCTATTAGCTTGGATTCACCATCGATGATGTCACTGGTGGACGGGTTTCTGAACTGCCCACAGCCTTCCTATGAGACACAGACTGAGTAGGAAAAAATCGTGGTATTTTATCATGAACATTAGTTAGGACCAATTATAGGAAGAGAAGTTGAAAAGTGGTGAAGTGGCCCTTTAACTGTTTCATTTCTCAGTTAATTTCTGACCACTTGTCCCGCCCGCATGCAAAATGGAAGGGCTGTTAAGTCCCGCATAATCCTGCAATATTTCCATTGGGACACAAAAAGAATGATTGATAGATAAGGCCATTACAGCACCACGGACAGCGACATAGTTTGCTTTACTGCTTATGACCGTAGGTCATGCAATTGATGCTTCATACTGGTTGGGAACAACGTTTTGTATTAAACAACGTTCTCCTCTGCATTTAGTCAAGGGTAATTACCATACATGCTTCAGGTGCTTTATATCAGCATTATTGCAGGGCGTTGCAGGATTTTGCAAGGTTTTCTTTTGGGACCGTCGCAGGTATTCAAAAAAACACCCCCTCCGGCAACGCATTTACAGAACATTTATTACTAGCAAAGCCACAGCAAAAACAACTCTGTAATGACGGCAAAGGTGTCTCCGAGATGGATATGCAGCGACATATGGCCCCTGCTTTATAAAACGATATCCTTTTTTAAATCATTAACAATTAATCAACTCAACTGTTTGATAGTCTGTCGACTACTGGTTATAGTTCTCGACTAGTCAACTAGTTTGTGAAACCCATAGACGAAGAAGAACATCGCTCGATGGTAGTAGTACGAAAGTTTATGTCCATGAGGAGGAGGAGGATGGTGATTATGAAGGGGGGGGTTTTCGTCGACTAAAACTAAGACGAAAAATGTTCGTCGACTACCTTTTTCCACTGACGAAAACTAAATGGAAACTAAATAAAAACTAAGCTATGATGACTAAAACTGAGACTAAATACACTGACAATTTCGTCAACAAATAAAAACTAGACTAAAATGTTAGGAAGGGACTAGTGGACAAGAGAAGTCATTTTACAATTGGTTGCATGCTGAAAATAGCAGATCTACATTGTAGATCGGCTCTTTTCAGTGTAAAAACAGTGTAAAAACAGTCCTTACGACGGCATCAAGGCCCGCCAAAATACATCAATTGTAGATTTTTTGTCGACTAAAACTAGACTAACACTAAAACATTCCAGGTGACTAAAATGTGACCTAAAACTGAATAAACTATTCAAGAGACTACGACTACAACTAAAATCAAAATTTGCTGCCAAAAACAACACTGATAATAACCACTCATGTCACATAAGCACTATCTCTGTTCCTGGGGCGTGCCAGCATTTCAAGAGAGTGAGGCTTGTTGTCGGATGCTTCCTGGCGCCAAAAGCACCGCCTCATCTCACCTCCGCAACATAGCTCCACGCCAGACTGGAACTCAGCCATGGTCCAAGGTGCCTTTCACAGAGTGGCGCTAACTAACACCCATTAGTATTGCATAATATGTTCTCTCTTTCCAAAGGGAGATGCAGTAGCCCATGTAATTTGGGTGGGGGAAAAGGAACTCTTCTCCATCTCTTAGATTATTTATAATACAAGTAATTGAGGAATTGGATGATCTAAACTAATGTTATGATAGAGTACATGTATAATAGAAATAACTGAAAAGTAAATATCTCATGACCGATTTGAAGCCTCCAATTTGAACCGACGTGAATTTGATGTTGTGCAATAATGTATACAGTATAAAGCGACTGACACAAACTACTTTAACAATATTTATTCAGGCCTGGGGAGCTTTTATTGACTGTAGATAGAGTACATGTATAATAGAAATACTGAAAAGTAAATATCTCATGACCGATTTGAAGCCTCCCAATTTGAACCGACGTGAATTTGATGTTGTGCAATAATGTATACAGTATAAAGCGACTGACTACAAACTGCTTTAACAATATTTATTCAGGCCTGGGGAGCTTGTATTGACTGTGCAATCCTAGAGGAAATTGTGAGTTCTTTTAACCCATTTTGACCTGAGATCAGATTCTAAAAATGTCTTCTATATCCTGACAGTTTTCTGAAAAAGCTATGTTTCTATGTCAGTCATTCTTCGATTTTTCAAAAATAGCAGACCTACAAGCTCGTAGCGCGCCACTCGGTGGCGCGCTATGAGCTTGTAGATCTGCTATTTTTCAATAGCTAAAGCATAACATGATGCTAACACCAAAAGGGGTTCCCGCCCAAAATGGGTAAAGTTAGTTCGAGTTGGCATTGAAGCTTTCCCCCTGAGTTCCACATCCACTGCTATCTTGACTGTCGGTTTCAACTGCCTACACTGCTCTGTTGTCACAGTCTCTGTGTATGTGTGGGTGCCTACTGCTGTAGCCGCACTCTAGGAAGTGGTACAAGCCGGTGCCCGAGAGAGGAAGTGTTGCTACCTTTTCTGTTCTAAATGTGCTAATGCCTGGCGGTTGTAGATCAGTATCTCTCATATGTCAGACAGAGTCTGCTTTACAGATACAAACTCAGAGGACACTGCACATCATGTCATGTCAGGCTGTGACAGCCACAGGGCCTTTAGATTTGTGTGCAACAATGTGCACGCATGAATGCACACACCTGATGATGGTACGCAGGTGCGTTCGTGTTTGTGTGTGCTGCACTGTGCAGGACTATGTGTAACGTACGTGAGTGTATGTATCGTCTGAATTTCTTAACGGCGATTAACTATTCCGTCTGCCCGCCACAAACGAGGAACACGAGGGTGTAAATTAGTACCCTAGCCCGCCAAACACGAGACTCTCGTGAACCAGGGTTTACATTCTTTAATCCAAGTTTTAATTCGGATCGTATCGTAGCTAATGAAGCTATCGCATAAACATTGAGTGAGACACTGGCCGTGGCCATTTTGAAGATGCGCGAGCATCCACTTGCATTGTAAGCCCTGTCTTCAAAGCCCTGTATCTCAGAAAGGACATTGAGGGGGCAGTTTCTGGCCCAGACAAGCGTTTTCAACGGCCTGTAGCAGGCGCTGTGATACTCACGGTCAGCTTTTTCCACCGCCGAGCGAGACAACAACAACCGTTCATGATACCACACACAGCAGTTTTTCACAGAAACATGCGATTACGGATATTTGGATCTTCAAAGTAAGTGTAACGCGCGATAAAACCTTGGCAGTACGCTATCGAGGGATTAATTAATGCTGGCGGTAAATGTATTAACATACCTGCTCTCCAAAGACCATACATAACAATCAGAAAGGTTCAATTAACACCTCTCATCTACTCCTCTATCCCATTACTAAAGGAATACATTCCAATCCAGCGCTATGCCATCCTCTCTAGATGCTCACAAAGTGAGACCGTCCGTGCCCAGAGGCTGACCCAGAATCACTACTGTATAACGGGGTGTAAAGCAGCAAACCCTAGTACTGATAACTTTATGGTACTTACTTACATGGTATTGGTTGATTTGACCATGCTAATAATGCCACAATCTCAATATTGTGCGTCCTTAATTATTTACTATGATTATTTTACTTATCAAATTAAGCTTGGTCTCTCCTGTCTGAACTAAGACCAATTCATAATTTGTTTTCAGAATCATCAATGACATGAGAACTTCTGTCAGTTAATTTATTTCCCTGCAGTGTCGGTATTTCTTGTGCTTGCATCCATCAATCCATTCAGCTCCATTCAGACCTCTAGGGCCCGACGCGCTAAGCTGTTTACACCCACGTTTTGGGAGTAAAGGAATTTTCTCAACGTCCCACGTAGTCTGATTCAGTATTCTTTTTTTTTTTGTCAGTGAATTTTGTGGAGGGACGCTCTTTCTCAGGTCAGCTCGGATGCAGACTTACATGGGAAAACTTGCTGCATGTCCTTAGAATACCTTATTCTAGACTACTAACGTTTGGAAAAGTCCTTTACATCCAAAATATGGGTGTAAATTAAACCACTTAGTGAATTGGGGCCCCTAATGTTTACTTCGTACTCCATCGTACAAGTTATGTGCCAAAAATAGCATCTACAGTACACGCTCAGAATGTGTCACGACACTTTGTGATCAAATTATGCATGGTCTCTCCTGTCTGACAAACGGCACACCCTCCTGCACACAGAGGATGCCCAGCTCAGTCGTAATTAAACTGCTCGTCTTTCCAGCCAAGCGCTCAGATATAATTAACAGTGTTGGCTGCTGGAGTCGGAATGTAATAGAAATGGACCCTATGGAAGCTACACAGGGACCCATTGGAGCTTTAGTTATGAAATCATCAAATATTTGAGCAAAAGCACTTGGGTCTTGCTCAAATATTTGATGAACAGACGGTCGGCCAGACAGTAGTACTTTTTCTACTTTTCTCTGTAGGTAGAATGTTTGTTTTTGGTCTTGTTTCTAGTCCTACCTCTGTCCTCGTTTAAGCCGTTAAGACAATTTCCCTTGTTGTACTGGTTTGTATTCTAATAAAGCCCCTTAATCCTGGCAGTGTGAGTTTTTGGTGTGGGAAAACAGAGGACTCATTGGCCTTGCTGCCCGGTTGACACACAACATAAATTAAAGTCTGTATTCAGGTGCTGCCCTGTACAGGTCTGATTAAGATAAAGGTGCTGTTTCATCAGCTGAGGTGGTGATGTATTAATACTGTTGTCTCTATCACCTAACGACCTTAACCCATTTTGGGCGGGAACCCCTTTTGGCGCCACCGAGTGACGCGCTACGAGCTTGTAGGTCTGCTATTTTTGAAAAATCGTGAAAATGTGCCTCAAATCTTTGAATATATTCTTTCAGAGTTCCAGTTTTTAACTGAAATCTTTGCTTCTGGGGAGGTCCCTGGAACAACATATTTTCAGATGGTTGGTCGGCGGCATATTACATATAATTTTTGGGGTCCTTGACATGAAATATTGAGAACCACTGATACAGAAACATGAGGTTTTTCCAGAAAAACAAATACATTTTAAAGACATTTTTTAAATTTCGACATCAGGCCTAAATGGGTTAACAGACAGTTCACCTTCAACAACAGATTATCTCATGGAAGGAGACCAACTTCAGGCAAACGCAGAAAGTAAAACAAATACTTGGATTTCAGTTCAAAAACCTTCATTCTCAGCCATTTAGGCTGTGTTTACAGACTATACTGCAATGCTCCTTGCGGAAAATAGTTAAAGGTATATTCAGTGATTTGACTTAATCTAAATATCACTTATTTTTTCTTTTTTTCTGGATAATCCTCCCTACTATAGAGTGTGCTGACCATATAAGGAGTTCCTCCCTGTCCCCAGTGAGCCCCTGGGGTCAAAAAACCCTAGTTTCAGTTTTGGTGGCGGGTGGCAAATCCTTCATCCAATCAGCATGAGAGGGGCCTTCCTCCAATCATGATCGAATGGGGGCGGGTGGGTGCACATGCTGTTGGCCTGTTGCACTTCCCCCCACTGTAGAGCGCGCATGTGCACATTTTGTTACCGGGGCGGACTGGGTGGTTTTCCAAATCACTCAAATCACTGAATGCTCCTTTAAGTGCCTTGTGTTTTGATGTTAATTTACGTCATATTTAGCGGAATTATCAGCTCTTATCATCTCATATCATCATGCATCTCATACTGGCCAATCAGACTGCCCGTTGCCTGTGATTGGTTGGCTGATTTGTTCGTTTACATATGATGTACATTTTCCCTTCAATGTCAATGGCGTTCAATGATTTGATGTTTAATTTACGTCGTATTTAGCGGAATTCTGACGTAATTTCTCCGTTCATTGCCGATGGCAAATCTTGAGACGTGTGGGGACAAAATATGTTTATAGAAGGGGCTAGCGCCCTTTAAAAAGTGTGATATTGACAGCGTGAGCCTTTTTGCTGACTCTTGCAATTGCGATGAACCCATTTTGGGCGGGAACCCCTTTTGGTGTTAGCATTATGTTATGCTTTAGCTATTGAAAAATAGCAGACCTACAAGCTCATAGCGCGCCACCGAGTGGCGCGCTACGAGCTTGTAGGTCTGCTATTTTTGAAAAGTCGAAGAACGACTGACATAGAAACATAGCTTTTTCAGAAAACTGTCATTTTCAAACAGACATTTTTAGAATCTGATCTCAGGTCAAAATGGGTTAATGGTGATCGATCAGAACTTCAGGAGCGGAACAGATTTTGTTCTACATCTCGTGCTCAGAATTGGAAAAGCAAAGCGTGCACGTGTCGTGGGCCACCGTGAACTAAGACCAATTAATACTTTGGTTTCAGAATCATCAATGACGTGAGAATTTCTGTCAGTTCATTTATTTCCCTGCAGTGTCGGTATTTCCTGTGCTTGCATCCATCAATCCATTCAGCTCCATTCAGACCTCTAGGGCCCGACGCGCTAAGCTGTTTACACCCACGTTTTGGGAGTAAAGGAATTTTCCAAACGTCCCACGTTAGTATAGTCTGATTCAGTCATCTTTTTTTTTTGTCAGTGAATTTTGTGGAGGGACGCTCTTTCTCAGGTCAGCTCGGATGCAGACTTAAATGGGAAAACTTGCTGTATGTCATTAGCCCATTTTGACCTGAGATCAGATTCTAAAAATGTCGTATACATCCTGACAGTTTTCTGAAAAAGCTATGTTTCTATGTCAGTCGTTATTCGATTTTTCAAAAATAGCAGACCTACAAGCTCCTACTCGCTACGAGCTTGTAGGTCTGCTATTTTTGAAAAATCGTGAAAATGTGCCTCAAATCTTTGAATATATTCTTTCAGAGTTTCAGTTTTTAACTAAAATCTTTGCTTCTGGGAGGTGGTCCCTGGAACAACATATTTTCAGATGGGGGGTCGGCGGCATATTGCATATAATCTTTGGGGTCCTTGACATGAAATATTGAGAACCACTGATACAGAAACATGAGGTTTTTCAGAAATAAATACATTTTAAAAAGACATTTTTTTAAATTTCGACATCAGGCCTAAATGGGTTAACGGACGATTCACCTTCAACAACAGATTATCTCATGGAAGGAGACCAACTTCAGGCAAACGCAGAAAGTAAAACAAATACTTGGATTTCAGTTCAAAAACCTTCATTCTCAGCCATTTAGGCTGTGTTTACAGACTTTACACTGCAATGCTCCTTGCGGAAAATGTTGAAGTGCCTTGTGTTTTGATGTTAATTTACGTCATATTTAGCGGAATTATCAGCTCTCATCATCGTATCTCATATCATCATGCATCTCATACTGGCCAATAAGAATGCCTGTTGCCTGTGATTGGTTGGCTGATTTGCTCGTTTACATATGATGTACATTTTCCCTTCAATGTCAATGGCGTTCAATGATTTGATGTTTAATTTACGTCGTATTTAGCGGAATTCTGACGTAGTTTCTCCGTTCATTGCCGATGGCAAATCTTGAGACGTGTGGGGACAAAATATGTTTATAGAAGGGGCTAGCGCCCTTTAAAAAGTGTGATATTGATTGACAGCGTGAGCCTTTTTGCTGACTCTTGCAATTGCGATGAACCCATTTTGGGCGGGAACCCCTTTTGTTGTTAGCATTATGTTATGCTTTAGCTATTGAAAAATAGCAGACCTACTCAAGCTCATAGCGCGCCACCGAGTGGCACGCTACGAGCTTGTAGGTCTGCTATTTTTGAAAAATCGAAGAACGACTGACATAGAAACATAGCTTTTTCAGAAAACTGTCAGGAGTTAGACATTTTTAGAATCTGATCTCAGGTCAAAATGGGTTAATGGTGATCGATCAGAACTTCAGGAGCGGAACAGATTTTGTTCTACATCTCGTGCTCAGAATTGAAAAGGCAAAGCGTGCACGTGGGCCACCGTGAACTAAGACCAATTCATAATTTGGTTTCAGAATCATCAATGACATGAGAATTTCCGTCAGTACATTTTTTCCCCTGCAGTGTCAGTATTTCTTGTGCTTGCATCCATCAATCCATTCAGCTCCATTCAGACCTCTAGGGCCCGATGCGCTAAGCTGTTTACACCCACGTTTTGGGAGTAAAGGAATTTTTTCCAAACGTCCCACGTTAGTAGTCTGATTCAGTAATCTTTTTTTTTGTCAGTGAATTTTGTGGAGGGACGCTCTTTCTCAGGTCAGCTCGGATGCAGACTTGCTGTATGTCATTAGAATACCTTATTCTAGACTACTAACGTTTGGAAAAGTCCTTTACATCCAAAATATGGGTGTAAATTAAACCGCTTAGTGAATTGGGGCCCTAATGCTTACTTCGTACAAACAGAGTTATGTGCCAAAAATAGCATCTACAGTACACGCTCAGAATGCGTCACGACACTTGGTGAGCTTGTAGATGAGCTATTTTTGGCACGCGACGCCGGTGCTTGACTCTGGCAACACGACAAAGTATGAATCAAGCTGCTTAAAACTAACTCAAGTGTCCTGAATCTGATGTTCTGTTCATCTTCAGGGGGAGATAATTGCTTTCATTTCTTTTTTGTTCCTCCCCCTCATACTGTAACATCTTAAGTGTTGCACACCAATCACTCTGAGCTTGTCTGCTTCTCCAGGTGCGTGCGTGCGTGCGTGCGTGCGTGCGCTGTTCCTCAGCTCTATGCTTGAAGTTTGTGTATATGCCACAGCCATTGATGATGTGGAGGTCCTGATGCAAACGGCTGCTCCCACTGGGAAATCTACACACACACACACACACACACACACACACACCCACACATATACTTGGCGCACTTGGCAGCATAAGTAAAATGTATGTGACGATGTATGCATTTACACACACATTCCGTTCAGCATTGACAGCCACAATTGGGTCACTGAAATGCACAATCTCTCATTTTGACTTCCATTTGCGACACACACACACACACGCGCACACACACACACACACATGATGTTTGTCCCCCAGAGCACCTCTCTGCCTCTCAACATTGCTCATTAGTGAGAATCAATCTGCAGCTTGGTGTCGACTGCTAAGACTCTTGTACACACACACGGTCACATGCACACACTACTAATAAGGGCCTGGGGGACACATTACACACAAACGCATGCGCACGCACACACGGCCGCACGCGTGTATGTATATATGTATATATGCATGCATGCATATACATACATACATACATACATACATACGCACACACGAGGACTTCACCACATGCTCACGAATATAGAGACAAACGCAAGCATACGGGTACTACTGACACTCATTTGTACACGTTATACAAATGCACACAGTCAACCACGCATACTAAACAAAACAACCAGAGCTTTACGCACATGAACACAACAGAATACCACAGGACAGGAGAGCCATCCAGAGATAGTCAGACAAAGGAGACAGACGGAGATATAGGGATTAGGGGAGTGAGAGAGAGGAGGAGAGATGCACTACTAGACTTCTCACTCAGCTCATTTTCATGCCCTTATATGGTTTCGAGCCATGCGGGGGGAGGGGGGAGGGGCTGTCTCCGTCTCACTGTCAGTTTGACATGTGACCTGGGAAACAGGAAGTGTTGTGGTGTACACAGCAGCACAGACGTGGGGAAATGGAATGGATGAACGTTTGCATTATTACACCGCACAGTCAGAGAGACGGTGACAGAGATGGGAGAGAGAGACTATTATACAGCACAGAGAGACGGGAGAGAGAGAGACTGGGATATTATTAAGAAAGTCATACATAGATTAGATAATGGTGTGGTAGTGAGCGGCGGTGTGCATCTCTCCCTCATTAGATGATTGAGTACCTATCTATAATCTATGATACAATATGACACGGGGACGATACATTTTAATGCGGATCGATGCGATCTGATGCAGTTCTTCTTAACATTATGTTGACATTTTTTCCATGATGAATTCAAATGAGCCAATTCAGGAAAAATGGCACTGAGCAGTAATAGAGGGTATGCGCATGCTTAAAGTGAATGGCACATCGAGTGGCAAAGCAACATGCAAAGTGAGTTTAACATTGTTTAACGTTGTTTAATGCAATCAGATAGGACTTTTCTGTTTGAATGTATGGGCTGTCAAGGCCAGAAAGTAGTTTTTTGCCACTCAGTAGGCGTTCCTGCATAACTTCCTGGTTTGATGATGATGTCACGTGCGGCGCATACCCTCTATTCCTTGGGGTGCCCGCTGTCCGGTTAACCCATTTTGGGCGGGAACCCCTTTTGGTGTTTCACGCATTCCGTTATACTTTAGTTATTGAAAAATAGCAGATCTACAAGCTCATAGCGCGCCACCGAGTGGCACGCTATGAACTTGTAGGTCTGCTATTTTTGAAAAATCGTAGAAATGCGGCACAAATCTTTGAATAGGTATATATTCTTTCAGAGCGAATGTTTTTTTTTTATTTCGACGTCGGGCCTAAATGGTTTAAGCTGGAGGAATCAAACCCCAATCTCCATTCTCCACGATGTATATGTTTGTGTAGGGCGGCGGCGGTGGCTCAGGGGTAGAGTGGTTGCCAGTTCGAACCCGGGCTCCCCCACAGTTAGTGTCGAAGTGTCCTTGAGCAAGACACTGAACCCCTAATTGCTCCTGATGTGCTGGTTGGTGCCTTGCATGGTTTCCCGCCGCCATTGGTGTGTGTGGACGTGTGTGTGAATGGGTGAATGTAATGCACAATCTATGTAAAGCGCCTTGGATAAAGGCGCTATATAAATGCACCACTTACCACTGTACTAAAGAATGAATACTTTCAAAACTGACCCACCTGTCACACATGACGTTCACGTTGATCTCTGCGGTGATGTTGGGCTTGGAGGTGTAAGGACTGCAGTGCAGTTTTCCTCGGAAATGACACGATTCTGTTCTTGTAACTCTTCACCTAACTTCATTTTCTGCAAGCACTAGCCCATTTTGACCTGAGATCAGATTCTAAAAATGTCTTGTTTCTATGTCAGTCGTTCTTCGATTTTTCAAAAATAGCAGACCTACAAGCTCGTGGCGCGCCACTCGGTGGCGCGCTATGAGCTTGTAGGTCTGCTATTTTTCAATAGCTAAAGCATAACATAATGCTAACACCAAAAGGGTGTTCCCGCCCAAAATGGGCTAGTATGCTGCAGACCTTGCCCCTTTTAGTCACTGTTTATCAGGTGACAACAAAAAACACAAAGATGTTGTTTATTTTGTCCCTTCCCTGAAACTGCTGATAAAAGTGCTAAAAGGGGCACTCGGGGCAGCTCTTCCCCCATTCTGCCCACGGATGAGTTATCAAGCCCCACTGGGCCATTTCACAGCTGACCTTTTCACAGATGAATGCAGTCAAAAAAACTCCAAAGCAATAACTATGTGGCGGTTTTTCATTCCGGTGGCCTGTGATTGTGTCAGCATGAAGTGTCCATCATGCTGACTGTTACAGTTTCATTTTTTGTTGTCCTGGCTGTGTTCAGACCAGAGCTCTATCAGAAAGACTGAGTAGTAATAATAATAATAGCTCCGATTTATATAGCGCTTTTCTAAGTACCCAAAGCGCTTTATATAAAAAAAAAAAGTTGTAATGTTTTTTTTATCCCACGATTTTGTAACCCATTTTTCACCCCTGTGTCAATTATCTAATGTGATCCTGGGCTCTACACACCCTCCGCCAGCCTAGTCCCCATATATGGGGGACATGGGGAGAGCAAACGGACTTGAACTCATGCTTCCTTCATGCCTGAGTGTCCAAGTTGCTCCTTTACACCTGACGAGGGGGAGTTTCCCTGGTTGGACGTAGCGCGTGGAAGGAACACGTTATTCCGACCAGTTCCTTTCCCCTCCATCAGGCTGGCCAGGGGGAGGCAGTTTAGAGATCAGGATTACTGCATGTTTTTTGTGAGGGTACCTACCCTAGGAACAACTTTTAATTGAAGAAACAAAAATAAAAACAAAAAGGCAAGTACAATGTCGGTGCTGGGAGGTGGGTTTTGACTTAAGTGAGGTTTTGAAGGAGAGGAGGGAGGGGGCAACTCTTGAGATGATTGGGGGAGTTCATTCCAGAGGTTGGGGGCAGAGACATAGAAGGCCCCCCCCCCCCCCCCCCCCCCCCAGGTGCGGTACTTGGCCTTGCGGACCCTCAGTCAAAGTCATACGATTTGTCACATACGTTACCGCAGTGAAATTTGTTCTCTGCATTTGACCCATCTCTTGGAGCGGTGAGCTGCAGCCAAGGAGCGGTGAGCTGCAGCGTTCGCCGTGCTCGGGAATCATTTGATTAGTAGATTTGACCCCCCAATCCAACCCTTTGATGCTGAGTGCCAAGCAGGTAGGCATTGGGTCCCATTTTTACACTCTTTGGTATGACCCCGGCCGGGGATCGAACCCTGACCTCCCAGTTTCAGGGCGACCTGAAACTGGCCACTCTAACCACAAGGCCACTGTCAGGAGGTTGGCTTCACTGGACCTGAGGGGGCGGGATGGGGCGTATAGGGTTCGAGAAGATCGGAGAGGTAGGGGGGGGGAGCCAGGTTATCGAGAGCTTTGTAGGTGGTGAGCAGGATTTTGTAGTAAATTCTTTGTTTTGACGGGGAGCCAGTGTTGGTCGTGGAGGACAGGTGTCTCTGGAGCGTGTACTGGTGAGCAGGCGGGCAGCAGAGTTTTGAGTGTAGAGTGAAACGTGATCGGAGAGAGCCTGTTTAAACCCGAGCTGCTGGTAGATCAGTGAGGGAGAGAGTAACTAATAACCCCCACTGTCTCCCAGACAGTTTATTAAATGAGTACAATGAGTAAACAATGTCATGAATAGGTAATTAGGCTGTGTTTCGCCCTAAGTAAGTAAGTAGCCTTGCCGAGCCATGAGGCCCATAGGGGCAGGAGCCTATCTCCTGTTTCTGTAGCGTGAGGCAGCTTGATGTACAAGTACACCCCCTGGTACGCTAGTATGTCGCAGGGACTTACCCCCAATCCAACCCTTGATGCTGAGTGTCAAGCAGGGAGGCATTGGGTCCCATCTTTGGTATGACTCGGCCAGGGATTGAACCCCGACCTCCCAGTCTCAGGGCGGACACTCTTAACCACAAGGCCACTGAGCTGGTTCCACTGTGTTTCGCCCTACTCGGTGTTTATTGTTGGTCATACTGTGTGTGTGTGTGTGTGTCCTGTTTTTCAAATTTTAGATTTTTATCCAAGATAATGCCTAAATATTTTACTTCACTCATTTCAACAAGAGTTTCATTTTTGATGCGTACCTCAAAGTATCCGTAGCAGGCCTAGCTGCGGATTGAGATACACATTGAACCTGTTTTTTGTACATTTAAAGTTAATTGTGACGACTCGAGTCGAGTCAGTTTGAGATGTTCTCCAATTCCAAACTTTACTCAGTGAAATACTAGCGTTTGGATACATCATTAGATGCAAACCAAGCTTGCATTTTGGTCTTAAAAGCGATTCCGAGATATTTACGTTCTAAGATGCTCCGTCCCATAGCAAGCATGAGCTAGTGGATTTTTCACTTTTTTTTCCGGAAATGAAAACCGGAGCGAAACCGGAGTGTTACACAGGGAAACTAGATGCAGCTGAGCACCTGAATTAACTGATATTAAAAAAGGCGTCCCCTGGCCAGCCGGGGCGCCTGATGGAGGGGAAAGGAACTTGTTGGAATAACGTGTTCCTTCCACGCGCTACGTTCAACCAGGGAAACTCTCCCTGTCAGGTGTAAAGGAGCAACTCGGGCATGAAGGAAGCATGAGTTCAAGTCCGTTGCTCTCCCCATGTCCCCCATATATGGGGACTAGGTTGGCGGAGGGTGTGTAGAGCCCAGGATCACATTAGATAATTGACACAGGGGTGAGAAATGGGTTACAAAATCATGGGATAAAAATGATTTACTTTAAAAAATAGGCGTCCTAAGGCGTCAGTGGCAACGAGATACATTAAAGAAAGGTGTCAGGAGGCGCCACGTGGCACGGAGTGAGTTAATGTGACCCTTGGTGGTTTCCCAGGTCCCACATGTCTTCATTTGCTCACTCTCTGACGAGTCTAATGATTAAACCAGTAAGAGCAGATGGAATTCCCCTGTCTGGCTCAGTGGTGGAACAACACCATGCTAATGACCATGTTACGAGGAAACGGTAGTACGTAGTTGTAAAACTGGTGTGGGAATTACTTTGTTATAACTAGCTTTATATTATAGCAGCTATTAAAATGGGGTGCATTTTGCATCCCAAAACGCAGTTTATAGTTACGGGACGCAATAAAACAACGACCTCTGCATCCACGGGATGCACTACTGTACTACTGTACTGTTTTTTTTTTATCCTAGTTTATTTTGCTAGCTTTAGTTATAATAATCATGTCTTCTGTTTTCTACATGAATATAACCACATTATAACCATATACAATGAAATGGGAGTTAAATGCTGCAATTTGTAAAAAAAATGGCAAAATATGACTCCTAACGTCGTTGAAGTGGGACTCATAAAATGTCCTTGGGACTCATCTAAAAGACCATCCCGGGACTCATTACATTGAAAACCTATTTACATCACTGGCCTATAGTGTATCTAATCAATTTGAAAATGATTTATGTTTATAAATAATCAATTGAATGGATGAGTGTTGACTGCAGCCTTTTCCTCTTGGCTGTGTGTCTGAAACCGTGTTGTTCTGTGTTTTCACAGGTACGCATAGCAGCTAACTTTGTCATCCACGCCCCGCCGGGAGAGTTCAACGAAGTTTTCAATGGTGAGAAATCCGATCCCGATACCTACATTTCTGTGTTAGCCGATACCGAATACCGATACCAGTGTCGTGATCTCATGTTGTGTTTATAGCTATCTAGGTATATATCTCGTGTTGTGTTTATAGCTATCTAGGTATATATCTCGTGTTGTGTTTATAGCTATCTAGGTATATATCTCGTGTTGTGTTTATAGCTATCTAGGTATATATCTCGTGTTGTGTTTATAGCTATCTAGCTATATATCTCGTGTTGTGTTTATAGCTATCTAGCTATATATCTCGTGTTGTGTTTATAGCTATCTAGGTATATATCTCGTGTTGTGTTTATAGCTATCTAGGTATATATCTCGTGTTGTGTTTATAGCTATCTAGGTATATATCTCGTGTTGTGTTTATAGCAGACTCCTCAAATATGCACTTGCAGTTTGGGCAACTCCAAAGCAAACATCCATTTTATTTACCTGCCATAGTGTCAACCCCTTACCCCTGTGTCGGATCGGTGGTTAGACTGGCATATTCACCGATATGATCCGATATGACAAATAAGGGCCGATCCGATACTTTTACCGATACAGTATCGTGTGTGTGTGTGTGTGTGTGTGTGTGTGTGTGTGTGTGTGTGTGTGTGTGTGTGTGTGTGTGTGTGTGTGTGTGTGTGTGTGTGTGTGTGTGTGTGTGTGTGTGTGTGTGTGTGTGTGTGTGTGTGTGTGTGTGTGTGTGTGTGTGTGTGTGTGTGTGTGTGTGTGTGTGTGTGTGTGTGTGTGTGTGTGTGTGTGTGTGTGTGTGTGTGTGTGTGTGTGTCGACTACCTTTTTTCACTGACGAAAACTAAATGGAAACTAAAGTAAAACTAAGCTACGATGACTAAGACTAAATATACTGACAATTTCGTCAACAAATAAAAACTAAACTCCAGTATAGAGATCCAGTATAAGTCATTTTACACTTGGTTGTATGCTGAAAATAGCTGATCTACAAGCTCGCAGCGCGACGCGTTGTGAGCTTGTAGATCGGCTATTTTCAGCAAGTGTAAAATCAGCCATTACGACGGCATCGAGGCCTGCTAAAATACATTTTAGTCGACTGAATCAACTGTAGACTGTAGACTTAACACTAAAACATTCAGGTGACTAAAATGTGACTAAAACTAAATTTAAGTTTCATTCCAAAGACTATGACTAAGCTAAAACTGGAATTTGCTGTTTTAGTTGGGGGGGGGGGGGGGGGGGGGGGGGGGGGGGGGTGTGTGTGTGTGTGTGTGTGTGTGTTTCTTAGAGTATATATGAATAGAGACGTCACCCGAGTTCTCCTCCCATCCACTTGCATTAAGTTGCTCAAAAGCGCATGAGGCGATTTCACTCCTCCTTCCTTGTAGGAACAGAGAACGCGTGAACGCGCTGCCATTGCACTGAAACCGCGTTCACGTGTCGTGAACGTGCGCAATGATAGTCAACGGACCAGCGCGTTCATGTGTTTGGCCCACGCTGCAATACCAAATTCGGCCACTATGTCCATTGCGCCTCAGGGTTTCCTCCGGGTGCCGTCTCTATTCATATATACTCTAAGGTGTGGTTACATGTTCACCTCACAACACTGGTGCTACAACATGATGAACAACAGGAATCGCACATTAATTCTACAATTCAACATTTCCTCAAGAGTCGACGCAGAAGTGAACACTAGTGTGGCTCGGGGAGCCTCATCTCGACTCGCTCTCAGTTCCTCCAAAAAGCAACTGCAAAATTTGGGATGCAAATTATATCGGGGTCACGCTGGTGGGTGGGTGGCTGAGAGAGTAGAAATTGGCTAGTGGGGTTGTTACAGTATGTGTGGGTTGGTTGGGTATGGATTACAATTTAACCCATTTTGGGCAGGAACCCCTTTTGGTGTTTTAAACGTTATGTTATAATTTAGCTATTGAAAAATAGCAGATCTACAAGCCCATAGCGCGCCACTCGGTGGCGCGCTATGGGCGCTATAGCTATTGGCTTGTAGCTACAAGCTTGTAGGTCTTCTATTTTTGAAAAATCGTGAAAATATTTATTTCAGAAAACTGGAGGATTGTTTTCATTTTTTTTAAATTGTTTTAAATTTCGACGTCAGGCCTAAATGGGTTAAGCATTTAGCGGATGCTCAGAGCGATTTACAGTAAGCAAGAACAACACACGGTATAAATACATATAACAATAGCCAAGGATCATAAGCGAGCCAAGGACCTGAGATCCGACTAACAGTAAAATATCTGTAAAATGAAACGATGCGTATACACTATAGAGCGTAGCAGTCCCGCCCCCTTTCATGACGCCGTGAGACCCAGAAGGGAATTCCCCGTTCGTTTTCCCCATAGGCTTTTCATAAACGTTATTTAAAGACGTTTACGCCGCGGACAAAGCCAACTCGAGTCGTGACAAATCATGACCACAAACACAACATTTTGGGGCCGAACAAATAATTACGACAAAAGTGTTGTAACCTGCCGTCGTCTTCTTCTTTCTAATTATTTGTCCGGCCCGAAAAATTGTGTTTGTTGTCATGATTTGTCACAATTTCTTGAGTTGGCTTTGTACGAGGCTTAAAAGGCCTTTTAAATAAAAACTTTTTGAAATGTCTATGAGGAAAATGAACGGGGAATCATTTCCTGGGCCATGGTAGGGGGCGGGACTGCGACGCTCTATAGCCAAGGGTCATAAGCGAGCTAAGGACCTGAGATCCGACTAGGTTCCATGGAGAGGCAGGCGTTCCATCTTTTTTTTTCATCTGCATGTCGTTTACCACTCACTCACTGGTGGTATAAATTCACCATGTCTCTTTAAGTCCCCCAACAGGGCTGCTGTCAATGTCATGATTAACTGGGGGCAGCTTTGATGTTTAGTTACCCATGTATGTGTATAACGTGTGTGTGTGTGTGTGTGTGTGTGTGTGTGAGAGAAAGAGATGTGAAATGTGGCATTGTCCCATTTTCATATTTTTCCCCATTGTGTTGTGCCACCCTCCTCCTCCTGTCCTTTGATGTGTAACTGTTTCCTCCACCTCCTCCTCCCGTCCGTCCTTTTGACGTGTCACTGTGTTTCCTCCCTACAGACGTGCGATTGCTGCTCAACAATGACAATCTCCTCAGGGAAGGTGCAGCGCAGTAAGTCTCCAGTGGGGAGAAATACAATTAAAGCGCATCATTAGTGCTCATTGAACTCTAGACTCATAATGAATGCGTGTATTCAGTATTTCATGAGAAAGAAAGGTGCGCTCGTGCAGATCTCCACCAGGAGGCATGATTCAATAATAATAGCGATGTATGCTGTTAAATTCATAAAGCCGTGACAGAATTGGACTGAAAGCATGGCATGTGATTATCTCTAGATCATCTTCCTCCCTCCTTCTCTCATACACTTTTCATTTGAGTCGATAGAGTTTTATTTACCCGAGGGGGCACTTAGTGCCCCCTGTAGGAATATTACAAAAAACTTGGAATAAATTCCTAACCAAGACATTTTCATCACCAATGTGTTGGGTTTTAACCCATTTTGACCTGAGATCAGATTCTAAAAATGTCTTCTACATCCAGACAGTTTTCTGAAAAAGCGATGTTTCTATGTCAGTCGTTCTTCGATTTTTCCAAAATAGATCTATTTTTCAATAGCTAAAGCATAACATAATGCTAACACCAAAAGGGGTTCCCGCCCAAAATGGGTTAAATGGCATAATTATCATTAAAGGGGCATTCCACTCATTTTCAACATTTTACTATGTCATTAATGTACCTTAGAGCTGTTGTGTGGAAATAATAACAAGTCCCCCCATTCTGTGTTTCCTAGAACTAGAGGTCTGAAAAGAAAAGCATTAACATGGTGAAACACATCTTGATGACATCATCAAGATGTGTTTCACCATGTTAATGATTTTTTTCATACTTACAGTTCTAGGAAACACAGAATGGGGGGACGTTTTTTATTATTTTCACACAACAGCTCTACGGTATATTAATGACATAGTAAAATGTTGAAAATGAGTGGAATGCCCCTTTAACCGATTTGATGAATTAGTGCATTTCTAGGATGGCAGAAATGAGTTACATTTGTTACTGTACGTAGTACATATTTACACACACTAAAATGGTTATATACTGTTGCACATACTTGATTCTTTAAACGGCAACCATGTCAGTTCTTCATAAAGAACCATACAGATGTGTTCCATTCAGAACCCGTGCATCATGTAACAGAGACTCGTTTCCGTGTTCTTTTTTTCCCCAGTGCATTTGCACAGTACAACGTGGACCAGTTTACCCCAGTGAAGGTCGAGGGATACGAAGAACAGGTGAGTTTATTTGTGGTTGATCAGCAGCACTGAAAGCATTAAACACTAAGCATGATTGAAACACACTCTGGCCTTCCCTTAAGGCCAATTTATGCCCTTTTCCGATGTTCATGGCGAGATCATCATTATCTCTCCTGAGGCCAGCAGCACTCATGGTACAGTATGTACTGTTGTATGTGATCCCATGGAGTGCATAATCTCCTCTGGAGGATGACACGGCTAATGACAACCCAACTGGCTCGTGACACTCTTAAACAATCGTAACTCGGGGGGCACGGTGGCACAGTTGGTAGTGCTGTCACCTCACAGCTAGAAGGTCCTGGGTTCGATTCCCGCTCGGGACGCTGTGGGTGCTGGCGGCGTGTTCCCTCCTCCGCGTCATCAGTGCCCATACCCGAGGCGGGGTTGGCGAAAGGGCCTTTCTGTGTGGAGTTTGCATGTTCTCCCCGTGTCCCCTAGGGTAGGTAGGGGGGAAAGGAACTGGTCGGAATAACGTGTTCCTTCCACGCGCTACATCCAACCAGGGAAACTCCCCCCTGTCAGGTGTAAAGGAGTAACTTGGACACTCAGGCATGAAGGAAGCATGAGTTCAAGTCCGTTGCTCTCCCCATGTCCCCCATATATGGGGACTAGGTTGGCGGAGGGTGTGTAGAGCCCAGGATCACATTAGATAGTTGACACAGGGGTGAAAAATGGGTTACAAAATCGTGGGATAAAAAAACAATCGTAACTTCTGAAGTGACTGCAACCTTTTCGGAGGCCTCTGCATAGTTTTGTTTTCTGAGGGGGGTCTGTGTCGTAGCCCCACAGACCCTACTAGAGTCCACTCGGCTCCACAATTGTAGCACTGATGTCTCCCTGGCCTGTGAAAACCACACACAGCAAAAAGCATAAATCAGCCTTCATATTACCTCATCTCCCCTACTAATACAAATATAACAGCAGAGGTCCAAACCTCGTAACGTTACTAGTGCTGTTTTCACAAGAGAGGAAGTCATTTCTTATCATGGAGATGTATCCCTAAGCTATAGAGCGTCGCAGTCCCGCCCCCTTTCATGACGACGCCAGGCCCAGGAAATGAAAGGACATTCCAAAAAGTATTTATTTAAAGACCTTTTGAGTGTCGTACAAAGCCAACTCGAGTCGTGACAAATCATGACAACAAACACAATATTTTGAACCAAACAAATAATTACAAAGAAGAAAAACGACAAAAAAAGTGTTGTAACCCGCTGTTTTTTTCTAATTCTTTGTTTGGCCCAAAACATTGTGTTTATTGTCATGATTTGTCACGACAAGAGTTGGCTTTGTCCACGGCGTAAACGTCTTTAAATAAATACTTTCTGAAAAGTCTATGAGGAAAATGAACGGGCAATTCTTTAACGGGTCTCTCGAGGGGGCGGGACTGCGACGCTCTATAGATGTGTCAGTTGTGTATGCTTTAAACGGGAACATGAGTTAACTTACAGAAGTGACAAACAGGGAATTGCATTCAGATAATGTCTCCTTCATTCAAAGACAAAAAAAAACAACCTTGTAGTAATATCTCAGGAGTGTTGTTAGTTGACTGTTTAGTTTGTGAAACACGCAATCACTCCCTCCTCCTTTTCAGGCCAGGAGATGTCTGTATGTCCTGTCCCATAAAATATATATTTTTTGTGGCTTTCGCCTTTATTTTATATTTTTTATGGAGGGACAGACAGTAGGCTGACAGGAAATGGGGAGAGAGATGGGGGGAAGACATGCAGTAAGGGTTGTCGGGATCGGGAGTCGAACCCGCGGCACACTGCCAGACTGGATTACCAGCCAAGGTGCCTGGGCCGCTGAGCCACGGCCCAGGCCATATTTTTTATTTTTAAGTGTGTTGCGATGAGGGTCAGTAGAGGGTGGGGTTTAGGTGGTGTGAGATAGGACACTTACTGAATCAGCACCAGTGTTGTGTTGTTTTTCAATCCACCTCGGGGAAGGAGTAAAGTAGATTACATCTCAGTTCATCAGGCTTGTCTTTAGTACAAGTGCCTGTTTGTGCTAGGTCGTCTGTGCTGTGAACACGTCACGCTGATGTGTCG
Source organism: Electrona antarctica (assembly GCF_951216825.1). NCBI lineage: Eukaryota > Metazoa > Chordata > Actinopteri > Myctophiformes > Myctophidae > Electrona > Electrona antarctica. The sequence goes on from NC_136810.1 coordinate 53,998,244, forward strand.
AGGCGAGGTCGTTAAGTACATGAACCCTGTGTTGTAATTCCCTAGCCTGGAAACCAGACGAATCTGCCACAGGGAAGGATGAAAAAAATGCCCTGCCTGTTCATATTGGGTCTGGCACTCCTCAGTTTGAATTACATTTCGCTCAGCCCAGAGTTGTGGGTGACCAATCAGAGTCCACTATTCAAAGTGTGACTTTTTTTTTATATCTACACGGTGATATTAGTCTGGCCATGCCAAGGCAGTAACTCCCCTGACTGATTATTAATCGGCAGAGCTGTCGATTATTCGATTTGGCTGATGGTCACTTTCTGGCATCCCTAATCTTAATACATCAAAACCATAGAAATGGACAGACTGGTTCAACTGGTTGAAAACCACTGCTATAGAGTGCTATGTCTACATAAAATGCTACTATAGAGTGCTTGGCCCAGTGGTTCCTCTTCTCTCCTTTCCTCCTTCCTCTCCCACTCGTCATTCCTCCTCCCTCCTTGTTCCTGTATATACTAGGGCATTCACTTCTAGTCATGTTGACTAGTTGCCTAGTCGACTAGTTGTTTAACTACCTATTATGTAAAAAAATATATTTATCTTTTTTTTTAAATAAATATTTGCACATTTAAAAACTGTGTACATTGGTGACTATAACTATCTACCTGAATAAAAAAAAAAAAACGTTTTCTTATCAACTAGTGAACTAGTACCAACAAGGTCGACTAGTGGATTTACTAGTCTACTAGTAAACTAGTCGACTAGTTGCTTAATGCCCTAGTATATACTGCACCTACCCTCTTCTCTTACTCTGCTCCTCTCTGTCTTCCGATAGGTCTTAATCACAGAGCATGGTGACCTGGGCAACGGCCGGGTCCTGGACCCCAAGAACAAGATCTCCTTCAAGTTCGACCACCTCCGGAAGGAGGCCAGCGACCCCCGGCCCCACGACGGAGACGCCTCCCTGGAGGGCTGGAGGAGCGCCGTGGACTCTGCCGTCAGGGCCTACGTGAAGGAGCACTACCCCAACGGAGTCTGCACCGTAAGCATTTAGCACCGTTTTCACTACTATCCTACCCCAACGGAGTCTGCACCGTAAGCTAGGGCATTCACTTCTAGTCATTTTTACTAGTTGACTAGTTGCCTAGTTTACTAGTCGACTAGTCGGAAATAAATATTTGTACATTTAAAAACTGTGTACATTGGTGACTATAACTATAATCTACCTGATCTTGAGGCCTACAAAAACCGGTAAAAATAATAATAAAAATAAATAAAAATAATAATAAATAACTTTTTTTTCTTTTTTCTTATCAACTAGTCGACTAGTACCAACAAGGTCGACTAGTGGATTTACTTAATGCCCTACCGTAAGCTTTTAGCACCGTTTTCACTACTATCCTACCCCAACGGAGTCTGCACCGTAAGCTAGGGCATTCACTTCTAGTAATTTTTACTAGTTGACTAGTTGCCTAGTTTACTAGTCGACTAGTTGTTTAACCACCTATTATGTTTAAAAAAAGAAAAACCCCTTTTTTTTGGGAAATATTTGTACATTTAAAAGTTTAAATAGTGCTATCATTCGAACAGGGGCTTTTCTCAGAAGGAAATCACAAAAAAAACGATTTAATACAATATTGACCAGCTTAATTTTGGTGAATTTGCTAAAGTCTAAAAACAACCGAGAGGCTTTTCCAGTTTGTATTTTAATTGTTTGTGGTAAAGGTCTTAACACACCGGCAGTGATTATTTTGTGCGATTTAATTAATTTTGTTTTACATGCACAGTGAATGTGATGAGGTGGTTAACCCATTCTGGGCGGGAACCCCTTTTGGTGTTAGCATGTTATGCTTTAGCTATTGAAAAATAGCAGATCTACAAGCTCATAGCGCGCCACCGAGTGGTGCGCTACGAGCTTGTAGGACTGACATAGAAACATAGCTTTTTCAGAAAACTGTCAGGATGAAGAAGACATTTTTAGAATCTGATCTCAGGTCAAAATGGGTTAAGCAATGTATGAATGAGGCATCACCACCAAAATAACATTGAAGTGAAATAATCGCGTGGCATTTTGTATAGTTATTCACGTTACTCGTGGTGTGTTGTAATGACCCTAAACAAGATTAGTGTAAAGGAAGGAATGCTCTGATGGAATCCACCCGTCACTGGTCACTCCAAATAACATTATCCATAATGGGTGGCTGTCATGAACACATACAGTTTGGTTACCAGTGGTTACATGGGGAAAGGTTACCACTTTAGAAATATAGCAAACAAACACCTATCATTGGATATATCAAATCTGATGGTGTGGAATGGTACTAAAGTAACTGAAAATGAGGCTTCCTACAAGATGTGCATGTTGACAATTTAATCACACTTGTGAGCTGTTAACTAAAACCAATATTTATCAACACTTAACTGTTCAAATATTTGTGTTCTTAGAAACACAATAGTACAATAGAACGATGAACCAGAAAACAAAATCACATTATGGACTGTTTTTAAGCGCGGACTCTCCAATGCCACAGATGGGCCACTTGAGGGCGTTTCACACCACCTTAACTCAACTGAACCGAGCTGAGCTATGCTGTGTTGGCTTGTCAAATCCACTTTACTGGAGCTGTGCTGATGAATACAAGTAGGAAGGAAACACATGAATGCATTGAGTAATAATGACTTGAACCCACTGACTAGCCACAGTGAAGGAAATGTCAGTCAGACGAGGTTTGGTAAGAATTGTAACTCCACTATTGAAGGACCTGGTGTGCTTGGTTATTGTTGAGAAGTGTACAGCACGGTCCTAGTACTACATGTAGAGGAGAGATTGAGAGACCACAACAGAAAGAGAAAACATTCTGGTGGATTACAAATGTAATATAGCGTTCCAGTTTTCATTGCTGCCAATTGTACTCAATGTTGTCTCTCCTAATTGGATGAAATTTGTATCCTGACCTGCAAATGTATTTTCTATTTAATAATAAATACATTTTGGGCGGGAACCCCTTTTGGTGTTTTAAACATTATGTTATAATTTAGCTATTGAAAAATAGCAGATCTACAAGCTCATAGCTCAGAGCTTGTACGTCTTTTTTTAAATGTTGAGGTCAGGCCTAAATGGGCTAAACAAACACTCTATAGCAATGATTGCTATGGTAATATAGATCTACTTAACACTTATTATAACAAACAAATCACTTACAGAATTACTGGTATAACTTCTGATAACATCCATTGGCCTCTTTTAACTTTAATATGTCCCCCAGCACCCCACATATTTAGTTCCATACACCTAATCCATCATTGTCTAAATATAAAGAATTGACCTTGAATGCAAATATTGCACTGCAATTAGACATTATTCCACATACTATTTACTGGTTATATTTTTTGTCTTGTGTTGAGACTTGAGAGAAATTTTAAAAGCACATCTGTGTGATGTAAGTGGTGCAACTCCGTGTGGGGGTCCCCGGGGGTTCCCCGGAACTTCCAGACCCGCAGAAACACGCCCAGGGGGCCGGGCCGGTTCCGGCGAGCCGCCCCGCGTCCGAAACAGTCGAGAAATTACAGAGTTACCGTGTGGGGGTCCCCAGAACATCCAGACCCCCAGGAACGCGCCCAGGGGGCCCGGCCAGTTCCGGCAAGCCGCCCTGCGTCCGATACGGTTGAGAAATGACAGTTACCATGTGGGGGTCCCCAGGGGGTCCCTCTACTGTACTGATACACCTGAAATCATCATATATACAGTTAATATGTATGTGTGTGTTAGGCTGCACAACAGTGACACTTGGTTTTGAAAACCAACCAAATGCAATTTCCGTGCTCAGACACAGGCAGGCAGGCAGCCAGCCAGCCAGGCACACACAAAGCTACTTAAAGAAGTGGTTGCACCACTTAAAAAAGACGATGCAAGTTTCGTGTAATGCGACAAGCTTTACAATCTACAAGCTTGTAGGCTATACGGTATGAGACACTGCAGGCAACTAGGTATAAATCAAGTACACTTCTCCTAGCACTAGAGTGTCTGAAGTCTTTCTGACCCAGTTTGAAGTTGATTATCTTTCCCCCGTGAAGCTCTCAGAAGGTTCCCCTTCCATGACTTTTCCAAAATATCCGATTCCAATCATCCGTTTTTTTTTTTTCTCCATCTGAAACATTTTCTAAATATCATTTTAGGCTTATACCATCCCTGAGCAGATTTGACTGAGAGACTGCCATCGCGCACATTCTAGCTTTTCACCAGAGGAGAACAACTTTTTTTTTTAATGAGTTAAAAAATGAGACTCTTCACATACTAGAGCATGTCTGAAATAAGTGTCAGAGCTGAAATCGACATGTAAATATGAAATAAATGCTTAAACATGTAGCTAGGTGTAATGTTAGAGACCACAGAAGTGAACCTTTCAAGCCTGTTTTCTCAACTCGCTGTTTTCTGCAAGACATTACTCTATAAGCCATATCTCCAAAACTGGTGGGTCAAACTGAACAACCAATATGTCAATTTGAAGCATATGATTCATATGACATGAAAAAAACGAAAATTCAAAAAAATCCAATGGCAGTCCCTCAGTCAAATTTAGTCACATTTGTTTTCGGTCATAATGACCCGTGCCAAAAGTGTGTTTAACTCCCTTTTCTTCCTGTGTCGTTGACTCAAAGAGTGATAACTTTCTCTTCCGCAGATTTACGGGAAGACCATCGACGGACATCAAACGATCATCGTGTGTATCGAGTGCCATCAGTTTCAACCAAAAAACTTCTGGTAGGTTCATACGGAGGCCAGCATGCTGTGTGATTGTTGATGAATTCTCTTTTTGACCTAAGTTCGATTCTACAAATTTCTTCTAAATCATGACAGTTTTCAGAAGAACCCATGTCAGTGGTTCTCAACCTTTTTCATGTCAAGGACCGCAAAAATTATATGTATTTGGTCGCCAACCCCCATCTGAAAATATGTTGTTTCGGGGACCCGACCCCCCCAGGAGCAAAGATTTGAGTTAAAAAAAATCCAATTTTGTGCCACATTTTCACGATTTTTTAAAAATAGCAGACCTACGAGCTTGTAGATAGCTTGTAGATACATTGACTTTGAGACCTATTTTATCGTGTAATGCAAGTCAATGGGGATAATTCTTTCCATCTATTTTAACAAGAGATCTCTTGACAATATTTGGAGTTGCAGCATAGCAACGTACGGTATCTGTGGTTTCTGCACAACCCAAACCCATTATTCAGAAATCTAAATTCTTACCAAGTGAAGAGGTTTTGCCACAGCCTAGCATAACCTAAGAAAACCTCTGAATTGGGTCTGAGTTGTACCGGCAACCAATGAAAGGTCATCGCTGTAATTGCTGCTTATCTCCCAAGATCTCCTTAGACGGTTGGCCCCCATTAGCCCTTGTTGATCTCTCCCTGATCAGGTTAATCTTAATTGGATACAGGCCGCGCCAATCCTCTTTGCACGGTTGAGCTTTACCGAGCCTTGTTGAGAGTAATGATCCCATAGCTGTTGCACATTATAGCTGTTATTATCTTCCTTCAAGAAACTCGGCTGACATGTTAGGACGTCCCTGTACCTAATTTACCGAAGCAGATTGTGTGGGCTCCTCTTGCACGGCCCCGGTTGCGACTGGTAATCACAGTCTGACTAAAGGAAATCTTCTGAGAGAATATTGTTTTTTTTTGCTCTGCTGTTGAAGAGTAAGTAAGACTACCTTGAAAAGTAAGACTACCTTGAAAAGTGCAGAAGGGGAACAAAACTTCTTTATGATGTCGGCCCATTGAAATTGACTGCAATCCACTGGTCCACGGTTTCCCAAAGTAGGGTCCGGGGACCCCCTAGGGGTACTTGAGGGAGTTCTAGGGGGTCCCTATCTAAATTAGAGATGTGGAAATGGACCCTTATGGGTCTGTAACTCCGAGAGTGTACAAATGGACCCTAACGGGTCCATTTGGTTCCATTTTGTACACTCTCAGAGTTAAATGTTACAATATAAATTGGGGTACCAGAGACAGAAATGCCATTAACCCATTTTGGGCGGGAACCCCTTTTGGTGTTTTAAACATTATGTTATAATTTAGCTATTGAAAAATAGCAGATCTACAAGCTCATAGCGCGCCACCGAGTGGCGCGCTACGAGCTTGTAGGTCTGCTATTTTTGAAAAATCGTGAAAATATTTATTTCAGAAAACTGGAGGATTTAGAATTTCTTTTTAAATTTTGAGGTCAGGCCTAAATGGGTCCCTAGCATAATGCATGTCAAAAGCATAACTTTTCAAATGGTCTAATAAATGTCCATTTGGGGGTCCTTGACATGAAAAGGTTTGGGAACCAACTGTAGTTCAGGGGTTCTTTTGGGTGGTCCCCAAATTATTTTCAATTCATTTATTTATTTATTTTTGCAACTGAATGGCTGGAAAATGGAAATTAAGCGTTTACATATAGTACACATAGTACTATATGTACCAGATTATATCTGGTTTCAGTATTTATTTATGGTGTATTGTCTATTATTAAGGTTATTGTAGCAGTCAATTTATATTGGGGGGCGGGGCGGGGGTCCCGAGACATTGCCAAAGCATTTCCTGGGGTCCCCGGCCAAAAACGTTAACCCCTGGTGTAGTTTGAGGACTAGTCGGTGTTAGGAATTGAAGCTGTTTAAATGACATGCTGTTCACTCTTCTTCACTGTACAGGAATGGACGCTGGAGATCAGAATGGAAGTTTACCACCTCCCCCTCCACCACTCAGGTGGCAGGCATCATGAAAATCCAGGTGTGCATGCACAGATTCTTGTCTGTACTCATGTGCGTGGTGTTGTCATCGTATGAACATGCATATGATATTGTTGTATGAACTATCTATTCTTCTCAGCGCTCTAACCTTTAAAGAACAGTTCTGAAGTGTGTGTGTGTGTGTGTGTGTGTGTGTGTGTGTGTGTGTGTGTGTGTGTGTGTGTGTGTGTGTGTGTGTGTGTGTGTGTGTGTGTGTGTGTGTGTGTGTGTGTGTGTGTGTGTGTGTGTGTGTGTGTGTGTGTGTGTGTGTGTGTGTGTGTGTGTGTGTGTGTGTGTGTGTGTGTGTGTGTGTGTGTGTTGAATATAGTTTATTTCAGTCTTAAAAATCATGTAGCCCTACAGGGTTAAAAACAAAGTATTTGGACCGAAATGGTGTAGACTGAAGCCGTAGCTTTTCGGTCCAAATACTGTGTGTGCGCATAGTGCATACGCATGGATTTATTTCTGTGCACAGATCCATCCAGCTGTTGGTTATCTGTAACCTGACTCCGCCAGCAGCAGCTAGAAGCTGCTGCTGATTGGCCAGGCCGTTTTGTGGCCGGGCATCAAGTCTGCCTGAGAGTTCCCAGATGGGAGCAGGAGGGGGGAACCCAGTGTACTCTCTGCTGCCCCATCTGGCGGAGTCAGGTTAGGTTATCTGTCCCTTTCAGAGCTCCGGCCTTCTAAACAAGCCTAAATAAATCAAACTGTTTGACATTCTTGACGCAACACTCAACATTTAACGAGCGTTGCGTGCGTCTCGCTTTCAGGTTCATTACTATGAGGACGGCAATGTTCAGCTGGTGAGCCACAAAGAAGTCCAGGAGTCCATGTCTATCTCTGTAAGTACACGGCACTCATGGATATGAATGAACTTGGAAGGAGTGTGTTAATTTCCTACGCTGACGAAGGCCTGCTCGGCTGACATGTTCGGTTATCCCTGTACCTAATTTGCCGAAGCAGATTGTGTGGGCTCCTCTTGCACGGCCCGGTTGTGACTGGTAATCACAGTCTGACTGAAGGAAATCGTCTGATAGAATATTGTTTGTTTTTGCTCTGCTGTTGAAGAGTAAGTAAGACTACCTTGAAAAGTAAGACTACCTTGAAAAGTAAGACTACCTTGAAAAGTGCAGAAGGGGAACAAAACTTCTTTATGATGTCGGCCCATTGAAATTGACTGCAATCCACTAGTCCACGGGTTCCCAAAGTAGGGTCCGGGGACCCCTAGGGGTACTTGAGGGAGTTCCAGGGGGTCCCTATCTAAATTAGAGAACTCAGAGTGTGAAACGCATCCGTTTGTTTGGTTTGACTGCTGCTGCGGATCCACTTTCCACTTTCACAACACTTTCCCCGCCGACCACTAGATGCTTTTAGCTCGGAGCACCACGGTTTTCAGGCCGCACAACCCCTTATTTGAAGCGACACCAAATAGGGGACGTACTTAATAATAAATGGACGTACTTCCGGGGGAAACACGGCACACACTTTCGTTTTCATCATAAGCGCTGAAACAGACCCCGCAAGGTCGTGATTCTTTTTTTATTTACTTCCAAAAACATGGATGTTTTGTATGATCACCTCAATCTGAGCTCAATTCCAATACAAAACGTTTTTTTGGATCGCCGCTAAACCCCGGACTCGATGATGGAAAATAATCAATGACGTCGCCAACGCGGACGCGAAGCGTTGCCGGGCGACGATGACGCCAAGAGCCAGTAAAAATCATTATTAAGCGTAAACCTTATCTCGTCCGATCTCGCCCTATGCGATCAGTGACCATAATATTTATATTTTGTCCAACCTCGCCCTTAGCAGGGACTCCTAAGACTATTACTGAGATTTTATATTCCTTTACTAAACTGCACCCAGCATACTCCTGAACTCTTACAGACTGTCTTCAAGCTAGCCTTTACCTTGAAGTGAGTTATGAATGATGTGGACATGATGCCCCACTGCATCATGTCCACACATGCACAAAGGCACATCACCATGAACCGTAAACTCGAGAACCCAACATATCTCACACTGTCAAGATCACACATGTACTTTACCACTGCAGTATCCCATATACATTAAGTATAAGTAAGCCTTGCCGAGCCACGACGCCCATAGGGCAGGAGCCCATCTCCTGTTTCTGTAGAGCGTCGCAATCCCGCCCCCTACGAGGACCCAGGAAATAATTCCCTGTTCATTTTCCTCAGACATTTCAAACAGTATTTATTTAAAGACCTTTTAAGAACCGTAATACCGTAATTAGAAAGAAGAAAAAAATGGCAGGTTACAACACTTTTTGGTTGTTTTTCTTCTTTGTAATAATTTGTTTAATAATAATAATAATAAAACTTTATTTGTATAGCACCTTTCATGACATGAAATGCAGCTCAAAGTGCTTTACAGAGTAATGGAGAAAAAAGAAAAGCAAGGCATAAACATTAAAAAACAAGAGCAGTAATGCAATACAGTGAGGACATGAATAACAAAAAATTAAAAGATCAATTAAAAGCAAGAGTGTAGAAGTGGGTCTTGAGCTGCGCTTTAAAAATGTCTACAGAGGCTGCCTGTCGAAGGTACAGTGGGAGTTTGTTCCACGCCGTCGGCCCGTAGAAGCAAAACGCTGCTTTCCCGTATTTTTTAGTTGCCATTTTGGTCCAAAATATTGTGTTTGTTGTCATGATTTGTCACAACTCGAGTTGGCTTTGTACGACGCTTAAAAGGTCTTTAAATAAATACTTTTTGAAATGGGAAAAATGCATTGGGAATTATTTCCTGGGCCTGGTGTCGTCATCAGCTTGATGTACAAATATACACCCCCTGGACATGATGCTAGTATGTCACAGGGACTTACCCCCCACAGGGACTTGCCCCCTTAAAGCTGAGTGCCAAGCTGGGAGGCATTGGGTCCCATTTTTCAGAGTCTTTGGTATGACCCGGCCGGGGATCGAACCCAGTCTCGGAGCGTACACTCTAACCACATTAAAGTATAGTCTATGTATGGTAAAGTCTATTTTCCCATCAATAGAGAAACCAGTTTGCTAAAGCTATATTGTGATTTAGCTGTGGAAATTTGCTAAAGCTATATTGTGATTTAGCTGTGGAAATTATTATTACGGTTTTATTTCTTTGCCTATACAAGTGAATGTGCTATGGTAGTCTTAGCCGGGTCTCCCTTTGTAAAAAGAGATCTTTTATCTTCTCCGAGAGACGATCATTGAATCGATGAAGGTTAAGTCTAAAAATAAAGACTTAAAGCTGAATTTCTATGCTGACTCATCTTCCCCTCTCTCTCCCCCCGTCTCCTCTTTCAGAACGAAGCTGCAACTGCAAAGGAGTTTGTCAAGATAATGGAGGCTGCCGAAAATGACTACCAGGTTGGATTGTCTACTTTACTGGGTGTCTCTCCCAATGTTTTATCCCTCTACTCACTCCATTGACCATATTCACACAGGGGCCATTTTGCTCTTGCGTGTCATTTGTGACCAGATTTGACTGAGAGACTGCCATCGCGCAAATTCCAGCTTTTCACCAGAGGAGAAAAACGTTATTTTTTTTTTCAAAATGAGTTTCTAGCACAGGCAGACTCTTCACATACTAGAGCATGTCTGAAATAAGTGTCGGAGCTGAAATCGACATGTAAATATGAAATAAATGTAGCCAGTAAACATGTAGCTAGGTGTAATGTTAGAGACCACAAAAGTGAACCTTTCAAGCCTGTTTTCTCAACTCGCTGTTTTCTGCAAGACATTAGTCTATAAGCCATATCTCCAAAACTATTGGGCCAAACTGAACAACCAATATGTCAATTTGAAGCTATGATTCCCTGCTTTCATATGAAAAACGAAAATTCAAAAAAATCCAATGGCAGTCCCTCAGTCAAATTTAGTCGCATATGATGGGGGTAGTTCCCCGGTTAGGTCCCCCTCTCTCTACCAAGTGAATATGGCCAATGGGTCCATATCCTTCCATCACTCCTTGTTGCGTTCCGTTTCTTTTGTCATGTGATCGTTCTAGAACCACAGAGAATGGAGCTCAATAATGAGATTCCTGAAGTAAAAATCACACCCGGGGGCACGGTGGCACAGTCGGTAGTGCTTGTCGCCTCACAGCTAGAAGGTCCTGGGTTCGATTCCCGCTCGGGGCGCTGTGGGTGCTGGCGGCGTGTTTCCTCCTCCTCCTCATCAGTGCCCATACCCAAGGCGGGGTTGGTGAAAGGGCCTTTCTGTGTGGAGTTTGCATGTTCTCCCCGTGTCCCCTAGGGTAGGTACCCTCACAAAAAACATGCAGTAATCCTGGTCTCTAAACTACCTCCCCCTGGCCCTGATGGAGGGGAAAGGAACTGGTCGGAATAACGTGTTCCTTCCACGCGCTACGTCCAACCAGGGAAACTCCCCCCTGTCAGGTGTAAAGGAGCAACTTGGACACTCGGGCATGAAGGAAGCATGAGTTCAAGTCCGTTGCTCTCCCCATGTCCCCCATATATGGGGACTAGGTTGGCGGAGGGTGTGTAGAGCCCAGGATCACATTAGATAATTGACACAGGGGTGAAAAATGGGTTACAAAATTGTGGGATAAAAATTATAGAAAAAGAAAATCACACCTGTGTGAAGTGAGGGGCGCCCTTATCGTATATCATTACGTAAATGACGTAAAATGGGAATTTAATTACTACCAGTAATAGAATTACTACCAGACAACTAAAATATTGTTACATTTATAATATAAACACTATAATAATCATGACTATCGTTTGGTTGGAAGCATTGGAACATTATGCGCAATTTGTTTATTTGACCCAAATCTAAATTCTCTCTGATCGTGATTCATCACACACGGTAGCTGGTTGGCTCGATTCCAGGCTTAAAACGTTTTAACAACACCTGAAATGTCTATGGAGTAAAGCAGGGGTGGGCAACTTTGACGATGGAGAGGGCCACTATATTTCCACACTCACTCCCTAGGGCCATATATTACTGTCGTAGCAAAAATAGCTGATCTAACAAGCTCAAAAGTTTTGAGCTTGTAGATCGGTTATTTTTGCTATATTCAAATTGAAATCTTGAATTTTTGCTATTTTTGAATTGGAATCCTTTTTATGTCATTTCAAATGGCTACTTGTGTTGAAGCAATGAGCTACTAATTTAGACTGAAGTAATGAAAGCGGGTCATGTTTGCATGTTGTGGAATAGTAACGGCTGAAACCAATATTATATAAGTATTCTGACATTAACCTGAGGGCCACATTAAGTGAAGGTGGGGGGCGCATGTGGCCCCCGGGCCGCCAGTTGCCCACCCCTGGAGTAAAGGAATGGGGAAATTCTATTGTGGTACGTACCACAGGCATTCTAAAAGTGGGCGGTCACTGTTGGAGCTCTGTACTGTATGTCTCAATATGGGCTCTCAAGTTTATTCTGCTGTCACACGCATGAGTCTCGATGGATAATCGTGAAAATATTTATTTCAGAAAACTGGAGGATTTAGAAGAATTGTTTTCGAAATTTAAATTAAAAAAAAAAAATCTTCTAAATCCTCCAGTTTTCTGAAATAAATATTTTCACGATTTTTCAAAAATAGCAGATCTACAAGCTTGTAGCGTGCCACTCGGTGGCGTGCTATGAGCTTGTAGATCCAGTCGATCTATTTTCAATAGCTAAATTATAACATAATGTTTAAAACACAAAGGGGTTCCCACCCAAAATGGGTTAAGGCCTTCAACTGAGGCCTGACATTAAAGTAAGCTGACTCATGCGGTCGCCGGTTAGTCGGTTATAAATAAGTCTGGTTCCAAAAGATCAGTCTGATGACCCAAGAAGAAGGTGGGTTGTTTAATCTCTCTGCTGCGTAATGAAGAAGTAGTGTCAGTGTCGGTTACTGAAAGGCAAAATGACTGCCGTGCACACCATGACAGGGTTATGGCCGTAGCTCATGGGAAGTAGGGGTTATTAATATATACGGTTGTCAAAATGCGAGTTAACATTCCGATGTAAGATTTGCAAGACAACTGGAATGTCAATTTCACGTTCTTTGCCCGAGGCAACATGTACAGTATAACCCCAAAGTGCTTCGGTCAGGCTGCTCCATAGGCCGACAATAGCAAACCGTGGTTGCACCAACCGAACGTTAATCTGAAGCAGATCAGTGCTGAAAACGTAACTGCAATGTCAGCAAAACCTGCTCTGGGTGAACAGAGTTAAATATAAATATGTTCCGGTATAGCCACCATCCCATGTTTATATGCAGGTGTGGGAAATGTACCATTCTGACGGATGATTCCGGCATTACACTATGGAAGCCCCATTTCTGCCACTGAAAATAAAAAAGGCCTGAATGTGTTTCTTTTCCCTGCAATTTCAACTACATGGAGTAGTTTGGGGGAGAGAAGAAAATCCTCAAAATTGTGAAATAGGCAATTGCAAAATTGAATTCTTCATTATAGGATATAATAGGTAAAAGTCACAATTTAACCCATTTTGGGGCGGGAACCCCTTTTGGTGTTAGCATTATGTTATACTTTAGCTATTGAAAAATAGCAGATCTACAAGCTCATAGCGTGCCACCGAGTGGCGTGCTACGAGCTTGTAGGTCTGCTATTTTTGAAAAATCGAAGAACGACTGACATAGAAACATAGCTTTTTCAGAAAACTGTCAGGATGTAGAAGACATTTTTAGAATCTCAGGTCAAAAATAGGCTTTCCGTACAGTCGTACAATGTAAACGCCAACCGTCTCTCTGGATACCAGACCATGCCTTTCCACTTCTGACAGCTCAGTTTTGTTTTGTTTGTTCTAAATTCTATTTGGTATGGAACTAATGTCCAACAGGAGTTCAGTAATCATGCTTTAAAAAAAAGTCTGCAATGGTTGAATGGTCTACGTTTTCTGACATCCCTTTACCCCACGTTCCCATTCATCTTGCCCTTCATCCCTACTTATTCCCTTCTCTCATCTTCCTCCTTCCTTCAGACTGCCATCAATGAGAATTACCAGACCATGTCGGACACTACCTTCAAAGCCTTACGCCGCCAGCTTCCTGTGACGCGCACCAAGATCGACTGGAACAAGATTCTGAGCTACAAGATTGGCAAGGAGATGCAGAATGCTTAAAAAACAGAGAGGAGAGCTCCACAGCCCCCCCCCCCCCCCCCCTCCCTCCCCCGTCCCAACCACATTGCATGACTGGATAGTTGTATCGTCTTTGTAACAAATTAGTAAAAACAGGGCAAAAAAAGGGTTTGGTCTCACAACAGGATGTCATTGTTACACTTCAAATGTCTACTTTTAGTTATGTTTTATATACATATTGTACACTGTTAAAATTGTCTGTACATTGAATAGAAAAATGACCATAATTGTATTTGAAAAAATGTGAGGAAATAACAAAACATAGGAGAGGGGCCGGACACTCGTATGCAAAACACCCTTATATACTGTATCACATGTGCAATATTTATTTTGTCTGTGAGACCACACCTTTTTGTTTGACCTACTGAAAAAACAAACACAAAAACCCATCAAATTCGCCCCAATGGCGAAATGAATACTCTTGGGGGACTATTTGAAACTACAAAGGACTTGAAGCATTTTGGTTAAAATGTCTCCCTTTACAACACGGTTACTGTCTCATACAGTTCAGATGATTATAAAAACGTTATTTGTGTTCATTGGCTGTTCTCTCTTTTGCACAAGCAGTCACCTTGTTCCTCATATTGGTACTACTTTGACTTTCCCACACAATTCACCCTGAAACGCAAATTTAAGCTTGCAACTCTCCTGGCAAAAAAAAAATTGCCTGTTGACTGGACATCTTCTGTGACAACTTAACAAGCTTAATTAACAAGTCATTAATTGCTACGTAATGTGCATAATATCCAATTTACAATAAAATGTAAAAGTATCACTCTTTCCCAGTGCTTATTTTTTATTAAAGAAGAAAAAACAAACCCTGACTGTATTATATAACAAGGCACATTGTAATATATACCTGTATTAAACATACTGTCTGTCACTTTGGTGGTTTATTTCCATGAGATAATTGTAACTCGGTCACAATTATGTTGCATTAAATGACAAATTTTCTATTTGCTGACTCGCTCATAATTATTTGAATACCATTGTGGGAGATTTCTCCCTTCTGCATCATTGTCTGTCCACTCTTCTATGAAGAAAAAAACATTTAAAACTACATTGACCTTGACTCTGAACTCTTGTTTATATTTCGTATAATAGGCTACATAGTCATAAAGATTGGTACAAGCTTGCAATGCAGCATATGAGCTTGTTGAATGTTAAAATTGGGCATAACATCTTACATAGGCTACCAATGGATGGAACGAAATTAACGTGTGTTCTAGCAAAACGAGCACTTGAGTCCTGTGCGTTTGTAGGCTACAGCAGTGGTTCTCAAACCTTCAAGGACCCCCATTTGAAAATATATGCCAGGGACCCCCATAATACAATTTGTGTGGCTCTAGTGATACTCAACCATTTTAATTGCAAGGACCCCCCAGGGGCCAGGCATGCATTGTTACCAGCCTACGGACCCCCATTTAATGGCATGTCTCTGGGAACCCAATTTACATTGTAAAAGCAATTAATTTAACTCAAAATGGAACCAAATATACTACACTGACTATCATTTAGCTGGGGATCCCCATAGACTAGTAATAAAAGGAGGGGACCCCCTGGAACTCCCTCAAGGACCCCTACACTTTGAGAATGGGCTACAGGGATTTTTGTGAGTGCACATCAGACAGCATCATGTTCCCATGGCTGCTCATCATGTACAGTACAGCAGGCTGCTGACAGTGGCACTGGCACTGCTAGCGGCTAGCCACCGTGCTAACTAGCGAACGTCAGTCTGCAGCAGACAGACAGACACGTCTACACAGTCCCATGTTGGAAGGAGAACTGCTGCTGGAAGAAGAAATGCTAGCTGCAACAAACGAGGATTTTAACTGGCTCCCATAGACACACAAACTACGGTAAGTTAACGAACACGGCGGCGTGTTTATAGCGGCCCGTTGAAACGTCGGCACCTGGCCGTGGCCACACTTGTAAAAGTTTTGAGATGTTTTTGCAATGTTAAGCTTGCACACAGCTAGCGGTTTATAGCTAGCGAGCTAACCCAAGGTATTTAGCTGCTCCGTTTTTAAATGGAAATCATGCGTGGGCGCGTGCGTGCCTTTAGGTGACACGCATACGCCACGGATAATACGAAACCTAAGCCTGACTGACATTTATTATAATTATGCAGTTTTATCTTTTTTGAGATAGTGAAGTAATTGCAGCCATCAGCCAGATCACATCTGTCTGTGACCTCTTTGCTTTTTATTAAAGGTCCAGACAGATCAACTTTAATTACCCCTTTCTGTCCCTTTGCTTTGCTATTGTGGTTTAGATGTGTATACTTGTTCTCATGGACAGTAATCCAAAGATTACCGCTGTTGTGATTTTTGTATTATTATTACTACTTTTTTAATCAAAGAGTTGTATATTGGGTAATGAACATTTTTTGATTATTTCCACCCCTTCCATTATGTGATGAGAAAAAGTCTGGTTCTTGCTCACTGAATCACAGCAGTAGATGAAGAGGGTTCCTGTGGTGATAGTGTGGACTCTAGAGTCTAGCAGATGGAAGACTGTGTGCTCCTTTGAGAAAGCCAGCTGGCTGGTGAAGGAGCGAGCCAAGGATCCAGAATCAGATACAGAAAGACTAGTTGAGAGGGGGCGTGTGTGTGTGTGTGTGTGTGTGTGTGTGTGTGTGCGTGTGTCACTGACTGTCACAGTGTCATCCAACTGCAGCTCTGGCATTTTGATGTTTAATACTGCACATCCTTATCCATCACCTCCTGCAGAGAGAGAGAGGGGTTTAAGTGTGTTGTATAATCTGTCAATTATTGCATATTTGAGACGCTTGTCTGGGCTTTTTGGCCATTTTGAGATGAGCATCTTTGGCCTCTTATTTTAAATTCTCTGCCTCCACGTAATGGAAGCAAGCAATGGGCCACATGAAGTCCTCTTATCAGATTTGACAAACATGCAGGGTGTTGTTCGTCTCCGAAACCTAATTTGGCGCCAACATAATTGTTTGATTTTGAAGGAAATTCTGAAATGGCTGTACACTGTGGCTCTGCACTGACCTGCAATGAAAAGGGGGGGGATTTCACGTTAAAAGAAGAGAACCTTTAAGAGGTCATTTTCACATAACACTCTGACTTGTGTGCTGTGTAGTACCTCAGAGCCCATACACTTCATGGATTTCATTTTCATCCATGCACTTGGAGGAGTCCGGCTTCATGCAACATTACTGAAAATATTCACATATTGTAATTAACCCATTCAGGCCTGACGTCGAAATTTAAAAAAAAAAAAAACGTTTTCTAAATCATGATAATTTTCTGAAAGATTTGAGGCACATTTTAACGATTTTTCAAAAATAGCAGACCTACAAGTTCATAGCGCGCCACTCGGTGGCGCGCTATGAGCTTGTAGATCTGCTATTTTTCAATAGCTAGATTACAACATAATGTTTAAAACACCAAATCAAACAATCAAACAAGAAATCAAAAGATGAAGGTCTTCCTATTCATTAGAAAGTCTCCACCAGAAGCAGGGAAGTGTGTTTTCAATGAGTCTCACAGTATTTGTACCACTGTATGGGAGGACTCAGGGCTGTGTGTCTGATCAAATTAACATCACAAATATTAAATCTCGACTAAAGCAACTGCCTGGTGTGAACACACAAGCCTGTATATGTGAAAATGACCCCATTATGTGTTTAAAAAAAACGAATTGACGGTTAGCAATCTGTTTTTATAACCTTCCAGAAAAAAAAATCCAAGTTCCTCTTTCCCATCAGCACCCAAGTCAGCCGTTCTTTGGTTTGACGATGAGTTCCCCATTCCCTATTCTGACACACCAAAATGAATCTACAGTTGGAGGCCATCGATATTGTCCTTTTCTTTTTGCTGAGGTTTGCGTGATCTGCGCAAAAGGACAGTTAATGATAAGGGACAATATCGGGGGCACCCAACTGTAACAACGGGGACATGCATCCCAGCTACTGTACAGTACACTGTTTTGACACGACAGTTTGACGAGAGATACTTGAATTCTGACAGTTCTTTTGCAACGTCACACCACCAGCCACCAACAGTCAGTTAATTAACACGTTCTCTTGCTGCACTTCCCTCCTCGCTGTGACTAAAGGATAGCCGTTGTAGAGAAGTCAGACATGAAAGTCAGCCTCAGGCATGGTCTGAGGCAACTCTGACTCACATTACACACATGGGAACATTCTGGTCAAGACTGAGGCCATGTTTGTTGGCTAGTTTTCACTCGATCAATGTAAAGACGTATTAGCATTTTGGCTGTGAGCAACTTTACCACCCTGTAGGGCTGGGAAATATACCGATATTATATTGATATTTTGCTAAGATGCTAAAATGAGAGAACACATTACTCCAGTTCTATCATCACTGCATTGGCTCCCAGTGGTTTTTAGAATAGATTTCAAAATGATTTTACTTGTTTATAAATCCCTAAATGGTCTTGCACCTTCGTACCTCCGTGACTGCCTACCTAGATATGTCCCTAACCGCCCCCTCAGGTCCTCCACTGCTGGCCTGCTTGAAGTGCCTAAAAAAATGTGCACAAAAAAATATGGTGAGGCAGCTTTTTGCTTCTACGGCCCAACAGCCTGGAATAAATTACCATTCCAGCTCAGACACGCACCCTCTGTAGACATTTTTAAATCTCAACTCAAGACTCACCTCTTCACTCTTGCTTTTAGTTGAGTTTTAATATCTGCGTTCCTACTCTGTCCTGACTGATTTGCTGCATGTTGTGTTTTTATTTATTTTTTCTCTGTTTTTATACTTTTATTTTGTTTTTTGCCATTGTTCTATCATTTTAACTACTTG
The DNA here is from genome assembly GCF_951216825.1 of Electrona antarctica. NCBI lineage: Eukaryota > Metazoa > Chordata > Actinopteri > Myctophiformes > Myctophidae > Electrona > Electrona antarctica. The sequence goes on from NC_136810.1 coordinate 54,016,919, forward strand.
ACTGTGTTTTATTGTATTCTATTGTTGTGTCCTGCCCTGTGAAGCACTTTGAGCTGCATTTATGTATGAAAGGTGCTATACAAATAAAGTTTATTATTATTATTATTATTATTAAGAGGCTAGATATCATCTGGATTGTTTGTATTTTAATATAAGTTGTGTTGTCTTGGTTTAAAACAAATGGCCATTCCGCAAGTTCACAACACGTTGGATGACTTGCATCACTGCAAATATATATTAGATTTTGTCTATATTGCCCAACTCTAGCCTGGATGCAGAGCCATCTCTTGGAATTCAAAGTTTCACATGACAAGGCCCTCCCTGAACATTGAGAGCCACTTTGGTGACCCTCTCTCTCCATTCCCAGCTGACTCTGCTCAGAGAGCTTATAGTGAAATGGAGGTCTACTGTGGCACGGCACGGTCGGCATCCAAAAATGATGAATCACAGCTGCTGGAAATCCGCCTCGTATTTTCGTGGCACGACCATAAGTCTCAAAAGGCCAAAGCATAAAGGGGGGATTTATGATGCGTTTTGTGGCACTGTCAGAGCCCGCCAGATGCCCCCAGTGACCGATGGCGGAGTGCTGATATTGTGGAACCAACCCTGGCATATGAGTTGTCTAATAGCTTTTTGGAGAATGGCGGCTGCGATTCTGACCTGAAGTTGATAAGACATTGTATTGTCCATGTTCACTTCAGACACACTCGAGATTATATTTTATTTTCCCGGAGAAACATGCAGTTTCCACTTCATGGATTTCATTTTCATCCATGCACTTGGAGGAGTCCGGCTTCATGCAACATTACTGAAAATATTCACATATTGTAATTAACCCATTCAGGCCTGACGTCGAAATTTAAAAAAAACGTTTTCTAAATCATGACAATTTTCTGAAAGATTTGAGGCACATTTTAACGATTTTTCAAAAATAGCAGACCTACAAGTTCATAGTGCGCCACCGAGTGGCGCGCTATGAGCTTGTAGATCTGCTATTTTTCAATAGCTAGATTACAACATAATGTTTAAAACACCAAAAGGGGTTCCCGCCCAGAATGGAACAACAAGAAATCAAAAGACACACTCGAGATTATATTTTATTTTCCCGGAGAAAGAATGCACGGAGAGATCGGAGTTCAGTTTTTCTTAATGCGAAGATTCAAAAGACCCCATTTGACAATGTGAAATGCTTTACGATAAGCTTTCACTCACAGCTGTACTATCGTCTCTATAGCCTCACCAACGACACACGCCACATACAGTAGCTATATCTGACCGGTGGAGCCATCTTTATTTAGACCGTGTGTGTTGCTGCTTCTGTAACCTGATCTCTGGCTAGAAATGTTTGCTGTACCTTTTTGGCGGCGGGGCAGCCTGCCCCTCTTAGCCGCAGCTCCTGCCTCGAGGAAAAAAAAACGTTTTCACTCAGCTGTTCTTACCGAGAACGTCTCGATTGTACCATCAATTTACAATTTACAATTTAGGCATTTAGCAGACGCTCTTAATCCAGAGCGACTTACATTAGGCAAGAACAAAAGTATGGGAATACATCACATATATAAAATGCATTTATCAAGAAACATACGTAAGCTAAGAACGTGACTAGAACATATCTATATAATGACACTATACAGATTAACTATACATATATACTATACTATGCTATACATATGTACTATGATGTGCTATGACTACATACAATGCAATTATTGTGCTGTCTACATGACATGCTATAAGTCTGTTTCAAATGCTATCTAAGTCTAAAAAGTGCTATCTAAGGGGGTAGGATAAGTGCTACGGGCCATGATGGAGTCTGAAAAGGTGGGTCTTCAGACTACGGCGGAAGATTGGGAGTGATGCTGCAGTTCTGATTGCAACGGGGAGTGCATTCCACAGTTTTGGGGCCAGAAGGGAGAAGAGTTTGGGACGTGTGGAGCGGTGTCCCGGCGTTTTTAGTGAGGGTACTTCAGGCCTAGATCTTCCTGCAGATCCTTGCACATTGGATCACCCTTGGTTCACCCCTAGCATGTAATCCAGGGGGATGCAGCTCAAAACCCCCATAACAGCTGGCTGCCTCAATGCCCAACATGCCATACCAGAGAGAGAGAAAAGGAAAGTATTGTACTGTATGTGTGTTGTTGTGTGTCAACTTGTGTGCACAATCAATCCTGACCATATTAGGACAGACGAGGCACTGAACAATGCTATGTTGTAGGGACTTCCCATCTAGGAGAGGGTTAGCTCTGGTCCATAGCTCTAATGCGTTTCATTTAGAGCTATGTTACTCTCAACTTCCGCCGCTCGCATGAATGCAGACCAGCCTCTCCTCTTTAGCGTAAATAAAAAAAAAACTTTTTTGCTACTCGCCAAAACAAAGGCGGGTTGTGTCATTAGAAAGCCTACTTTCCTTAGTGGACGCACTCTGAGCCCCCCCCCCACCACACGTATAAACTGTACTTTTTGGCCAGAAAGGGATTTTTTTTCACCAGAGGAAAAATATTCTCTATGAGGCAATTCTCTGGGCAATATCGGTAGAAGGCGCAGCGGAGTAACTAAAAGTATTTTTTTTCCCGGTGGAAACAAAATCCCCTTTTGGCCAAAAAGTACAGTTTATACATGTGGTGCGGGGGCTCAGAGTGCGTCCACTAAGGAAAGTAGGCTTTCTGCATTCATGCGAGCGGCGGAAGTTGAGAGTAACATAGCTCTAAATGCAACGCATTAGAGCTATGGACCAGAGCTAGGAGAGGGTAGAGATGGGTGGACGAAACACAGACCCTGAAGAAAGTATAACCCTTTTATTTTCAACTTCAATCAGGATGCTGTAATTCTATTGTATAATGTGCCCTAACTTGTTTATCCAGCCAGGTGTTCCTTCCTAGATTGAGTATATGCTTTGATTCCTGGAGAGCATTTAATTAAACGTCTTCTCTCAATGCCAATCTTGTCTAGCCCATTTTGGGCGGGAACCCCCTTTTGGTGTTAGCATTATGTTATGCTTTAGCTATTGAAAAATAGCAGATCTACAAGCTCGTAGCGCGCCACCGAGTGGCGCGCTATGAGCTTGTAGGTCTGCTATTTTTGAAAAATCGAAGAGCGACTGACATAGAAACATAGCTTTTTCAGAAAACTGTCAGGATGTAGAAGACATTTTTAGAATCTGATCTCAGGTCAAAATGGGCTAGAGGGTCCTTTGCGTGCGTGCGTGCGTGCGTGCGTGCGTGCGTGCGTGCGTGCGTGCGTGCGTGCGTGCGTGCGTGTGTGCGTGTGCGTGTGTGTGTGTGTGTGTGTGTGTGTGTGCTGTGCTGTTGCGTTCCTTAGTAGATCTGCCCTGCTTTCCATGCAGTGACAGTTTGATGAATGACATTCACTACATTAGTGTGTATTTAAATGCACTTGATGGTCCCTCGCAATTTGAATGCTTGTGGATATTTGAATCCATGCAAATTGTATAACACCGAATACAACAGCATGTAACAGAGGAGACTCGCCTTTGATGGGTCACGGAGGAACATTGTAAATAAGAATTTGTTGTGTAATAACCTAAAGAGAAAACTAAAATACACCGGTTAAATATAGCTAAAAATTCCTCACATGTCATCACAGTGTCATTAAATGTATACTGGGCTGGCTGGCTGAACCGTGGATCACAGCTCTGAGCCTAAAAGGCTTAAATGAGAATTTAAGCCTTCTAGGCCATATTGCCATATTCAATACATTGGCATATATATTGCATATTTTCTGTTTTGTAGCATCTTCACTGCCTCTCCTAAAGAGTTCTGTTATTTAGCTATAGCTATTATGATCAGGAGGAGCAATTGCTATCATTCAGTCAGTGTCACTCATCTCTATTTGGGAAGAAAATATTTTATTTTTGTGTGATAGATAGACTGGTATAGGTTTTTTTACGCTATTTGGGGGGAGACTTTGGGTATTTAGAAAAGCGCTATATAAATCTGAGCTGCTATTTGCTATTATTATTATATTATTACAATTAATTCTGGGAACAAAATGTTAGTTTTCATGTACAGTAATTGTGCGGTCTTTCCTTCTCTCTCTGCATGGATCTCTATGTCCATGCTTCACTCCACATACTGTACACACATCACACCCCTAGCAGATATTATGTCTGTGATTTCAAAAGCCATCTGTACGGAACACTATCCTGAAGCTTGATTTCTACTTTAGACATTAAAAATCACACCCGTGTGAAGTGAGTGGTGCAACTCCGTGTGTGTGTGTGTGTGTGTGTGGGGGGGGAGTTCCAGACCGGCCCGATTCCGGCGAGCCGCCCCGTGTCCGAAACGGTTGAGAAATGACAGACTTACCGTGTGGGGGTCCCTCTACTGTACTGTACTGTCACTGTACTGACCCACAGGAACGCACCCAGGGTGCCGGCCCGATTCCGGCGAGCTGCCCCGTGCGTCTGAAACGTTTGAGAAATGACAGTTACCGTGTGGGGGTCCCTCTACTGTACCCTCTACTGTACTGTACTGACCCACAGGAACGCACCCAGGGTGCCGGCCCGATTCCGGCGAGCTGCCACGCGTCTGAAACGGTTGAGAAATGACAGAGTTACCGTGTGGGCAGGGCTTGACGCTTAGCATTTTTCCAAGTAGCACGTGTGCTACTAAGTTGAAAAATCTAGTAGCACACAAATTATTTTAGGAGCACGATGAAAAATGATGTGTTTTTGAGGGGCGCTAGCCCCTCCTATACAGCTTTAGTCCCCACACGTCTCAAGATTTTGCCATTGACAATGAACGGAGAAATTAGGTCAAAATTCAGCTAAATATGACATAAATTAAACATCAAAACATTAAACGCCATTGACACAATCGCCAACCTCACCAAAACCACTCCCCCAGCTCCCCCCCCTTCCATCAATCCACTAGATTTCCTTACATTTGTCAACAACAAAGTGGAGTCAATTAGAGAGCAGACTAACTGCTACCGCTTCACCCACAACCGCCTCCCAACCTCCATCTTCCACAGCCACTCATTCCAGCATCACCCTATCACATTTTGATATAATCTCCTATGATAATCTCATTAAACTGGTCTCCACATCAAAATCCACCACCTGCCTACTGGATCCAATCCCCACCAAATTATTTAAAGAGCTGCTTTCTACACTGGGCCCCCCGCTTCTTCATATCATAAATGAGTCCCTAATTAGTGGCACCGTTCCAACAGTTTTCAAAACCGCAATAATCAAACCCCTACTAAAAAAACCTAGTCTAGATCCACACACATTAGCGAACTATAGACCAATATCCAATCTCCCATTTATGTCAAAACTGCTAGAAAAAGTTGTTGCCAGTCAGCTTACAGCCTATCTCAGCAATAACAATCTCTTTGACAATTTTCAGTCCGGTTTCAGATCCCACCACTCCACAGAAACCGCTCTGGTTAAAGTGTCAAATGATCTGCTAATGGCAATGGATGCGGACAGGACCTCTCTCCTGCTGCTCCTCGACCTTAGTGCCGCATTTGATACGGTCGATCACTCAATTCTCCTCGATCGTTTAGAACATTTAATTGGTATCAAAGGTCCTGCACTCGATTGGTTCCGCTCCTACCTCTCACATAGATCTCAGCTTGTGCTCTTCAATAACTCAATGTCCGATTTTTCCAGTGTTAACTACGGTGTCCCACAAGGCTCAGTTCTTGGTCCAATCCTCTTCTGTTTATACATGACACCATTAGGCGACATTTTTAGAAAGTCTGGCATAGAATACCACTGCTATGCAGACGACACCCAAATTTACATCCCCATCACAGCAACTGACCCATCCAACATTCACAAACTTGAAATCTGTCTAGCCGAGGTAAAGAAATGGATGAACAGCTCCTTCCTACTCCTGAACTCTGCCAAATCAGAGATGCTACTAGTCGGTCCAGCCAAGCATACTCATCTGTTCAATAACATAACCCTTACAGTGATGTAAATAGGTTTTCAATGTAATGGGTCCCGGGATGCACAGGTGGTCATTCAAATGAGTCCCAAAAAAATCTTATGAGTCCCAAAAAAAATCACACCTGTGTGAAGTGAGTGGTGCAACTCCGTGAGGGGGTTCGCGGGGGGGTGGGGGGGGGAGTTCCAGACGGATGCAGATGGATGGATGGATAGATAATCATCAATTCATTTCATGTTGCTCATGGACAGACAGACAATCCGTTTGTATCCTGCTGTTCTATCATGCGAGTGTGATATTCAGTGCAGAGGCTACTCGATGGTGAATTAGTATTGTAACATTCTCCTTGGCTTTGACTGCTTCAGTTCAGACAAAACATCGTACATATACACCTCGGCGTGGTGGAAGGAGGTGGTGGACTGGTGGGGGGATCTTTGCCTTTTTTCCGTTGCTCGTTATGCAGGCCACTGACTAATAGTAATAAAATGATGTATCCAGCGGCAGCCAGGTGACAGGTCGGTCATTCGTATTGCGCTGCGCAGCCTGCGCACACACTTTTGTAAGCGAGGTGCTAAGCAAGGGTTGTTTTGGTTATCAATCAATCCGTCCACTCCATGTGCGTGCGCACGTGCACTCTTTGCGTGCACGGCTGCACACTGTTTCACCCATGTTTGGTAAAAGTTATATCGAGTGATGTTTGAACATTCCAAACTTTCCAAATAAGTTTAGTATTCAATGTGTCGGGGTCCAAGCAACTCCTTCTATGCTATCATGCTATCCTGCTGCGTTCGCTCCGCTGCTGAGAACTGAGCAGCCAGCAACACAGGGAGGGGTGGGGCGGTGGGAGCAAAGGGGACAGATCTTCAAATGAACGCTGCATTGAGCCTCGAGGCCCTCGACACGTTGTTAGCTTGTAGATCTGCTCTTTTTGGCGAACGACACCGCCGTACTAAGAAATGGTATAGAATAGAATAGGTATAGAACCGCGACTATAGAATGTGCACTTGCCTTGTCTTTATCACGATTGAATGGTCAAATTCTGTAGTCGCACCGGTGCTACAAATTTAATTTTACAACTCGCACGGTGCTATTTTTAGTAGCATATGCGAGTACCTAGTCGCACTGTCGAGCCCTGCGTGTGGGGGTCCCTCTACTGTACTGTACTGTACTGTACTGTACTGTACTGTACTGTACTGTACTGTACTGTACTGTACTGTACTGTACTGGTACACCCGAAATCACCATATATACAGTTAATATGTGTGTGTGTGTGTGTGTGTTAGGTTGCGCACAGGTGGTGAAAAACAACCATGCTGTTTTCGTGCTTAGACGCACCCACGGCACCCACCCACCCACCCACCCAGCCAGCCAGCCAGCCACCCACCCAGCCACACACACAGCTCCGTAAGGGAGTGGTTGCACCACTCAAAAAATAAACAAATCTATAAGCAAATCACAACGCATTGCACCACGACTTGTGAGCTTGTTATGTAGCCTTTTTTTTTTTTTAAGCATAAAATGAAGCATAAGGCCTGGCATTCCCACAGGCTATAAATGCAGGCAAAGCCAGCCCTGAGTGAGAGCACTAGCTGAAGGAATGGGGTCTGTCTGTCTGTGCACACAGTGACAGTCAGTCTGTGAATGGAAGAGAGGAAAGGGAGAGAGCATTCTGATGTTTGACTGGACAATTGCATCCAGCTCTCCGGCTCTCTTGGTTCACAAATGAAAGCTAGAGAAAAGGTCAGGGTGGGCAGGTGTCATCAGTCAAGGGCTAGCAAGTTTTTCTTTTCTTTTTTTTGGGGGGGGGGGGGGGAGCTGTTGGGTTTCTCTTATAATCAATAGGTAGTGGTGTCATTTAACATTAGGCATTTACACTTTTTTTCTCTGGAGAATCTAAGTACATTTCCTAATGTTAAAATGTCAAAGACCGATAATAATATGAAGAAAACACAATGGTATAACAACTCAAATAAGTAGAATAAACCTTACCTTTACAAAACAGTAGTTTGTGGCTTGTGAAAATACATCTTTTAACAACAAGCCTATGGACCACAGAAAAAATAACACCACTAGCTCCAAAAGGGGGCGTGGGAAAGGGGGCGGGGAAATGCTGTGAGATAGGCCTATTGGCAATGTGAGGTGAAAGTTGCCACTTCGGAACTGATTAGCGAGCAACTGTAGCATATAGATTAACCCATTTTGACCTGAGATCAGATTCTAAAAATGTCTTATACATCCTGACAGTTTTCTGAAAAAGCTATGTTTCTACGTCAGTCGTTCGATTTTTCAAAAATAGCAGACCTACAAGCTCGTAGCGCGCCACTCGGTGGCGCGCTACGAGCTTGTAGATCTGCTATTTTTCAATAGCTAAAGCTTAACATAATGCTAACACCAAAAGGGGTTCCCGCCCAAAATAGATTAAAATGTTTGTTTCCCCTGTCCGCCATAATCAACTGTGATCAGGCCCAGTCATGGTTGGTTGGCTGGACTCTCAGGCGAGGTCCCACACAGCTCCTGCAGGGAGAACTACAGCCGTGTTGTGGTCAGTTCTACTTAGTGACTGACGGTGTTGTTGGCGTGATCATCATCCACCCGGATCTTTCTACTAGTCTAGACAGATTCTGGTGCCTCTCACTTAGTGGAGTGAAGCCCAAAGATATGCATAGCTGTCTTAACCCATTTTGGGCGGGAACCCCTTTTGGTGTTGTAAATATTATGTTACAATTTAGCTATTGAAAAATAGCAGATCTACAAGCTCGTAGCGCGGCACCGAGTGCCACGCTACGAGCTTGTAGGTCTGCTATTTTAGAAAATTCGTGAAAACGCCAACGTTTTTAACTCAAATCTTTGCTTCTGGGGGGTCCCTGGAACAACATATTTTCAGATGGGGGGGTCGGCGGCCAATTACCTATATTTGTGGGGGTCCTTGACATGAAATAGTTTGAGAACGACTGACATAGAAACATGGGTTTTTCAGAAAACTGTCCGAATTTAGAAGGCATTTGTACCGTATAATCGTTCTCAGGTCTAAATGGGTTAATTAACATTACATTTTAAGCATTCCCTGTAAAATCTTCAGTGTGCATTTAACTCTTGAGTTATACTTTCTTACAAAAATAACGTTTCTAGAACTGGTTCTTGCACGGAACCGGCGGCCATTCTTTGTTTCCAGTTCCGAAACGACTTTTTTAGGGTTCTGAACCAAATCATTTTCAGTGGAAACACTCTGAACTGAAGCGGTTCAACCCCGGTGGGGAAAAGGAGCCTTGGAGTTCCACGGGACCGCGTCGTGTCCCGATGAAGACCCGTGTGGATGAGCCATTTTGACCTGAGATCAGATTCTAAAAATGTCTTCTACATCCTGACAGTTTTCTGAAAAAGCTGTTTCCATGTCAGTCATTCTTCGATTTTTCAAAAATAGCAGACCTACAAGCTCGTAGCGCGCCACTCGGTGGCGCGCTATGAGCTTGTAGATCTGCTATTCAATAGCTAAAGCATAACATAATGCTAACACCAAAAGCGGTTCCCACCCAGAATGGGTTAAACCATGACCCTTTTTGTTTTTTATACTAGCCATGGCTGAATACATTTTATTCTCCCCCCCCATATTTATTTTTTATTTTCTATTTTTCAGAAGGCAGGATCTTGCGTTCTTTTTCGTGTAGTAGTTCTTTCTCAATAATTGTGCAGCCTCTGCAGCTGTGAGCGATAACCAATCATGCAGTTCTCCCACTCAACCATTAGGTGTCAGCAGCAGTGATTGGGGCTAGGCTGCTCCTCCTGACCCAGTTAGCGGAGGGGGGGGGGGGGGGGGGGGGTACCAGTGTGTGTTTGAATGGTAGACTAGCCCCCATGTAGCGAATCCAAGCCTCACCGCTCTTTGTTGTTGGCTGTGGGGAATCGGTGGGGTGTCTGGCAGAGGGGGATCGGTGTCCGGGCGGTTATCGGTACATGGCAGGCTGCTCACCGTCTTACTGATCCTAGACATGCATTCTTGGTAGCAGTGGATCAGTCTCACTGTATAAATGCAAATGAGCCAATTTCATCTTGCATTGTGTCCCGTCTTGAATAAGGTGGTGTACATTGTTGGAGGAGAGGTGTTGGTCTTGGAACACGTGTACGGTATACACACAGAGAGCACATAAATGCTGTTATGTTACTGTATGTTATGACCGAGACAATGATGGTAATTGTAGGGATACTGGCGTGTACCTTGCTCGCCGTCGCTTCACCCATCATCATTTACTGTGTGTGTGTGTGTGTGTGTGTGTGTGTGTGTGTGTGTGTGTGTGTGTGTGTGTGTGTGTGTGTGTGTGTGTGTGTGTGTGTGTGTGTGTGTGTGTGTGTGTGTGTGTGTGTGTGTGTGTGTGTGTGTGTGTGTGTGTGTGTGTGTGTGTGTGTGTGTACACGGTGACACACACACTCAGTGTTTGTGTTATGTACCTGAATGTGTACCTCTAGTTATCTGCATCTCGCTCGCTCTCTCTCTCTCTCTCTCATTCACACCTCCTCCCACACAAACTCACTCGGATATGGCCCTGCCATCTCCTTCTGCTGTATCTCTCTCCTCTCCCTCACTCTTCTCTCTCTCTCTCTGAAGAAGGCTCCACTTATGCTTATTTTCAGTTGCCTAGCAACGCAGAGGAGAGGCATTTATTTCTGGGTGGTACTTTGGCAGTGCGATGGGCGGGGGCTTGGGGGGCGTGTGGGTGTGGATGATGGCAAGGAAGAGGAGGGTGGGTGTATTTATGGCCGGGCGATACATCATCAAAAACAAACTTACAGTAATGTTTAACGTGTTCAATATTCACGAGTGGGGAATTCAATAAAATGAAGACAAAACTACTTTTGAGAAATGGCAAATATTCACAAGTGGGAATTCAATAAAATGAAGACAAAACTGCTTTTGTAGAAATGGTGATTGTGGAATATTTGCTGTAATGCATTGTTCAGAATTAACCCATTCTGGGCGGGAACCCCTTTTGGTGTTTTAAACATTATGTTATAATTTAGCTATTGAAAAATAGCAGATCTACAAGCTCATAGCGCGCCACCGAGTGGCGCGCTACGAGCTTGTAGGTCTGCTATTTTTGAAAAATTGTGAAAATATTTATTTCAGAAAACTGGAGGATTTAGAAGATTTCTTTTTTAATTTCGAGGTCAGGCCTAAATGAATTAAGTAGCTGGTTGCATGGATTATCTTCTGTGTTTTCATTGACATGATTGTCCTCGTACTAGCAGTATTGTTCCGTCTCGCGGTGCCCTCGGCATCCTCACCACCCCGTTCACCTGACCTACAGTCACGACCTACAGTGGTTAGTGCTGCACAATTCATCAATAAAAGATCGGCATCTAAGATTCGGACACCTATGCGATCTCATTTGACCAAGAGTTGTGCAGCATGTACTACTTTGGCTGTCCAATTAAATTACTTTGAGTTACTCTCAAAGTTTAGTTTAGACTTTAAGTAGTAGTCCGGCAGCCAACAGGCTTCTTTTGTTTAACCCATTTTCGAGTGGCGCGCTACGAGCTTGTAGGTCTGCTATTTTGTTTTAATCGTGAAAATGTGGCGCAAATTTGGAATATATATTTTTTTCAGAGCAAATGTTTTTAACTCAAATCTTTGTTTCTGAGGGGTCCCTGGAACAACATATGTTCAGATGGGGGGTCGGAGGCCAATTACATAAAAATGTTGGGGTCCTTGATATGAAATATTGAGCACCACTGAAACATGGGTACTTCAGAAAACTGGAGGATTTAGGAAATTTGGTATATAGACTTTTTTTATTGGCCTGAAATATTGTCTATATACATACATTCATAAGGGGGAAAAATGCTCAATACTGACAGCCGTCAGCAAGTGGATTCATGAATGTATGTATACTATAGTCCTTACCCGTTCTGAATATATGAACAGCGAATGGTGTTCAGTGTGGGTAATGATCTTGGGAAGTTGGGTTGGGCACAAAAGTATAGGCTAATAGAGTCTTCTAACTTCTTCCCTGTTATTAGCCTACACTCCTGAGCTGGGGGGGAGGGGGGCAAGTGGACTGTAGCCATACGAATTCCGAGAGAAAAGTACCTGATTTTCCTATTCAAGTCAATGGAAAACAATGTATTTACTAATAAATGTAGGCCTATATAAATTAAACTTTTCTTTCGCAAATAAATGCTGTATAGTACAATCATAAGTACACCATTGATGTGTGATGTAAATGCGGTGGTATTATTCTGCATATAAATTAAGTTATTGAATATTTTCACTTTCGGTGTTGCACTTTGTTAGACGGTCCCTAACGGGCTGCTCAGCTAACCGTTTGCTGCCCATAGAGATGCATATAATCTATTAAACTCGGAGGTTGGCTTTGGTGTTTGTAATTAACCCATTTTGGGCGGGAACCCCTTTTGGTGTTAGCATTATGTTATGCTTTAGCTATTGAAAAATAGCAGATCTACAAGCTTGTAGCTTGTAGGTCTGCTATTTTTGAAAAATCGAAGAACCACTGACATAGAAACACAGCTTTTTCAGAAAACTGTCAGGATGTAGAAGACATTTTTAGAATCTGATCTCAGGTCAGAATGGGTTAAAGCAGGGCACATTGAGGCTGGAGGACAGGGCTGTGCGGCGCTAGGTTCCGCGAGGCTGTCCGTGCGCCGTGGCGTTTTGAGAAGGTGTCCTAAAGCGAGCAGCAGTCTTGCTCTGTGCTAAGGAAGTGTACAGACAGAATGACAGACAGACAGCGTTCGGTCAATTTAGTGTAGATTTAGTGTAGATAGACAATATTTTAGGCCAATTAAAAAAGACTATATACCAAATTTCCCACCCCACAAGCCCGGCTGCCGGACTAAGAGGTTTAAGGGCCGATTCAGACTCCTATTTTACCGCTGTAGTGCCGAAATGATTTTGGCTTGTCAGAAATTTTCAGTAGCACCGACTTTGGGACGGTACCCGCCCCCCCGAACCTCAAATGACGTCACATTGTAGGCCAGGGTTCCCCAATGAATTTTCCTCGAGGGCCATATTTTGACTAGGGTACCAGGCTGGGGGGCGAGTCCGCACACGTGAGGTCGAGGTCTTGCCCTGAAAATTCATTTTCAGGGCAGGACACCATTTGAAAAGGATGCCCAGTTTGACATGCATAGGCTACTGACCCCCATTTAATGCCATTTATACCTGGGACCCCCCCTCTTTTTTCTTTTTTTTTTGAAATTCTTCCACGGCCGCCTATTGGGGAACCCTGTTGTAGGCTCTACAGAGCCGAACCGACTTTTATTCGTCTCTAAATTAGGAGTATGAATCGGCCCTAAGTCAAGCTTTGATGTTGTCTGTTTAAAGCCACAGTAGTTTGCTCCAGGTGCTACATTTTCAATGTAGTAATGTTCAAGTTCAGCAACTATACAGACACATTTGAGCAAGAATCGTGCAGCACTATAGTTGTTATGGCAATATGTTAGCTTATTGAACACTGTCACGGTGATGGGACGAGGGGGTCATGTGGGACCAACATTAGCATTCCAATCTACATATGAGCCAGATCTGTTGTAGAGGGGGAAAAGTGCGGACCAAGTACAGAGACAGGAAACTCATAATGTTATAACTGGTTTAGGTCAAGTGAGCTCAACTCTTAAGTCTGTTTATTAGTATTGATTACAATAATGTGAATTATTATCGCAGCCTTTAGTACTGCTTCCAGTCATTATTGATCACATATTGTTACTGGAAACAGAAAATGTAGACTTAGTCCTCCAATTATGAATTCAGTATCAATATTCATCGGTATCAATAATGCGATTGTGAAGGCAGTACCACAGAAAGCTTGTAAAGGCTGACTGTGAGCTGTCTCTGTCCCCTGTGAGCTGCTCGGCCGATCCCCCGATCACACTGCGCTTATGGCCGATCCCCCGATCACACCGCGCTTATGGCTATCGGTGTTGAAAACTTACGGTGGAGAACCCGACATGAGAGCAGATTAGAGTAGCCGTGATTACAGGTGGGGATTGGTATGTGCTGATCCCAGAGCTGCAGCTCCACGCACGCGCGCACGCACGCACGCACGCATGCACGCACGCCGTCGATCCATCTCCCTCTGCTCCTCTTCTGCCCTCTCCTCTCTGTGGAGGATTTGAGGGAGAGAGAGCCCCCTTGTGCAATTATAACATGACCTGGGAGACATCTTAAAGATCCCAGGTCAGGCATGCACTCGCTGTGCACCAACTGATGCATAAACTATTATATAGGCATACTAGCTCTAGCTCCATAGCATTAACTCTAGAAACATTAACACAGAAACGTCTCTGCAAAAGCAGAGACGTTTCTGTGGCTATAAAGGTGAGGGAGACTTTTTTTTTTAACCGGCCCGCATGTGCGTTCCTCGGCCACGCGCACTAAACGCTAAACGTATTAACCCATTTTGGGCGGGAACCCCTTTTGGTGTTAGCATTATGTTATGCTTTAGCTATTGAAAAATAGCAGATCTACAAGCTCATAGCGCGCCACCGAGTGGCGCGCTACGAGCTTGTAGGTCTGCTATTTTTGAAAAATCGAAGAACGACTGACATAGAAACATAGCTTCTTCAGAAAACTGTCAGGATGTAGAAGACATTTTTAGAATCTGATCTCAGGTCAAAATGGATTAATTGAATAATTTCTTAGCGATGGATGAATCCATTAACTAGCAACATCCCTACCAGCCCTACTTTCAGCACTTGCAATGAGGGGTGTTCCATTCAAACAAAAGGAAAGGATTCCAGCACCCTGTCTGGAACGGGAGGTTTCCACCAATGGAACCCACAGCGTCCATTCATCACCAAGGCTCACAGAATAGACTCGTGACCATGAATGTGTTGCAATTTCAATGGACTGAGGTTTTCTGTCAGACAATCATCATAATGTAATTCTAGAATCTCCTCATACTGTGTGTGTGTGTGTGTGTGTGTGTGTGTGTGTGTGTGTGTGTGTGTGTGTGTGTGTGTGTGTGTGTGTGTGTGTGTGTGTGTGTGTGTGTGTGTGTGTGTGTGTGTGTGTGTGTGTGTCAGCGCCAGCGTACATGAGGGACGACATCAAATTAACATCACAAATGATTTGTCGATGCTGCTGAATAATTGAACACGATGTTCATGCTGTCTACCATCAGGGTTATTAGAAGTGTGTCTGTTCTGTTCGGTTATATAATTATGTCCATCCCTATGTCCGTCCCTAGGGTACCAGTAGGGGCAAAAGTGGCGCTGTTGCGCTAGAAACAGAGAGAGATAGTGTTGCACTGTTGCCTGCTAATTGAGAGAGAGAGACGGCTCGCTAGAACCGGGCCGGCACCCTGGGCGCGTGCGTTCCTGTGGGTCTGGAAGTTCCGGGGACCCCCCCCCCCCGGGACCCCCACACGGAGTTACACCACTCAGTTCACACGGGTGTGATTTTATTTTTTTCCTTTCAGTTTTCTTTACGATTGAATTGTTGAACATAGAGATTACACAGAATAATTTGTCAATGAGGGTGAACTCCGTTTGTCCCTTATGGCTCACTCATTCACTATGGGTGGGGTGGGGGTGGGGGCAATGGTGTGGCAGGTATAGACACACACAGCTCTGCTTCATTCTCATTTCAATTTGTCAAACTGCCAGACTACAGGCCCTTTATTATCGTGTGTGTGCGTGTGTGTGCGTGTGTGTGTGTGTGCGTGTGTGTGTGCGTGTGTGCGTTTGTGCGTGCGTGCGCGCGCGCAGTTTCTTTTTTTCTTGGTGGTGGTGGGGGTCATAATAGAAGAAGCATTTTGATTGGCCAGATTCCCACTCCCATTCTTCTGTGCCCCCTCCCCTCCCTCTCCTCTCTTTCTCCTCTCTACCTCCCCCTCCCGTTCCTTCTCTTAATTCTCCATCGCTTGTTCTCTCTCTCTCTCTCTCTCTCTCTCTCTCTCTCTCTCTCTCTCACAGTGTGACATCACTGTGTGTGTGTGTGTGTGTGTGTGTGTGTGTGTTCATATATCTATTGTCAGAGGGCGGTTAGGTCCATGCCAGCTGTAGGTCGCTCTTCCTTTGCGGGATTCGTTATTCTTTTTTTTCTTCCTCGATCCTTCTCCTTTCTGCACCCCGCTCCCCCTCTCCCACCTCCCACCAACCCGCCTTGTCCTCCTCCTCCTCCTCTCTTTCAGGACTGTCCCCTTCTTCTCCTCTGCTCTCTCTCTATCTCTCTCTCCTCTCTCTCCTCTCTCTCCCTCTCCACACACAGAGCGGGACGGCCCAGTCTGTGTAGCCCCCCCCCCCCCTCCCCCCCCCCCTCCCCCGCTGCATGCCCAAAAAGAAGAGAACGGGAGCGCCGGAGCGAAAGAAAGACACTGAAAGAGGGAGACAGACAGAGCGAGGGTGAGAGAGAGAGAGAGAGAGAAAGAGAAGGGGGCTAAACCAACCGACGTTAGGCGCATCGCAAGAGGAGGAGACGGCAATAACAGCTAGCTTTAGCCTAGCCTAGCCATCTGTGGATTTTGTCCGTGGAGAATCGCTACAACACCTCTTGCTATTTTTCTTCATTTCTTTCCTCCTGTCCTCTCCGTGCTCCCTCTCTGCGTTTCCCCCTCAGCCCTCAGCCGAAGCGACCGAGAGGAGGAGGAGGAGGAGGAGGAGGGGGGGTGGACGGTGGGTGCAGGGGGGTGGGGGGGGGGAGGAGGACGGAGCCAGCCTTGGCCGGCTGGCCGGCTGCATTGTGTGCTTTGATGTCCCCTGCTGTGTAGTAGCTCGCCTGCTCATCATCCACCCTCCTCCTCCTCCTCCTCCCCTTCTCCTTCTCCTCTCTGTCTCTATCTCCATCGCAGCTCCCGGTCCAGCCATGTTCGGCACAGAGTCCTCATGTAAGTACTGGTACCACTGCCGTCATCCCTCCCCTCCCTCCCTCCGTGCGTGTGTGTGTGTGTGTGTGTGTGTGCGTGTGCGTGTGTGCGTCCATGTATGTCTGAGTTTTTTCTCTCTGGCGATGGTTACTGCTCTGCTCTGGGGGGTGGGGGGGGGGGGGGCATTTCCTCACCGTCTCCCTGCCTGCATCCCCCCATCCTTTTATTCCCCCATCCCTCTTTCCTCTGCCCTGTGTGTGTGTGTGTGTGTGTGTGTGTGTGTGTGTGTGTGTGTGTGTGTGTGTGTGTGTGTGTGTGTGTGTGTGTGTGTGTGTGTGTGTGTGTGTGTGTGTGTGTGTGTGTGTGTGTGTGTGTGTGTGTGTGTGTGTGTGTGTGTGTGTGTGTGTGTGTGTGTGTGTGTGTGTGTGTTGTCCCCCAATGACAGACTGCACGATGTGAAAGTCAGGCTCTAGTGTTTTTATATAACGCTCCAATGGCAGCCGCTCGCGATGCAAAGACACGCGTCACCACCATGCTCACTTCTCCTCTACCTCCACCTTCATCTCTCTCTCTCTCTCTGTCTTTGTCTGTCTGTCTGTCTGTCTCTGTCTCTCTCTCTCTATCTCTCTCTCTGTGTCTTTGTCTGTCTGTCTCTCTCTGTCTGTCTCTCTGTCTCTCTCTCTCTGTGTGTCTTTGTCTGTCTGTCTGTCTCTCTCTCTCTCTCTGTGTCTTTGTCTGTCTGTCTCTCTCTGTCTGTCTCTCTCTGTCTCTCTCTGTCTGTCTGTCTGTCTGTCTGTCTGTCTGTCTGTCTGTCTGTCTCTCTGTCTGTCTGTCTCTCTCTCTGTCTGTCTCTCTCTGTCTGTCTGTCTGTCTGTCTGTCTGTCTGTCTGTCTCTCTCTCTCTCTCTCTCTCTCTCTCTCTCTCTCGCTCTCTCTCTCTCTCTCTCTCTCTGTGTCTTTGTCTGTGTCTCTCTCTCTCTCTCTCTCTCTCTCTCTGTCTCTCTCTCTCTCTCTGTCTCTCTCTCTCTCTGTCTCTCTCTCTCTAATTGCACGCCTCTGTTGATAGACAGCCCCAGTATGTGTGGTTGGTTTGAAGCTCTGTGCATGCTGTGTGTGAGCGCGCCAACATGGACGCCTTCACTGGAGCCATGCCTGCCTTCCCCCCCCTCAGTCTCTCCATCTCTCTTGTCTTGTCTTTGTTGACATTGAAGTTGGACCAAGGAACTCGAGGAACACTTTCACACGCTGTTGCTAGCTGAGTTCAACAGAGTGTGTGTGTGTTTGCGTGCATGTTTGTTGCTGTAAAAATGTGTTTTTTCTGATTGTTGAAGATGTTCAAGCCTCCGCTTGAGGTGATCTGCAGGCAGGCCAAAGTTACCAGCCAGAACATCTTTCCTTCCATAACATCAACAGTTACACACGGCTAGACGCACGCACGCACGCACGCACGCACGCACGCACGCACGCACGCACGCACGCACGCTCCGCAGAAACTGAAAGATACAGGTATAGGTATATGCATAAAACCACCATAGATGCTGATAACATACAAACACACCCACTCACATACGTACATTTACGTACATTTACATACGTACATGTAAATTATAAAAAATAAACACACATGCATGAAACACACACACACACACACACACACACACACACTTCCCTGACCCCGTACCCTTTCTGTTTGATGCTATGTTGTGGCTGCCTGGTCAGAACCTACATTCTACGTAAGGCAACTTGTTTTTGGGGCATTTTTATGATTTATTTCAGATGGGTCAGTTAGATTGAAACCTAGGACTATTATGGTCTGTCCACCAGTGGTGTAAAGTAACTAAGTACATTTACTTAGAAATCCAAATATTGTACTTTTACTCCAAAGCATTAATTTGACAGCGTTGGTTACTAGTAGTTACTTTGTACATTTGGACTATTACGAAACATACGGTAACCACTCCAGCCCTGCCCCTATATACATTTTGTAAATAGCTGATCTACAAGCTCGTAGATTGACTTTTGAAACTTGAAATGGGACTGCATACTGAGTACTTTTACTTTTGGTATTTCATGTACATTTTGATGCCAATACTTTTAAAACTTTAATTCAAGTACATTTTGAGTTAAAGTTTTGAATACCGGACTTTTGCTTGAATGTAATGTATATTTCTACATTGCGGTATTGATACTTTTCGGCAGGAACCCTTTTTGGTGTTTTAAGCATTTTGTTATACTTTAGCATTTAAAAATAGCAGGTCTACAAGCTCACTTAGGTCTTCTTGTAGGTCTTCTATTTTTGAAAAATCGTAAAAAAGCGGCACAAATCTTTGAATATATATTCTTTCAGAGCGAACGTTTTTTTTTTTTTTTTTTACGTCAGGCCTAAATGGGTTAATTACGTAAAACATTCGAGTACTTTTTCCACCACTGCCACCCCCGTAACGTCTCTGTGTTGAAGTTGAGGCCAGTGTTCGCCCACACACTCACTGGCAGAGAAACCAGTACAGTTCCTGTCTGTTCAGTTAGCCATAGTTAGCGCCGCAATGGTGTGAGAGCTTTCCTCCTCACAGCCTGCTGAATAAGGGCTGAAGCCATTTATCCAAGATTTATCTAATTAAACTTAAAGGACGACTTCACCACTTTTCAACCTATCTTCATATAATAGGTCATTAGGTCCTCACTAATAATCATGATAAAATGGCACGATTTTTTTCTACTCAGTCTGTGTCTCATAGGAGGGCTGTGGGCAGTTTAGAAACCGTCTTCCAGTGACATCATCATTAGGCAGATTTCTTTTTTACAAAAATGTTTAGATTTTCATTATCGTGAGAACGATGGCTTCCATTTTCGCACTTTTCAGGACTAGAAAGCCTGCAGTTTCTATTAGCTTGTATTCCCCATCGATGATGTAACTAGAAGACGGTTTCTGAACTGCCCACAGCCCTCCTATGAGACACAGACCAAGTAGAACAAATGTTTTTCATGATTATTAGTGAGGACATATGAAGATAGGTTGAAAAGTGGTGAAGTGGTCCTTTAAAAAGTGTAATTGGTTAGTCTTACAGTATAATATTGTAACACTTAGAACCAAACTAAAATGTGAATGTTTGTCTTTGTCTCCATATTATTAAATGAAAGATTAGCTTTTTGATGACTGTTGTCTGCTGGGTAAACATAATTAGCAGCTATAAGTCTCTTTTGGCTCTCATAACTTCTGTACTTTACAAACCTTGTTTGACAATCATTTCATGGCCTATAGTACAGTGCATTATATAATTGGTCTAGTATGGCATGGATTTGTTGAATAATAGAAAAAACTGAATTGACAGATTTATGTTATTACGGGTATGTTTAAGGGATTATGAAATTGATCATGCAGCCTTAGTCTGAATGTGATCCTGGCTTATAAAAAGCACTTTTTTAAAGTGGCTATGATGACAATAATATGACATGCCAAAAAAGGGGGTTTAAGTGAACAGGATTGTACTCTTGTGGAAGAGTCGACTGCTAGTGGATTTCCTGGCGGGAACTCCTTTTGGTGTTAGCATTATGTTATGCTTTAGCTATTGAAAAATAGCAGATCTACAAGCTCATAGCGCGCCACCGAGTGGCGCGCTACGAGCTTGTAGGTCTGCTATTTTTGAAAAATCGAAGAACGACTGACATAGAAACATAGCTTTTTCAGAAAACTGTCAGGATGTAGAAGACATTTTTAGAATCTGATCTCAGGTCAAAATGGGTTAAGTGTGTGGCGCTCAGTCACAAAGCTGCTCCTTGTGCGCCTTGTTGTTCTGCGAAACCCATTCCAAACCTTGGGGTCAAAAGGGTCAAACCTGTTGACTCCCACAGATAATAGAGTTGTAAACATGGGACACAAATTACGTTTGGAAATCTGAAATAATTTGACCTACTTTCTTGGCTGCAGTCGGCATCTTTTTTGTGCAACTCTCCTGTTCTGGTCATATCGAGGTTGTTGTGTGCGGTGTAAAATGGTTTCTCTGGAGTGGACATCTTATCTGGACAAATTCACTATGGTGCATGTTTTCCAGTGGTGTCCTCTTGAATCGTGTGAAAGGGTCGTCCCATCTTTAACTTGCATACTAGAGCTTGCCTTCAACTTTGTCTTGACGTACCCAGAGTGATGTAGTAAGAGAGTGGTGACACGCTTTGATCTCGCCGCAAAGCGGGTACCTATGGGCGATAGTTCCAAACATTGCTCCTATGGCTGGAACTATTCCATTGAGATAGAATGAGCACTTCCGCATTCCATTGTTACAATGAGAGTCGACGGGAGTGTCATTACTCTCTTACTAGATTACTCTGGACCAGGGGTGGGCAACTGGCGGCCCGGGGGCCACATGCGGCCCCCACCTTCACTTAATGTGGCCCTCAGGTTAATGTCAGAATACTGATATAATATTGGTTTCAGCTGTTATGATTCCACAACATGACCCACTGTAATTACTTCAGTCTAAATTAGTAGCTCATTTCTCAACACAAGTATAATTAAAGGCATTTGAAACTACATAAAAATGTTAATTTTCAGGATTCCAATTCAAAAATAGCAAAAAATAATTCAAGATTTAAATTCGAATATAGCAAAAATAGCCGATCTACAAGCTCAAAATGCGTCGCGCTGCGACGCGTTTTGAGCTTGTAGATTGGCTATTTTTGCTACGACAGTAATATATGGCCCTAGGGAGTGAGGGTGGGAATATAGTGGCCCTCTCCATCATCAAAGTTGCTCATCCCTGCTCTGGACGTACCACAGTCCACAGTTGTGCCATTTGACGAAACTATGCATTTAAACGGGAGATAAACGTGAACAGAAAGGAGGTAAGATCGCACAACTCGTAGTCACGATGCAAAAAAACTTTATTTTAAGATGACCAACGTTTCTGCAGAAAATGCCTTCTTCAGGGTATGAAGAACTACTGGTACACACAACTACGATGTTGTGCGACCTCTCCTCCTTTCTGTTCTAGATGGCTTTCAGTCAGTCAAGTGGCATATATGTCTGTTGAACAGATTCCTGGATTTCTTCAGAATGTGTTTTGCAGAGCATACATCTAGCCATGTCTAGCCTAGCCACAAACTGTATGGACATTCAGTTCATATCTTCATGAAGCCAGGTCGCTTCAGTCGGTCTGCAAGTATAACACAACAATGAATGTGAAGGAATGTTTGATGGCTGTGGTTCACTGACAACAGGGCTAACACAGCTGACAGGCATCATGGCACCAGGATAAACGGCTTGTTGCATGCAAGTCATGCTTTGGGGTTTAGACTATACATACCATACTCATGTATACATTGAACCAGGTTAATACCCTGCCTTGATGGTACCAGCAGTAGACGAGGGCGGGGGATGCGTTAGTCCGACGTACTAATAGTCCGACACGTTTAACCCATTCTGAGCGGGAACAACTTTTGGTGTTTTAAGCATTATGATATACTTTAGCTATTGAAAGATAGCAGATCTACAAGCTCATAGCAGATCTACAAGCTCATAGCATGCCGCGCTACGAGCTTGTAGATCTGCTATTTTTTTGAAAAATCTTGAAAATGTGTGTGGGGGGGGGGGGGGGGGGGGGGGGGGCAACTGACCACTGACATAGAAACAGGTTTTTCAGGAAATGTTTAGGATTTAGAAGACATTTAACCATTCTGGGCTGGAACCCCCTTTGGTGTTTTAAGCATTGTTATAATATAGCTATTGAAAAATAGCAGATATACAAGCTCATAGCGCGGCAACAAATGCCGCACTACGAGCTTGTAGGTCTGCTATTTTTGACTATCAATGACATAGAAAGGTATTTACGTACGTAGAGAGGCATTTCAGAAAACTGTCAGGATTTAGAAGACTTTTTATTTTCGACGTCAGGCCTAAATGGGTTAAGACTCACCTGTGGAAACCACGTGCAGTGCAGTAAGGGTTAGGTTGCGGGTTTAGGGTGTCGGACTATCGCCTGTCAGACTGTTTAGGACGTCGGACCAAAGATATGCACCCAGTAAGACACGCAGTGATTGGTACAGCACAGCAGCGATGAGGATTTGATGATCGGTGACCGGTCTGTGAAATTAATTAACTAGCCTGCAGAAATGCTAATTAGGACTCTTGATTCTGATAATAACTTTTTAAACTTAACTAATGTGGTCACGTCGTCGGGATGGATTTTGTGTGTTCAATTCACACGACGTCGCTATATTCGCTATTAATGTTGCTGCACTCTCACTGGTTGCTAGGGGTGTCAAAAAAAATCAATTCGAATTAGAATCACGATTTTTTTTTTTTTTTCTTTTTCTTTTTCTGGTTACAGTTACAGGCGTTTTCACTACATGGTGTCTGTGATATGAAATGTAAGCTTACCCTAATCACAGTAAAACATCATGTCGTTCAAGACTGGAGTAGATTGTGATGAAATCCTATGTATTGAATCGAGAATCATTTTGAATAGAAAATCGTTTTGAATCTGGAAAACAAATCTTTTTTGGATTGAGAATCGAGTTGACATCACAGCCCTACTGGTTGCTGTGCTGTAGAAACAACATGCATGCCATGCATGCTGTCGGTGCCTTGTTTCCAATACGGAAGCCAAAAAGGAAAGCCACAGATGATGAACGGAGATATATTTGTGCTTGCCGTGCCATAGAAATGTCTGGTCGTCTAGAAATGTCTGGTCGTCTTGACGATGCCACACAACTCCAAAAACAGTTTGAAATCAGTTTTTAACTGCCAGACTCAAGAGAGTCACTGTCTGTAGGTACCTTAGCGTGTAATGTGTAGAGAACGACCTCATACTAGAAACTGTTCCTGCATGGCTGCTCGCTGTGTCCTCCAAGTCAGCCACAACGAGCAGCCATGATGTTCACTGGAGTGGGAAATTACCACTAGGGGGAAAGCTCACTGAAGCTTGTTTTTTTTTTTTTCCTTTTTGGTTTGTCTACTACTCTTTTGTACTGTTAACCGGATTTCACCGGCAAATTGAATTTCGAGAGTGTACGAATGTTACCCGAAATTACAAATGGATGAATTAACACCGTGTGCAACAGCAAAGCGACAAGGCAGCTTTATGAAGGACAAGACGAACTCTATCGCTCTATCGCGTGAAAAGATAAACGTGTACACACACACACACACACACACACACACACACACACACACCTGGCTCATTTGTCTGACATTTGACCTGAGAGCGGCCTTCCCCTCCGCAGACACCATATTATGCCCCGCCCCCAGTGTTCATTTCGTCGACTAATACTATGACGGAAGATGTTCGTCGACTGCCTTTTTTCACTGACGAAAACTAAATGGAAACTAAATGACAACTAGGCTACGATGACTGAAACTATGACTAAATATATTGACAATTTCATCAACAAATAAAAACTAGACTAAAATGTTAGGGATGTTTAGTGGACAATAGATCCAGTATAAGCAAAAGACACACAAGTCAAACTCATTTTACACTTGGTTGCATGCTGAAAATAGATCACAACGAGTCGCGCAGCTTGTAGATCTGCTATTTTCAGCAGAAGTGTAAAATCTGACATCAAGGCCCGCCAAAATACATTTTAGTCGACTAAATCAACTGCAGATTTAGTCGACTAAAATCTTATGATATTTAGTCGACTAAAACTAGACACCAAAACATTCCAGGTGACTAAAATGTGACTAAAACTAAATAAACTATAGGGCTGTTTGCACCAAGAAAGATTAAGCCTTAACACTAGGCATTTATTGAAAAATTTGGATCTAATTCACGCCAGCATTTTTCCCATTTGAGCTCTTATTTTGAAAAGCCACATTTCCAGTCTACCGGAAATAGTATTATCCTAGTAAGCTCAACAGAGCCTGGACAGGCCTTGTTTACACTTTACAAGATGAATCCAAACCGGGGCACTGGAGAGCTCCACATTGTCGGCTCTGTGCCGTCAAAGAAACGTTTGTTTTTTTTAATCTCTGTTTTAATTTTCACAGTAAACCTGGATTAATGTCAATCCTGTTGCACCACTACTTTAAACTTTGATTTAAGTATCAATAAGGGATTCATTTCTAAACCAATCAGGAGAGGTGGTTTAAATGTATACATGGCAGCATCAATCAGATGGCTTCATGAAAACCAAAGAGCACCTCAAAGAAAAATAAGGGACCGTCTAAAGCCCAAGACACACCGTCTGTGAACGCTGCGCGTCAAAACAGCCGCCTCCGTTATTTTCAATGAACCTATCCCACACCGGCGGCGTCAGACGCGCGCTGGCACGCGTTCACGCCTCGCCTGACGCTCCGATACGCCGTTGTTCTATTTTCCAGGCGTTGCCGCGCGGCCTCCATCCGGGAATCGTGGGCGTGGCTGGCCGCGTCCTGTGGGTGTTGCTGTGCGGCAATACTGTGCCGCGTCGCTGTGCACCCGCTTCACAGACGGTGTGTGTTGGGCTTAAACCCAGTCGAATTTTATGATTATGATGAATTTAAAAGGCGGTACAGATTCAGCAAAGCTTTATACGTTTATGTTTTTTTAGCGAGTGAGCGGGTTTATTATTATTATATATTTTTTGCTGCAGGCACAATATTTAAACATAAGCTGCTGTCCACATTCTCAAATGTGAATGAAATAGTAACGCTATAATGATATTAGGCTCAAGACTGCTGTTTATTTACAGCACAAAACCAAGATGGCAAACACACAACAAAGTTTAATCCATGAATTAATCACAGTTTAAAGTTTCAGTCACAGTTTAGTGGGTTTTAATCACAGGTTAAGGATTTAATCACAGATCCGTTAAGCAATGCTTAACCCATTTAGGCCTGACCTCAAAATTTAAAAAAAAAATCTTCTAAATCCTCCAGTTTTCTGAAATAAATATTTTCACGATTTTTCAAAAATAGCAGATCTACAAGCTCGTAGCGCGCCACTCGGTGGCGCGCTACGAGCTTGTAGATCTGCTATTTTTCAATAGCTAAATTATAACAATGTTTAAAACACCAAAAGGGGTTCCCGCCCAAAATGGGTTAAACTTAAAGTGGTGCAACACAACTCGAATTAAAATGAATCCTTGATCAACAAATCCTTGATTAACACTAAACTAAGCTATATTTAATCGTTCTTGGTGCAAAACAGCCCCTTTGACTAAAAGTCAAATCAAAAGTTGCTGTCAAAAACGACACTGCGGCCGCCCGCCTCCACCCTTCTCTTCAGCTTTGCCATCCATAAACACACGGGCTTGGGTTATTTATTTATTGGCTCCGTCCTCGTGGTACCACTCTCACTCTCGCTCCGTTGGCTTATTGTGCAGTGTAGAGGCTGCCAGGAGGAAACACGGTAGAAATAATCCAGTTACGGTAAAGTAAAAGTCCGGAATTCAACGTCATTAATATACCTTAGAGCTGTTGTGTGGAAATAATAAAAAGTCCCCTCATTCTGTGTTTCCTAGAACTGGACATCTGAAAAAAAAATCATTAACATGGTGAAACACATCTTGATGATGTCATCAAGATGTGTTTCACCATGTTAATGATTTTTTTCATACTTACAGTTCTAGGAAACACAGAATGGTGGGACTTTTTATTATTTCCACACAACAGCTAGTAAGGTATATTAATGACATAGTAAAATGTTGAAAATGAGTGGAATGCCCCTTTAAAGTACTAGAAAGTACTCTCTATGCAGTTCATGACTGTTCAAAGATCTCACAAATGTATAAAAAAATCGTGAAAATGGCAGATCTACAAGCTCACCATGCGTCGCAGTACGAAATCTATATAGAGCTGGTGTGGTAAATGTGTTTTTGTAATAATTGTCAAAATCTACAACTAGTAATTCAAGTTTTCAAATAAATTTCCTGCAGAGTAAAAGTACAATATTTGGGATATCCAAGATGTAGTGGAATAGAAGTAAAAGTATTGGAAATTGGAAATACTCAAGTACAAATACCTCAAAATTGTACTTAAGTACAGTATTTAAGTAAATGTACTTAGTAGTGATGCACCGAATATTTGGCCTCAGAAAATATTCGGAAATGGCTAGAAATGCATTTTCGGCCTATTCGGTTTCGGCCCGAATAGGCCGAAAATATATCACCGAATAGTGTATGCAATTAATTCATTTAAAAGTGCTGAATAAATGTTTCATGGACCCATAACAGTGATTATTATTTAGGTTAAGTTTTGCCATAATCATGTCTTTTGCTATAATCAAGTAGCTTTAATCCATTCTCACCCTTTTGGTGTTTTAAGCATTATGTTATGCTTTAGCTGTTGAAATCGTGAAAATGTGGCGCAAACCATATTCTTTCAGAACGAACATTTTTAACTCAAATCTTAGCTTCTGGAAGAAATATGAAACATATTTTCAGATGGGGGGTCGGCGACCGATTACATATATATTTGGGGGTCCTTGACATGAAAATGTTTGAGAACGACTGACATTATAGAAACATAGGTTTCTCGGAAAACTGTCAGGATTTAGAAGACATTTGTAGAATCGAGCTCAGGCCTAAATGAGTTAAGGTATGGCCATGACAGCAATGGTATAGGAAAAAAAGATAGCGTGCCACCGAGTGGCGCGCTACGAGCTTGTAGGTCTGCTATTTTTGAAAAATCGTGAAAATATTTATTTCAGAAAACTGGAGGATTTAGAAGGATTTTTAAAAATGTTGAGGTCGGGCCTAAATGGGTCAAATAATAAGGGACAATATCGGTGGCACCCAACTGTATTATTGTGTCTGAAATCAAGTTGATCTGATGGTATAGGGATATGGATGGGAGCCCTTACTCTGGAAAAGATTTAATAGACCATTTCTAAATGTTAACTTTTCCCTAAATCAGCATCTTTCTGTGGACTCGTACGTCCCCTAAAGGTGCATTACCACAAACGGTCTGTTGTGCTGCTAGTGATTACTACTAACTGAGAGGCTTGTTTATCTGGAATTTGATATACAGTTGGGTGCCACCGATATTGTCCCTTATCATTTGACCCATTTAGGCCTGACCTCAAAATTTAAAAAAAATCCTTCTAAATCCTCCAGTTTTCTGAAATAAATATTTTCACGATTTTTCAAAAATAGCAGACCTACAAGTTCATAGCGCGCCACTCGGTGGCGCGCTATGAGCTTGTAGATCTGCTATTTTTCAATAGCTAAATTATAACATAATGTTTAAAACACCAAAAGGGGTTCCCGCCCAAAATGGGTTAACTGTCCTTTTGCGCAGATCACGCAAACCTCAGCAAAAAGAAAAGGACAATATCGATGGCCTCCAACTGTAAAAGAACAAATCGGTTCCGCTGGAGTGAATTGAGTTGTCTTTCCGGCAAAAACCTCCACGTAAAGAAATCTGGGTTATTCCACCAAATATTGATTTCTGAACCATTCCTCAATTTATATTTAAGTGTGGTTTTATTTTAAGTACATTTTTTTGTATTATTTATTGAAGTGTACTCTGTCTCTAAATAAAATTTTCATTTTGGAAATATCGCATCGGTTTCTAGAATAAAAGAACATTTTAGAAATGTTACTCAAACGCATGACATGATATTTGTAATATTGTATGTTAATTTCTGGACAGACGGATATAAACTGCAACTGTTTGGGGCAGGCATTACAACTGCGATACGTCATTTGTTTCTTAGTTATTCCTCGTGTTGGCTCAGGGTTGTGAGTGACAGGAAGACACAGAGGGAATTTGACACACGGTATTCTAAAGGTCACAGGAATACATGACAGCTTTGTGAGCCTGCTTTACCCCCTCCTGACCCACGCCACCCCCATCGCCTTGCTGCTGTTGATGCGTTTTGGAGCGGTGCACAGCACCGTCTCCAGTGAACAGCTGTGTGTGTGTGACTGTGTGTGTGTGGGACCTATTGACCCCTGCAGCTGCTTAATGTCGCATTCGCACCAGCATGCTACACATGCAATTTAAAACGAATCCTCCTGCTGCGTATTGTCGGAAGGTGCGCTCCGTTTGGTATAGGTGTGAAGGCTCATTCGAATCCTGAAGCGCACCAAAGAACTGCATTCTGCTACTTCGCCCAAAAAAACGGGGGTTTCACTTCGCTTCAAAGCGCAGCAGTGTGTGGATCACTGCAGGTGTGAATAGAATCGCATTAACCCATTTTGTGGCGGGAACCCCTTTTGGTGTTAGCATTATGTTATGCTTTAGCTATTAAAAAATAGCAGATCTACAAGCTCATAGCGCGCCACCGAGTGGCGCGCTACGAGCTTGTAGGTCTGCTATTTTTGAAAAATGTAAGAACAACTGACATAGAAACATAGCTTTTTCAGAAAACTGTCAGGATGTAGAAGACATTTTTAGAATCTGATCTCAGGTCAAAATGGGTTAAACTAATGAGTTTGCGCTCGTAGTACAGACCTGGACCGGGCCCCGACCGTACACGCACTTTCATTTTTTTATAGCCGTACTAGCGAATGAAAATAAAAGCCTGGGTTACCGAGGCTACACACACTGCAACCAGGTTACCATCACATTACGTCCTGCAGTCCTAACTATTACTCGAAGTACAGTTGGAGGCCATCGATATTGTCCTTTTCTTTTTGCTGAGGTTTGCGTGATCTGCGCAAAAGGACAGTTAACCCATTTTGGGCGGGAACCCCTTTTGGTTTTTTTAACATTATGTTATAATTTAGCTATTGAAAAATAGCAGATCTACAAGCTCATAGCGCGCCACCGAGTGGCGCGCTATGAGCTTGTAGGTCTGCTATTTTTGAAAAATCGTGAAAATATTTATTTCAGAAAACTGGAGGATTTAGAAGGATTTTTTAAAATGTTGAGGTCGGGCCTAAATGGGTCAAATGATAAGGGACAATATCGGTGGCACCCAACTGTATACAGTATATATTTCACTGTGTAGTTTATGGATTGAACACATTGATAACGTTCCCCGATGCGGTTTCCTGCTGCGGTTTGACACAGCCAGTGTTTTTATTTTTTTATTTAACCTTTTATTTAACCAGTAAAAAAACACATTGAGACTGAAGTCTCTTTTACACAGTGTGAACTGACCAAGAGAAGAGTGACAGCTCTGCCAGTAACACAAAATACATGACAAAAAACAGGACAGACATACAATGCTCATAAATACAGTACCCACTACCGAAGACGCTCAAAGGGAGAACAGGGATGTTTAATAACGTCACCAATAAGCACTAATACATTAAAAGCTAAGGAACGAAATTTGGTAGAAAACTAATGGTGGCCTTACACTAGCCGATTTTTTTTCAATCTGAAATCTGATAGCACCACACACTACAGGATAATCGGAGCGGGGCAGAGCAAATATCAAACATTCTTGATGTTGATCGGGCCGATCCCGATCGTGCTTTGAGCGGTCGGGGCACCCCCCGAGCGTCAAAAATGCCTGATTATCGGCTAGTGTAAGGCCACCTTAAAAAGCAAGCGAACATTTGCTATACGTCAAAGCAGGAGCAGTGTATGGGAAGTGTGCCCATGGCAATCCTTTTAAAGCTCACTAGGGGAAACACAGAAGCCAGTTTGAGTCTGGTCTGTAGGTCATTCCAAGACCAGGGTCCGAAATAAGCAAGGCTTTTTTTTTTCCAGCCTCAGATTTTGTTGAGGGCACGACGTGTGAAGGCAAACGGAGCAAATGAACAGTTTCACTGCCTAGGGCGAGATGAATTAATGATCACAGATCGCCGAGGGCGAGATTGGACGAGATAAGGGTTTATAATGTTTAATGTGTCGCCATGCAACACTTCTGCTTCCACGCTGGGCGACGTCGTCATCGATCATTTTCCATCCGTCCTGTCGCCGGGCTAGACCCGATCCAAAAGAACTCTTTGTGTTGGAAATGAGCTCAGTTTGAGGTGATCATTCATACAAAACATCCATGTTTTTGGGAGGTCAATAAAAAAATGATTGCGACCTCGCGGGGACCGTTTCAGCTGTTCCGTGTTCCCGGAAATATAGGTGATTATACCGGTGGTGTCGCTTCAAATAGGGGACCGCGGCAGGCTGAAAAGCATGGCGCTGTGTGCCAACCACTAGATGGTGCTGTTGGCACGGAAAGAGTTAATTATGTAAGAAACGACGCAACTTCTCCGCCCATTCGCATCAAGTCTAGGTGTGAATGCGACCTAAGTCAACAGCTGTGCTTGGCTCCAAGGCACCACACACACTATAACACGGTATTATAACACACAGTCACTATGTAAATGTATAACGTACAGTAACTATAACCGTTCGGACGGGGTGCGATGTTTTTCTTTCTCAGCAGGTGACAGTGAGTTTAACCCATTTAGGCCTGACGTCGAAATTTCAAAAAAAAGTCTTCTGAAAGAATATATTTTCAAAGATTTGTGCCTCATTCTCACGATATTTCAAAAATAGCAGACCTACAAGCTCATAGCGCGCCACTCGGTGGCGCGCTTTGAGCTTGTAGATCTGCTATTTTTCAATAGCTAAAGTATAACATAATGCTTAGTTACAGAATGGCTTAACGAGACATTAGCTGATGTCGACTCTCACCACTACACTGGCATCTGTTGGCCAGGGAAAGTATATCGGCAACAGGGAAGATCTGAAAAATCCCAAGTGGCATTTAGTGGGTGTGCTAATACAGAAATAGAGACTAAAAGCCTTTTGTTTTGGTGCAAGATGGAGTGGTATTGATTGGTTTAACCTCTGCGTCCATCCATCCCATGCTTCAGTAAGCAAATCTGGAGAGAGACTTGACTGACCACCACTGAAGGCTCGACTATTATTGTCTGAGATGAAATATGGGATCGCCTGCAGCACACCTAATGGTAAAGGGATGAGCTTGTTGAATTGAAAACGCCAACACCAAGCAAAGGCCCATTTTAACCCATTTTGACATGACGTAAATTTAAAAAAAAAAAAAAGTCTTCTGAAAGAATATATATTCAAAGATTTGTGCCGCATTTTTACGATTTTTCAAAAATAGCAGACCTACAAGCTCGTAGCGCGCCACTCGGTGGCGCGCTATGAGCTTGTAGATCTGCTATTTTTCAATAGCTAAACTATAACATAATGCTTAAAACACCAAAAGGGGTTCCCGCCCAAAATGGGTTAAAGGTTTCATGACATTCATTTTCATTTATTTTTAGGGTTAGTTTTTCTTTTAGGTTTTATGACCTATTACACCCAAATAACCTAAACTTTGAACATTCAGTGGATTTTTCTGTGGTCTGGAGTTTTCTCTGGGGGTTTGGAAGCCGTTTGAGCTGCAATGAAAACAGGCAAAACGGTGAAAACAGTGACAACTGCTGGCGAATCCCATTGACATATGGGATTTGCAGGCTGTGACATCACAAACGGCAGGAACATCAGAGCACCTTTTTGAGCCAGAAAACCAAGTTCAGGTTTTGGGGTACAATTGAGCTAAAAAAAAACCTAACCTAACCTTTTTATTATCTCACAATCCCTTTAAGTCAGAAGATTGCTGCAGGCTACAGCTGGTGTTGTATGAAAATTACGTCATTATGGCAGCCAAGTCAAGGACCTTTTTATGTTTTAATGTTTGCTTAAAGGAGCACTTTAAGCAAACGTGAAATGGTTTGTTTAAAAAGTGAGGTGCCCCTCACTTCACACAAAGTATTTTTTTACTACCTTGTCGGTTGACATTATTGTCTCCACTCTCCACCAGGGCCGAAGGCATGGGGAGAGAGTATGTTTTGCACTCCGTCCGGGGGGGGGGGGGGGGGGGGGGGGGGGTGGTGGTGTGTGTGTGTGTGTGTGTGTGTGTCTTTGGCCTGTTATAGCGCCACCAACAGGTGGTAAATTATGATGTTGTAATTTGTGCCAGCCAAGTCTATGGACTTTAATGTTTGTTTAGCGAAATGACAATGTTAGACGTCAACTGTCTCATAAAAAAAAATCACACCCGTGTGAACTGAGTGGTGTAAGGTCTTATATAGACTGATAAGCTGTGGTCTGACGTAATGTCTGACGTAATGAAATCACACCCGTGTGAACTGGGTGACCATAGCAACCATGCTCATTTTTTGAGCACAGACAGACTAACAAAGCCAGTTGTAGGAGTGGTTTACACCACTCAAAAATACTGCCCTCACTGCGCCCCTCACTTCACATGTGTAACACTACTTGAGAACATGAGGGCGTCACCACTAACTATGGGAGTCGTATGTTTGTCTAGTGTCTACGCCACTCCATCAGGTCGTTTTATTGCAATGTTTTAAACAGACTGACAGTAAGACCAGCCTCATGAGCGTCATACCAGATGTTTCTGGATGATACCCGTCCAACTTCAGTTCATTGTTATTACTGAAATGTTCACTGAAAATGTTCGTTTTGACGAAAGCCAACAACTGCTTTTTGGATGGCAAAGCCGGCAACCTGCTGTGTCTCTGTTGCCATGGATACCATGTTGTGTGTTAAAGGGAGCGGAGCAAAAAAAAAGAAAAAAACAAGGGGGGATGGCTGGCTTCGGGTTTCTGTGGTAACTGCTGACTACAGCTATTTTTGTCTCGTGAAGAGCTCAGATGGGTAGGCCAGGAAAAGGCGGGCGAGGAGAGAACCAGGCAGAGCTTATTTGAGCTGAAGGCAAATCTTCCAAAATGACTCTTTTTCTTTTTGTGAGTAGCTTTGCTTTGCATCCTGTCCACATTGGATGGAGGATGATCTACCTACCGGTTGATTGTGCTCACCCATACCAGATGTCAACACTTTCATATAGCTTTACCTTATTAACCCATTTTGACCTGGGAACGATTCTACGAATGCCTTCTAAATCCTGACAGTTTTCTGAAAAAGCTATGTTTTTCTATGTCAGTCGTTCTTCGATTTAAAAAAAAAATCACACCCGTGTGAACTGAGTGGTGTAAGGTCTGTAAGCCTGTCTGACGTAATGAAATCATGTCTGACGTAATGAAATCACACCCGGGTGAACAGGGTGAACATAGCAACCATGCTCATTTTTTCTGCACTAACAAAGCCAGTTGTAGGAGTGGTTTACACCACTCAAAAAAATAGCAGACCCTCCCAGTAGCAAAGATTTGAGTTAAAAACTCGCTCTGTAACAATTATATTGAAAGATTTCAGGAACGATTTTTCAAAAATAACAGACCTACAAGCTCGTAGCGCGCCACTCGGTGGCGCGCTATGAGCTTGTAGATCTGCTATTTTTCAATAGCTAAAGCATAACATAATGCTAACACCAAAAGGGGTTCCCGCCCCAATATGGGTTAAAGCATCTCAGATTGATAGGCAAATTGGATACATTTTCACAGAACTTCATTCATAAGATCTAACCAGGCCAGTATATACAAACATTATTCACAACAAAACTATCGCTTTCATTTATTGCATTCTTTAAAAGGCTGTGATGGCATCTCAAAAGTTTTGCACTAGAGACTAATTGAGTAAAAAATTTTATAACTGACTGAAGCGTCGCAAACACTAAAGAATTCGTCTGGTGCAGCTAGAGAAAAATAAATATAAAGGTTTTTGAGTGCCAGTAGGATTTTTATCACTCACAGGAAAAAAACAACAGATTGAATGTCATTGTATTCTGTCTTTTCCTTGTGCTCAAGGTATAAAGAAAGGGCTATATTATAAGGATGTTATGGCATCTCAAAGGTTTTGCACTAGAGACTTAATTGAGTGATGTCTTGTCATCTGCTCCCGGCTCCATTGAAACCACTTTTTTTTTATAACTGACTGAAGCGTCACAAACACTAAAGAATCCGTCTGGCACAGCTAGAGAAAAGTAAATGACGACCATGGTCTGGTCTACCTAGCACTATCTCTCTCTCTCTCTGTTTCTGGCACAACAGCGCCACTTTTGGTACTCATTGGTACTGGTGCTCATTAAAGTCACACACAAACAAAGTAACAAACATAGTGAAATGAAATGAAATGATTACTATATTTACCCAGGGTATCTGGGCTAAGCTCAAGAACTTGTTTCCAGCCAGGCCCTGCTCATAGAACATTTCATCGTAGTGGTTCAATGCCTTGTTCAAGGGCACTTCAGCGGTGGTAATTTTAACGTGTCGGACCGCTGATTCGAACTGGCGACCTTCCGGTATCAAGACCGCTCCGCTATCCGTTCGGCCACCGCATACAGTAGTTGAACGTCACGGACATTGCTGTTCCTTGGAGTGGTTGCACCACTCAAAAACAAACAGATTGAATGTCATTGTATTCTGTCTTTTCTGTCTTTTCCTTGTGCTCAGGGTATAAAGAAAGGGCTATATGATTCTCTACTTTAGCCTTCAGTCTTCTTTGACGGAGAACTAAACCATAACCGCCACAAGCCCCTGGGAAAGAGAGAGAGACACAAATGTTTATATATTGCAGTGGTCCAGCACCAGTGGTCCTTGAGGGGGTTCCAGGTGGTGCATTTATATAGTGCCTTTATCCAAGGCGCTTTACATAGATTGTGCATTACATTCACCCATTCACACACACATTCATACACCGATGGCGGCAGAAGCCATGCAAGGCACCAACCAGCACATCGGGAGCAATTTGGGGTTCAGTGTCTTGCCCAAGGACACTTCGACATGTAGACAGGAGGAGCCGGGATTCGAACAAATACGGACATGTCCGTATTTGTTCAAATATGAAATAAACTATTTGAACTGCAGTCTTGGTGTGTTCGACCCACTACCCTTATTTTGATATGTTTTGAACGGGTAGCGCACCTATAGTCAGAGCGCGGTGGTCATATGAAGAAGATGTCATGGTACCACATCAATACAGCATGGAATTGTGGACAACATCTTATCCAACGACAACTAGATATTCCAGGTCTTGGGATAAGAGGCCAAATCTCATCAAATGGTGGTCCGTGTGGCACAGGTGCAGAATTAACCCATTTTTACCTGAGATCAGATTCTAAAAATGTCTTCTACATCCTGACAGTTTTCTGAAAAAGCTATGTTTCTATGTCAGTCGTTCTTCGACTTTTCAAAAATAGCAGACCTACAAGCTCGTAGCGCGCCACTCGGTGGCGCGCTATGAGCTTGTAGATCTGCTATTTTTCAATAGCTAAAGCATAACGCTAAGCCCAAAATGGGTTAATAGTGGTCCTTGATATGAAAAAGGTGGAAAACCCACTGCTTTATTATCGTACTGCAGGGTTCAGCCCAGTCATACGAGTACACTCCAATGCAGACGAGACCATTTCAGAAACAAACTCCCAGCTAATATCTTGTTGTCATCTTCCGCTGTCTTGGGCTATTCAACAAATGAAGCAGGCTGGCAGGCACTTTGCTGCTGCCCTGCCATCCATAATGCCAAAGCTGCAACGATATGGCCCACGTACGCCAGCAGCAATATAGAAGTGAGATGACTGCAGCTACAGTGGGATCCCATATCTTTGTTCCTCAGTCTCAAACTGATATATATATATATATATATATATATATATATATATATATATATATATATATATATATATATATATATATATATAGATATGAGATACTACGGTAAATTAAAAGGTTGAGTATGGGTATATTGTTACATGTTTCACTCCTTGACAGCAGCAATGTCATTGACAATGACAATCCCTAAAACTGCAGTGCAAATTACTTAGCTGGAATGTATAGTTGCTGTGGCCTCTGTCCTACTGCCACCTACTGTCCATTTATTATATTACACAGTGGGTGAAAAAAACACACCCCTTAAGGCTAAACCCCACCCATCAGAGGTGTGGCTACCAGAGGTACTTTTGGCCTGAAAGACATTGATAGGTACCTACAGATGTCAGCCCGGAACAGACCAAGGGAATGGGACTGTATACTTGGCCTCCTATACCAACGGGGCGCTGAAGTCATTCTTGTGGCGGCATGCCTGCATTACATACTGTGGTTGCGGAACAGGACATTGGAACCCACTACTATACCCCCATCAAAATACATTAGATACATTACATCCTAAAACTTGAACACTGAGTGAGTGGCCACTAGGGGTGTCAAATTAGAATCGCGATTCCGTTATGAACGATTCAAAATCGATTCATAATTTCCAAAAAAGAAATATATATATTTTTTCCTGGTTACAGTTACAGGAGTTTTCACTACATGGTGTTTGTGATATGAAATGTAAGCTCACCCTAATCACAGTAAACATCATGTCTTCAGTCATTTTCAAGTTACTGTATAGTCACTTCAGTTCAAGACTGGAGTTGATTGTGATGAAATCCTATGTATCGAATCGAGAATCATTTTGATCGTTTTTGTGTGACCCCAAGAATCGGAATCGAATCGAATCGTGGGACACCCAAAGATTCACAGCCCTAGTGGCCAGTATAGTGCTAAATGTGCATGAGGTCGCACGAGCACGGGACCATTTTGAAACCTGTAACACTAGAACACTAAATGAAACCGCTGAAATAAAACCCAGATGTAAACTTTGTAGCAAAGTAAACATGTCTAGAAGAGCGTGCGTGCGTGCGTGCGTGCGTGTGCCTGTGTGTGTGTGTGTGTGTGTGTGTGTGTGTGTGTGTGTGTGCCTCCATGGCTAATCCCATAAACCACTGGAGGATCAGCGCCAAACTTCCTGTGCGTGCTGCCAGTGAGCCCAACGAATAAATCCCCTAAATATTTTTAGCATATTGCAAAACATCATTTTTAGAATATCTTTCACATGTTGTAATGCTAATCACAAAAACCACCCGCGGTCCCTCTATATTTGGGCAAGACTGACATCGACACAACGTCGTGTCGAGAGAGATCCTCACAAATGCACGCCACGATTAGATCCCAACATCCCGTTAATAAATATTTACACCGTTGTTCCCAGTTCATCAAATAGCACTTTATAATTAACCCATTTTTGGGGCGGGAATCCCTTTTGGTGTTTCTAGCATTGTGTTGTACTTTAGCTATTGAAAAATAGCAGATCTACAAGTTCATAGCGCGGCACCGAGTGCCGCGCTATGAACTTGTAGGTCTGCTATTTTAGAAAAATCATGAAAATGTGCCTCGAATCTTTGAATATATATTCTTTCAGAGTTTCAGTTTTTAACTCAAATCTTTGCTTCTGGAACAACATATTTTCAGATGGTGGGTCGGCGGCATTACATATAATTTTTGGGGTCCTTGACGTGAAATATTGAGAACCACTGATACAGAAACATGAGGTTTTTCTAAAAGAAATTAAATTTCGACGTCAGGCCTAAATGGGTTCAAGCAAGCTTTACGTGGACAGTTTGTTGTTGTAGGAAACGGGCTGGTTGGACCTCAGTGTTGTTGAATGTGGCTGCTGGGACAGTAGTACTCTTAACCCATTTAGGCCTGACATCGAAATTTAAAAAAATGTCTTCTAAATCCTAACAGTTTTCTGAAAAACCTCATGTTTCTACGTCAGTGGTGCTCAATATTTCATGTCAAGGACCCCAGAAATGATATGCAAAGATTTGAGTTAAAAACGTATATATATTCAAAGATTTGTGCCACATTTTCACGATTTTTCAAAAATAGCAGACCTACAAGCTCGTAGCGCGGCACTCGGTGCCGCGCTATGAGCTTGTAGATCTGCTATTTTTCAATAGCTAAAGCATAACATAATGCTAACACCAAAAGGGGTTCCTGCACAGAATGGGTCAAATCTGAGTTGGTGGTATTGCCTTCATCGAATCCTACTGTATGGCGATATTACCACCACCTGCAAAGCATATGCAATAAACACGAGTTCAAACTTCAAATGTGACCGCTGGCTAGAGGATTGGTACTATTGTCATCAATGCGTTTATAGTTGACATTTCCATTGATCAGTTGTAACTAAGAGTACTTAATAGAAGCCTAAACCCTATAAACCAAACAATTTGAGTTGCTGAGTAGGAGCCTGTATTAGTCATTGGGATAAATCGGGCACTCTGCTGTGTGTAGAATAGATGAGGTGTGGATGTGGAATGAATGCATCAGTCCCTGGCACACGTCCCGACTAGCCCCCGTCGTCATTATGTTTTTGCTAGGCCTCGATGATGAAGAGAGTTTTTTTTTTTGTGTAGCTTGCATAATGAGCTAGAATGCAGTCATAACGTTATGGGCGGCTGCACGATACGATAAGACTACATACTGTAGTACCCTCTTTTACAGTTCTTCTAGCAGAGTGCGGTACTTTCTGTTATGATGATGTAACGTTCCATAGATTTGGGTCTACGTATCCGTTAACCCGGTCTGGGTGGGAACCCCTTTTGGTGTTTTAAACATTGTGTTATAATTTAGCTATTGAAAAATATCAGATCTACAAGCTCATAGCGCGCCACCGAGTGGCGCGCTATGAGCTTGTAGGTCTGCTATTTTTGAAAAATCGTGAAAATGTGGCGCAAATCTTTGAACATATGTTCTTTCAGAGCGAACGTTTTCAACTCAAATCTTTGCTTCTGGAACTTCTGGAATCTTTGCTCCCGCCTGGAACAACATATTTTCCGATGGGGGTCGGCGGTCAAATCCAGATATTTTTGGGGGTCCTTGACATAAAAATGTTTGAGAACCACTGACATAGAAACATGGGATTTTTCAGAAAACTGTCAGGATTTAGAAGACATTTGTAAAATCGTCCCAGGGTCTAAATTGGTTAATATGGTTTGAAAACACTTTTGACAGTTGGTCCACAACAGGAAATATGTTTTTTTTTCTCTCCCCTGCCTGATAAAGCCGCAGGTGCTGCTGCCAAATGCCAACAATTGACCAACTTCTCTTCTTGGGTATTTCAGTTGCCTGCTTGATTTACACACAGGCGTTGCAGGCCACTAAATTATGGCCGCAGTGAACCATTGAAGATGTATTTCAGTATATTTGCCAGCCAAAACTGACATTATCCTCCCAGTCAATGCTTCCTTTAGACCTGCTAGAGAGTGACTAATGGGCGTAAGCAAAACTCAGAAACCGTAAAACGTGGTATCACTTTCACAATAATTGGCTAATGGTCATTTCCCTGTCTGTGTGAAAGCTGCATTCATACTCCAGTTTGTGGTGATAGCTTATCACCGCGGTGTAGTTTTTTTTAAGGGTTAGAGAACTACAACATTACGTCATTCGCCGCGGTGATCAGCTACAGTTGGAGGCCATCGATATTGTCCTTTTCTTTTTGCTGAGGTTTGTGTGATCTGCGCAAAAGGACAGTTAACCCATTTTGGGCGGGAACCCCTTTTGGTGTTTTAAACATTGTTATAATTTAGCTATTGAAAAATAGCAGATCTACAAGCTCATAGCGCGCCACCGAGTGGCGCGCTACGAGCTTGTAGGTCTGCTATTTTTGAAAAATCGTGAAAATATTTATTTCAGAAAACTTGAAGATTTAGAAGGATTTTTTAAAATTTTGAGGTCAGGCCTAAATGGGTCAAATGATAAGGGACAATATCGGTGGCACCCAACTGTATCACCACGGACCCCGACACATCTCTCTGTTTTTACTATCAGACAAGTCCTTTCACTCTGGAGCTATCACCCCGTTCACTGATTGGTCTACAAGTTGGGTGGGCGGTTTTGCAGGCATGGGGTTTTTGCATCTGAACCAGAGGGAGGCGGGGTCAATGCTTAAGGACGCGAGTATGATGGCCTTGACTCGTTATGAAGGTGACGGTGATAGGTGAAGGTGATAACTGATCACCTAAAACTGGAGTATGTATGAGCCTTCTGAGGCGGTCCACTCTTGGTAAAATGGTAAATGGTGCCTATCCAAGGTCGCTTTACATAGATTGTGACATCACATTCACCCATTCACACACAAATTCATACACCGATGGCGGCGGAAACTAAATGGGTACAGGCTTTAGTTTCTGACATACTACTGATCCGAAAAACCTCAAATCCCTAACCTAACCATAACCGCAAGCACGGGAGCAGCGCATGATGTCGGACCATCGCATTTTCACATCGCATCGCATGTCCCTCCCTGCGCTTCGGACCTTTGGTGTGTCGGATCTGTGTGTGCTGTGCACCCCCCCATGCAAGGCACCAACCAGTAACCTGACTCCGCCAGATTTATACTCAATTTATACTCAATGTGAACTCAATACTGCGGCAGTATTGAGTTCACAAGTTCCCTCCTCCTGCCTGGATCTGGGCTCTCTCTCAAGCAGAAACGATGAACGGGAAGAGCGGGGAAAAAATGATATCTCCATAATAATTTCGAGTTGTATAGTCTTGTTGGGTTGTGTTTACATTTGCACTGTGGCAAGCGCTTCAACACGTCATCAGTATCGCGTTGATCCCGTGCCTCTAGTGGCCGCATATACGGCCGCATATCTCTCCGGTCAGAAATGGCTCGGAGTGCATCGTCTCTGCCCCGAGAGGGACCAGATGGGAGCAGGAGGAGGAACTCACTGCCGCCACCAGCTGGCGGAGTCAGGTTTACCAACCAGCACATCAGGAGCAATTAGGGGTTCAGTGTCTTGCTCAAGGACACTTCGACACTAACTCTGGGGGAGCCCACAGGGTTCGAACTGGCAACCATGCGGTTACTATCCGGCCACTCTACCCCTGAGCCACCGCCGCCACTCTTCCACGGTTCAGTTACTCTGCCTGGCTCGGTGATTGAACAGAACATCATTTAACCCATTTAGTCCTGGCCTCAAAATTTTAAAAATTATTCTAAATCCTCCAGTTTTCTGAAATAAATATTTTCACGATTTTTCAAAAATAGCAGACCTACAAGCTCGTAGCGCGCCACTCGGTGGCGCGCTACGAGCTTGTAGATCTGCTATTTTTCAATAGCTAAATTATAACATCATGTTTAAAACACCAAAAGGGGTTCCCGCCCAAAATGGGTTAAGATGGACAAATGGCCATATTGCTGTCTTTGCAATATCTGCGCTGCCTTCCCCTCATGGTGCACTTATATCGATATGAATTTGATAAATTGCTTACCCCTAGATAACAGGATCCTCCCACTGTCTCCTGGGCACTTTGCAGTCGAGCAGGGGTCATCAATTTGTCCGTGCATGATGGACAAATGTGTCCGTGGCTAATTTAAGATTCTGTTCTTACGTAATATTATAATGTTCTCATTTTGATCATAAGACCCAATTACTGATTGTCCATCTCCAGGTTTTCTTCAGAATATATATGACACTGATTTGCTACAGCTAGACTGAGCTACGTAGTATAGTACAGCACTGGTTCTCTATAAGAAAAAGTCCTTCTGCACACCTACAATGGACTGGTGCGTCGGATAACTGGAACTGAGAAGTAGAGAAAAAAAGAATCCCGCACACTTGAGTTTAGATTCCTATAACTCGGCGTACAAATATGGAACCAAATGGACTTACAGTATGGGTCCATTTGGTTTTTCTGGTCCATTTTCTGGTCAAATTATTCTTCCCTACTTTGTATGTCCCATGGCAAAAAAATATA
The DNA here is from genome assembly GCF_951216825.1 of Electrona antarctica. Classification (NCBI taxonomy): domain Eukaryota; kingdom Metazoa; phylum Chordata; class Actinopteri; order Myctophiformes; family Myctophidae; genus Electrona; species Electrona antarctica. The sequence continues at coordinate 54,058,976 of NC_136810.1, forward strand.
ATTTTGACAAACATATTATGATATGAGGTTAGGGGACTATTAGTCGGACAACAGTCGGACAATAGTCAGACAACGCGCCCAACGGCACGTCGGACAATGTATATGTCATCGTGGAAGTGTCCATACCGGCTCCATTGCAATGGTGTTGCTGATAACGGCTGATGACGGAGATTAAATCATCCGATAACATCCAAAGGTGGGTTGTTCTTGTACAGGTGAAAGAGCTGCAGGAGATTGTGAATGACGGAGTAGACCCGGTTCTCTGATAATGCGATTGGTTCAGTAGCAGGAAGAAAACCTTGTTGTGAAAATGACCGGCATTCGTCATCATCATGTTAAAACGCTAACAGATAACAGATATAGCTAACCTTGTCAGCCATTTAATTTGACTGCATGGGGCTTATACTCTGCCTGCCAGGCCTCCTCTCCTCTCCTCTCCTCTCCTCTCCTCTCCTCTGGCTCTCTAAGCTGGAGCGTGGGGGGTGGAAGGTTGGTATTAGGCCCTAAAGGTCAAGAGACCAAGAGTGCTTTTAATTATGGTTCACATCCGTGGACCTACAACCTAGGAGAATGTGGTGGTATATAGAGGGCAAGTGAAGGACGACCGCTGAGTTGAATGAGCTGCCCTTTGGCAAGGCATGTTAATTGCTACTTACTTCAATGGCATTATTTAATAGCCAGCAGTTGTAACGTGATTGGCGTGGCGCTCTATTAGCATGTCGGCAGCTCCCATGTCGCCTTCTGTTGGAACTGGTTTAAATATGAAGCAGGGGAGAAAGCAAGCTCGACAAAACTGTTTACTGGATGGGAACAAAAGGTAAAAAAATATATATTAACCCATTCTGACCTGAGATCTGATTCTAAAAATGTCTTCTATACATCCTGACAGTTTTCTGAAAAAGCTATGTTTCTATGTCAGTGGTTCTTCGATTTTTCAAAAATAGCAGACCTTTTTCAATAGCTAAAGCATAACATAATGCTAACACCAAAAGGGGTTCCCGCCCAGAATGGGTTAATGGACATAGAGATGTTGCTATTCTTGTTTGTTTGTTATTGTTGCTACAATGTTGAGGAACAAAAACCCCAAAATGTTGGATCTTATAAATCTGAATAGATGAGCTACAGAGAGAATAGTGGTGTATTATGGTGTGCGTTGAGGAACCTCCATCACTCGCTTAACCCATTCAGGCCTGACGTCGAAATTTAAAAAAAAATGTTTTCTAAATCATGACAGTTTTCTGAAAGATTTGAGGCACATTTTAACGATTTTTCAAAAATAGCAGACCTACAAGTTCATAGCGCGGCACTCGGTGCCGCGCTATGAGCTTGTAGATCTGCTATTTTTCAATAGCTAAAGCGTAACATAATGCTAACACCAAAAGGGGTTAACGGTAGGGTCATTGAGCTTGTGGTAGTTGCCATGGTTACCCTTCAAGAGGAGGCTAAGGAAGGGTGAGTGCTCCACCCCCTAATTAAAATCCACCATATTGATTGGTCGGGGGCAGGCGACCGCGTGCACGCACACGCGCACGCACACACGCACAAAGACGACTGCCCTGTGTTACCGTGAGAGAAAGGAAAACGGAGCCGCTTTACAATTGCCCTGTCGTGCTTGTCATTCACGTTACAAGCAGCCAATTACAAGCTAGAAATAGAAATGGACATTATGAGGACGGTTGATTGTTCCCGTTCAGTTCCTCGCACAAGAAACATTTGTGTAGATTAAAACGTATTTCTAGAGTTCGGCTTTCTTGGGAAAAGCTTCAGGTTAGGATTATTATAAGCATTACAAACTAATGCCAAATAAGGGGCGGAAAGCTTATCGTAAAATCGTCGCCCTAGAATGATTGCCAGTGTGTGTGGTTTGATTAACCCATTTTGGACTGAGGTCGATTAAAAAAAAAGGCTTCTAAATCCTAACATTTTTCTGAAAAACCTATGTTTCTATGTCAGTGGTGCTCAACCTTTTTCATGTCAAGGACCCCCAGAATTATCTCTATTGGGCCACGGACCCCCATCTCAAAATATGTAGTTCCAGGGACCCCCCAGAAGCAAATATTTTAGTTCAAAATGTTCACTCTGAAATATATATTCAATGATTTGCACCACATTTTAACGATTTTTCAAAAATAGCAGACCTACAAGCTCGTAGCGCGCCACTCGGTGGCGCGCTATGAGCTTGTAGATCTGCTATTTTTCAATAGCTAAATTATAACATATTAATGATTGAAACACCAAAAGGGGTTCCCGCCCAAAATAGCTTAAGATTAGGTGCTGTAGTCTGTTGCTTTCAACCCTTTTTCATATCAAGGTATATTATTTATCGGGCGTGTATTTGTAGCCACGGACTGTCACCACCATTTGATGTACTCTCACACCCACAATTTAAACGTAGAATATTTCTTTTGTAATTGTCGGATACGATCGTGTCCGCAATTCCATGCTGTGTTGATGTAGCCTGGTTAATAAACCAGACCGAATCAGCCGTTGGCAAAAAAAAATTGCCTACCAGCGGATTAGGGTCTGGCGAGGCTCAGTAGCACGCCTCTTTCCTACAACCGAGAACAGGTCGGACCAATCGGGACACGGTATGCAATATGGGCGGGCTTTGGTACAGTGACGTTCAATGCTTGAGACCTTTGACTGACAGTAGCTCTGACCAATTGCGTCAAAGAGAAAATGTTTGAACCCGCCCTCCGGGAAATGAAATCCAAGTGGAGCCAGCCCAGACTAATATACCGCGACAGTGTTGTGTGATATTAGTCTGGCTTATTAGCCAGGCTAGTGTTGATGTTGTCACCATATAGGAGAGATAACGGGCTAATGTTGATAAAAAAATAACAATTGTTCTACATTCTCTAAATTGTGTAGACTTGTGTAGACCGTACTTAACTTGTAAGTTAAGTACGGTAATGCAGATGTTTTATAATTGATTAAAATGATTAGTTCCATTAACCCATTTTGGGCGGGAACCCCTTTTGGTGTTAGCATTATGTTATGCTTTAGCTATTGAAAAATAGCAGACCTACAAGCTCATAGCGCGCCACCGAGTGGCGCGCTACGAGCTTGTAGGTCTGCTATTTTTGAAAAATCAAAGAACGACTGACAAACATAGCTTTTTCAGAAAACTGTCATTTTCAAACAGACCATTTTTAAAATCTGATCTCTGCTGCACTTAGTGTGCTATACTTTGTATACACTATGTGGTCTGGAAGTGGAACACAGCAGTGTGTGTCTCTACAGCTCTATGGAACGCCCATAAACCATGTGTAAACACAGCTATCAGATGGCCGTTAACATCTCCAGCATACAACACTGATGACGTGTGTACATACATACATGCTCACACACACAACAACACACACACTTAAAGAGGGCCAGCGAAACGGACGCTAAGCAACCGACTTACATATGCATGAGAACGCACAAATGTGCGTACAATGAAATGTAGGAGTTATGCTGCGTTCACACGGGGCAGATGAACCGGGGCGCATACTTAGTTTAGACTAGTCATTGGTTAGACATGGGTTAAGGTTAGGTTTAGGTGTGCTGCCCCCTGTGGGAGGTGGGGCGCATACTTAGTTTAGACTAGTCATTGGTTAGACATGGGTTAAGGTTAGGTTTAGGTGTGCTGCCCCCTGTGGGAGGTGGGGCGCATACTTAGTTTAGACTAGTCATTGGTTAGACATGGGTTAAGGTTAGGTTTAGGTGTGCTGCCCCCTGTGGGAGGTGGGGCGCATACTTAGTTTAGACTAGTCATTGGTTAGACATGGGTTAAGGTTAGGTTTAGGTGTGCTGCCCCCTGTGGGAGGTGGGGCGCATACTTAGTTTAGACTAGTCATTGGTTAGACATGGGTTAAGGTTAGGTTTAGGTGTGCTGCCCCCTGTGGGAGGTGGGGCGCATACTTAGTTTAGACTAGTCATTGGTTAGACATGGGTTAAGGTTAGGTTTAGGTGTGCTGCCCCCTGTGGGAGGTGGGGCGCATACTTAGTTTAGACTAGTCATTGGTTAGACATGGGTTAAGGTTAGGTTTAGGTGTGCTGCCCCCTGTGGGAGATGGGGCGCATACTTAGTTTAGACTAGTCATTGGTTAGACATGGGTTAAGGTTAGGTTTAGGTGTGCTGCCCCCTGTGGGAGGTGGGGCGCATACTTAGTTTAGACTAGTCATTGGTTAGACATGGGTTAAGGTTAGGTTTAGGTGTGCTGCCCCCTGTGGGAGGTGGGGCGCATACTTAGTTTAGACTAGTCATTGGTTAGACATGGGTTAAGGTTAGGTTTAGGTGTGCTGCCCCCTGTGGGAGGTGGGGCGCATACTTAGTTTAGACTAGTCATTGGTTAGACATGGGTTAAGGTTAGGTTTAGGTGTGCTGCCCCCTGTGGGAGGTGGGGCGCATACTTAGTTTAGACTAGTCATTGGTTAGACATGGGTTAAGGTTAGGTTTAGGTGTGCTGCCCCCTGTGGGAGGTGGGGCGCATACTTAGTTTAGACTAGTCATTGGTTAGACATGGGTTAAGGTTAGGTTTAGGTGTGCTGCCCCCTGTGGGAGGTGGGGTGCATACTTAGTTTAGACTAGTCATTGGTTAGACATGGGTTAAAGGCGTAGTGAAACGGAAATGGTGGACATTTTATTTTGAAGTTTCAGACGGTCTCAAGTTGAAACACCGCTATGAAGTTTCTGAACCAATCAGAGCGTCGCATCCCTTCAGGCGATGGGACGGTAGCTAGGGAATGTTGCTATGCTATACGCAGCAGCGTGGTGTGTGTTTGTTTACAAATCAAATAGACAGCCAGCTGTTAGCTGTACCAGTTTACTGTTATGTGGCTTATTTCTACCCTATAATGTTTTCAGATACATATTTTAGCGTGATGATTAAGTTGAAACCGAGTAATACACTGTCTGGATGTTATCTGGAATGGGAATAAAAACGGAGGATTTCTGTAATCAATAGCAGCTGTGCTGCACGGATGCGCACATATTGGAGAGGATACGGGTGAGCTTCATTTTTATTGGCTTTTATCGATGTTGGCCTCGACACGTCATCACGCAGCACGTTTTCGTTTTCAGGAAGTAATAAAAAATATATTTTTATGGACTTTTGATATAAAAACACACAAAAATGAGAATGTTCCCATTTTTTTGGCATCCATTGTTAGGTATGCTCATATGATGACCACGGAGATGGTCTAAAAGTGTGAAAAACGTATTTTTCATTTCACTACACCTTTAAGGTTAGGTTTAGGTGTGCACTGTGCAGCTGCCCCGTGGGAGGTTAGGTTTAGGGTGAGTGTTTGAGATAGGTTGTAGTTGTAGGACTAATGAGTGGTCTAACCAATGACTGGTTGGAGTAGTCAGCTGTGGGGTGGGGGTAGGGAACTGTGATGGACATTGTGCATTTGTTTGTTTAACTGTATGTAATGTGTTTTTTGTGTGTTTTTTTTCTGTATTTATGGACATTTCCTGATGTTTCTTCGAAGATTTTGTTTTGTATTTGTGCTGCCATGGGGATGTGGTAGAAATGCCATTAAATGGGGGTCCGTAAATGGGGTGACTGTGGCTCATGAGGTAGAGCAGGTCGTCCAATGATCCATGGGTCGGCGGTTCGAATCCCGGCTCCTCCTGGCTACATGTCGAAGTGTCCTTGGGCAAGACACTGAACCCCAAATTGCTCCTGATGTGCGGGTTGGTTGCCTTGCATGGCTTCCTCCGCAATCGGTGTATGAATGGGTGAATGTAATGCACAATCTATGTAAAGCGCCTTGGATAAAGGCGCTATATAAATGCATTACCATTTAGAGTCTAAATGGTAAATGGTGCATTTATATAGCGCCTTTATCCAAGGCGCTTTACATAGATTGTGCATTACATTCACCCATTCACACACACACATTCATACACCGATTGCGGCAGAAGCCATGCAAGGTACCAACCAGCACATCGGGAGCAATTAGGGGTTCAGAGTCTTGCCCAAGGACACTTCGACGTGTAGACACTAGACAGGAGGAGCCGGGATTCGAACCGCCGACCCATGGATCATTGGACGACCTGCTCTACCTCCTGAGCCACAGTCGTCACACCTCGCATTTTAGACTAATGCATGTCAAACTGGGGCCGTAAAAAAACCTTCTCTTATGGGAGGTCCCTGGCATATATTTTCAAATGGGGGTCCGCGGGCATGATGAGTGTCAATTTGGGGGTCCTTGACATGAAAAGGTTTGTAAACCACTGGCCTATAATATCTAGATAGCTAGCGGCGTGCGTGCGTGCAGTCTTCTCCTGCTCTGTGCTAATGGTCTTTGCATTGTGTGTACAGCAGGTGGCTTGTGCACCGGATTGATGTTCATGGACTGTACAGTTTGCTCAGCGCGTGGGCGGCCGCCTCTTGGCACAGTGTGTTTGCACATGGTGCACGTGCGCGCGCGTGTGTGTGTGTGTGTGAGTGTGTGTGTGTGGGGAGAAGATGCATTGTTTGTGAAGAGCGTAGTTGTGTATCATTGTGTGTGCGTGCACGCGCGCGTGCTCATGCATATACGTGAGTCGGTTGCTTAGCGTCCGTTTTGCTGGCCCTCTTTAAGTGTGTGTGTGTGTGTGTGTGTGTGTGTGTGTGTGTGTGTGTGTGTGTGTGTGTGTGTGTGTGTGTGTGTGTGTGTGTGTGTGTGTGTGTGTGTGTGTGTGTGTGTGTGTGTGTGTGTGTGTGTGTGTGTTGTGTTGTGTTGTGTTGTGTTGTGTTGTGTGTGTGAGCATGCATGTATGTACACACGTCAGTGTTGTGTGTGTGTGAGCATGCATGTATGTACACACGACACGTCAGCGTTGTATGCTGGAGATGTTAACAGGCCATCTGATAGCTGTGTTTACACATGGTTTATGGGCGTTCCATAGAGCTGTATAGAGACACACACTGCTGTGTTCCGATTCCAGACCACATAGTGTATACAAAGTATAGCACACTAACTTAACCCAGATGATGTCTTCTACATCCTGACGGTTTTCTGAAAAAGCTGCGTTTCTATATCAGTCGTTCTTCGATTTTTCAAAAATAGCAGACCTACAAGCTCGTAGCGCGCCACAGTTAATGGAACTAATCATTTTAACCCCTTTAGACTCGAGGACGATTCTACAAATGCCTTCTAAATCCTGACAGTTTTCTGAAAAACCCCTATGTTTCTATGTCAGTGGTGCTCAAACTTGTTCATGTCAAGGAGCCCCAGAATTATCTGTATTTGGCCGCCGACCCCCACATCTCAAAATATGTTGTTCCAGGGACCCTCCTCCCTGCAGAAGCAAAGATTTGAGTTAAAAAGATTCGCTCTGAAAGAGTATATTCAAAGATTTGCGGCACATTTTCACGATATTTAAAAAAATAGCAGACCTACAAGCTCGTAGCGCGGCACTCGGTGCCGCGCTATGAGCTTGTAGGTCTGCTATTTTTCAATAGCTAAAGCATAACACAATGCTTAAAACACCAAAGGGGGTTCCCGCCTAAAATGGCTTAATCAATTATAAAAATGTGTCATTTTGGAAGGCTGACACATTGTGGGGCTGCTATTTTTGCTAAAGGAAAATTGCACAACACTGTTTGTTGTATGATGAAAAAAACAAGGCTTAAAATAAGTTGTTGATCAGTTTAACTCAATCAAGATTTTGTTTTATTCTTAGAGGTCTGGTATTCTCCAGCGTGCTCTGTGTGCCTTCGAGGGGAAAACACTTCATCTAAATGTGAAAATACAGAGACGAGGCGGGAAGACATTTGAGTTGCAATTAGTTTTTTTTTGCTTTCAGGGGCAACGGTGGATCAATATGACCCTTACAACTCCATCAACTCCATTTACATTAAGCGCACACTCAAAAACAAAACACACTCGGATTCCAACTACAGTAAAGATTATTGTATTTAGCGATTTTACTTTTTCACATTTTTGAGTGGTGTAACCACTCACAGAGCTATGTGTGTGGGTGGGTGGCTGGCTGGCTGGCTGGCTGGGTGCGTCTGAGCACGAAAACAGCATGGTTGTTTTTCACCACCTGTGCGCAACCTAACACGAACACAAACGCACACGCACATTTTAACTGTATACATGGTGATTTTGGGTGTGCCAGTACAGTACAGTGACAGTACAGTACAGTAGAGGGTACAGTAGAGGGACCCCCACACGGTAACTCTGTCATTTCTCAACCGTTTCGGATGCGGGGTGGCTCGCCGGAATCGGGCCGGCACCCTGGGTGCGTTCCTGTGGGTCCCCCCCCCACACACACACACACGGAGTTGCACCACTCACTTCACACAGGTGTGATTTTAAATCCAGTCCAGTCTAGGGGCACCACCAAGACATGGTCATACCAAATGTCAGAAAGAAAACGGTTGCACCCCTAATTAATAATAATAATAATTAATATCTCAAATGTATTTCTGAGTACCCAAAGACGCTAATTCACATTCACCTGCAAGTGCTGGAGATAAACAGATTAATGGATTACATTTATAAAGCACCTTGTTTGCATTCCATTCACAGTCACACACCCGCCCAGGCAGTCATGCGAGGTACGAACCTGCTCATCGGAAGGAAGCGTTTACTGTCTAGTCGTCAAGGACACTTTGACTTGACTTTGACTCCGCGCCAGGAGCACGAGCCAATCGGGAAACGGCACAATTCCCAGACAACCGTTATACCTCCCTGAGTCATTGCCAACACACACACACACGCACGCGCGCGCGCACGCACGCACGCACGCACGCACGCACGCACGCACGCACGCACGCGCACACACACACACACACACTGTACGTCACACACACATATTGGCCAGGGCTGCATACTTCCTGTGTGTCTAAAGGTCAGGGCAGGTAGTTAAAGCCAAATGGGGTGTGGTGGTGGTTGTGTACCATCATCAATCACAGCTGCAGCTCATCAGGCCCACACAGATATCTCAGACATGGTCTGGCAGGCGTCTACTGTAGCAGTATAGCCTTTTTATTTAGATACGTTTTTGACTGAGTGGTGCAAGTTGCATCCACTCCATTAAGTAGCTATGTGTGTCTGTCCCTGGCTGACTGGCTGGCTGGGTCCGAACTCCGCTCCGAAGCACGAAAATTGCGTTGTCACTGTTGTGCAGCCTAACACACACACACACATAATAACTGTATTATATGATGATTTGGGGTGTTACAGTACAGTGACAGTACAGTACAGTAGAGGAGACCCCCTGGGGACCTCCCACACGGTAACTCTGTCATTTCTCAACCGTTTCGGACGCGGGCCGGCTCGCCGGAATCGCGGCCCGGCCCCCTGGGCGCGTTCCTGGGGGTCTGGAACTTCCGGGGACCTCCCACACGGAGTTGCACCACTCACTTCACACGGGTGTGATTTTTATATATATATATATATATATATATATATATATATATATATATATATGTATGTATATATGTATATATATATGTATGTATTTGTATGAAGGCGGTAGGAATGCAGATGCAGGATGTAGCCACTAGCCAAAGGTGACTATTTATGTGCAGTGCAGTACTCGATACGTTAACCTAAAAAATTCACACCTGTGTGAACTGAGTGGTGCAACTCCCCTCTCCCCCTGCCTCTCTCTCTCTCTCTCTCTCTCTCTCTCTCTCTCTGTAATTAGCACTAGGCAACAGTGCAACACTATCTCTCTCTCTCTCTGTAATTAGCACTAGGCAACAGTGCAACACTATCTCTCTCTCTCTCTGTAATTAGCACTAGGCAACAGTGCAACACTATCTCTCTCTCTCTCTGTTTCTGGCACAACAGTGCCACTATTGCCCCTACTGGTACTCATAGTCACACACATAGTCACATAGGTTAACACGGACATTGCTGTTCCTTGGAGTGGTTGCACCACTCAAAAAACAAACGTGTAAAGGAGTTCCATCCAGAGCTCCAGTTGAACACGAGCTGCAAAAAACTGCACACCGACATCCAAATGTCACACATTAAGGCCCATCGATATGGCACACATCTACACTCACTCACTCACACACACACACACACACTCACACACACACACACACACACACACACACACACACACACACACGCGCGCACACACGCACACACACGTTTGAAGCAGCTCTCCCTTGAGATCAAACACTGTTGCCTATAGGGCGTTCAGTTCCAACCTAGACTGCTTTCTTCCTACACTATATAATAAAAGGATGACATTCTCTCTCTCTCTCTTTATACAGTACCTCTCTCTCACACACACACACACACACACACACACACACACACACACACACACACTATCTCTCTCTCTCTCTCTCTCTCTCTCTCTCTCTCTCTCTCTCTCTCTCTCTCTCTCTCTCTCTCTCTCTCTCTCTCTCTCTCTCTCTCTCTCTCTCTCTCTCTCTCTCTCTCTCAATCTATCGTCAACCATTCTACAGACTCCATAGCGTAGATGTACTCTTGACTAACTGAAAGTAATATAAAAGACAAGTTGTTGTATCCAAAATAGTACATTTATTGTGAAGCAAAATGTACATCTGTTGTTGGACAAATTGTATTATAAATGGGACTTAAAATGATTTAATCTAATAATGAATTTAAATGGCGAGCTTGCTGTGGGAGGCTGTGGTTGTGAGTGTGTGTACTGTATTCCAGGTGATGTTATTTTCGTTCTGAGGTACTGTTTGGAGTGACTCATAGGAATAGACTATGTGACAACCAGGTATAGTCTGGTGACCACCGGAGAGACGGGTGACAGCCGGAATGTAGACGGCACCCGGGTGAGCAGTATGGGTTAGCGCCCCTGCTTGCATCCTCCGTGAGGAGGAAGCCCAAAAAACCTTCGATGAGGCCTTTAGGAGGGCCATTCGAGCCGCAAGTGGAGCCTGCAGTACCACTGCGGCTCAAGAATCCACCACTCCGGAATGAAGTGTCTGGTGCTGGGAGTCTGGTGCAACGCACAGGTCCTCGCGGTACTCCTGGTGAGAGCAGGAGTGGACCTGGTGAGACGTAGGAGGGGCCCGGACAGGAGGCAACCCACAGAGCCTAGTCCCTCCACTTACCAGAATGGTACCTCTCAGTCCCGGCATAGTAGTTCCGGAGTGGTTCCAACGGATTGTGCGGCCCTGGTCTTTCCCTAGTGGGTCTGATCGAGGGTAGCTACTGGGACGTAAGTCGGGACTTGATCACCCCGGCTGGGTCACCCGAGTGAGAGGTATGATGTTCGAGAGACCCGAAACCCCGATGACCTTGGGATACATCACTGAGGATAACGTCCCAGTTGCATCCAGGCGATGTTATTTTCGTTCTGCGGTTGTGTGTGTTGTGCAGCACACAGGGACTTGAAGGAATTGAAGAGGCACATGCTTGGAAAGATCTGGGGAGAACGTGCAGAGGTACGAGTTGAAACGTCGTACCTGCACTTAACACATTTTGTGCCCAAGACGTCTGTGGACGTCTTTGGTATTACCGCACGGGCAAAAAAAAATGTATATATATATTTTTTTTAATAAAAAATCAAAAAAATCAAAACAATGATTTTATTTATTTTTTTAATACGTGGTGCCAAAGTTTGTGTTTTCGCCATTGAGAATGCATTTGGCGTTTTAAATTAAATAACTCCGAAACTATAAAACATTTCAAAGTAAAAAGTTCCAGCATGTGTCTCCACAGTAAGCTGAATTATAAAAAAAATGTGAATGGATTTTCTAGGTGAAAGTGATTTTTGGGCAGTTTTGCGTGGGCTCTCAAAGTGTTAAAAAAAAGCTCCTAATTTCTAATTTCTAATGCTCTGTTCATACTCTGTTCCTGCTCTGTGTGAATGCAGCATCAGGGACAACTGTGCCCCTGAGTGACTAGAAACCGTTGCTACATTACCGTTGTACCTGCCTGGTATTTAACTATCAAGCTGGTCTTAATTAGACTGATTAAGCGGGGAGAACCGGCGGTGCAAGATTGAAGTAGTTAATAATCACCGTCGTCAGGCATTGACGGTTTTCTCAATGAGTAATGCAAAAAGCACAGTAATTCTCCCTGGGAGGAGGCGTAGTGTGGGGAGAGACATCATCATCATCATGATGATGCACCTGAGAGAGGTCCGCGGTTCAACGCAGAAACCACTCATTATGACTATTACTTTCCCACTAAGACACTCGCGTAGCGGCGTAGGACTCCCAGGGGCTTGTTTGGACGTGAAGGCACGCTTCGTGCAGCCTCGGCACGCCATGATATGAGAGAGGGAATTAGAGACGTGACAATACGTGTAGGTGCTTTAAAGAAAAGATTATGCACACATTTCACCTTGCTTGTAGCTCCCCGTGTTCTGTCTTCTACCTGCTCTCGGCTTCATTAGCACACACACCCATTGTACTGTGTGTCTCTGTGTTCACATGGACACACGCACGCACGCACGTACGCACGCACGCACGCACGCACGCACACAGTAATTAGGAACGTGCTTTCTTAATTAGGACTCGGTTTTCCTGTTAACCACCGAGTCACACAAAGGTCAGCCGGGGCTGCGGTCGGTGGTAGGGATTCATTGCCTTGCTCAAAGGCACGTTGTCAGCGGTGGATAGTTTGTTTTTTTGTTGGGGGGGGGGCGAGGGGGGGGGGCTCTTCTTAGGAAAAAGGAGATGTAGTCCGCACACTTATTGGCTCTTCCTTCCTTCATACCCTTCGGTATTTACATATTGACTACAAATGAGCTGGAGTTTATATAAATGATAAATATAGACATATTTGTCCAGTGATAATGGCTGGACGGTGGCTGTTTGAACCCATAATGAGTTATATTTAACCCATTTTGGGCGGGAACGCCTTTTGGTGTTAGCATTGTGTTATGCTTTAGCTGTTGAAAAATAGCAGATCTACAAGCTCATAGCGCGCCACCGAGTGGCGCGCTACGAGCTTGTAGGTCTGCTATTTTTGAAAAATCGAAGAACGACTGACATAGAAACATAGCTTTTTCAGAAAACTGTCAGGATGTAGAAGACATTTTTAGAATCTGATCTCAGGTCAGAATGGGATAAATGATAATATCAACATATGTGTCCAGTGATAATGGCTGGACGGACGGTGGCTGTTTGAACCCATAATGAGTTATATTTAAGCTAGAGAGCGGAATGCCCCGCCCCCACTATTCATTTCAATGGAAGTTGCTCAGTGGCGTTTTAGAAGGACCCGGAAGAACGTTTGGAAACCAACATTTGGTGTCCAAAATGTGGAATTGCTAACGAGCGCTCTGCGTTAAACGCCAGCTTTGGCCAATAGTAAATGGTAAATGGTGCATTTATATAGCGCCTTTATCCAAGGCGCTTTACATAGATTGTGCATTACATTCACCCATTCACACACACATTCATACACCGATGGTAGCGGAAACCATGCAAGGCACCAACCTGCACATCGGGGGCAATTAGGGGTTCAGTGTCTTGCTCAAGGACACTTCGACAGTAACTCTGGGGGAGCCCGGGTTCGAACTGGCAACCTTGCGGTTCCCATCCAGACACTCTACCCCTGAGCCACCGCCGCAATAGAGTTTGGCGGCTGCCGCTCTGGGGGACCTGGTTGAACCATGCGCTCGTCTCTTAATTGGCTGTCACACTGTAGTGGGGCCCCTCATTGGCAGAGACTGGCAGCAGCTGTTAGCTCCATTTCACCACTCAACTAAGCCGTGGCTTCTCCATATAAAAGCCTCTCTCTCTCTCTCTCCACTGACATGAATAGCTGCCCAGCTGCATGTGTGTGTGTGTGTGTGTGTGTGTGTGTGTGTGTGTGTGTGTGTGTGTGTGTGTGTGTGTGTGTGTGTGTGTGTGTGTGTGTGTGTGTGTGTGTGTGTGTGTGTGTGTGTGTGTGTGTGTGTGTGTGTGTGTGTGTGTGTGTGTGTGTGTGTGTGTGTGTGTGTGTGTGTGTCATATGTGTGTGTGTGTGTGTGTGTGTGTGTGTGTGTGTGTGTCATATGTGTGTGTGTGTGTGTGTGTCATATGTGTGTGTGTGTGTGTGTGTGTCATATGTGTGTGTGTGTGTGTCATTTGTGAATGTGTCATTTGTGAATGTGTGTGTGTGTGTCATTTGTGAATGTGTGTGTGTGTGTGTGTGTGTGTGTGTCATTTGTGAGTGTGTGTGTGTGTGTGTGTGTGTGTGTGTCATTTGTGAGTGTGTGTGTGTGTGTGTGTGTCACTTGTGAATGAGTGTGTGTGTGTGTGTGTGTCACTTGTGAATGAGTGTGTGTGTCACTTGTGATTGTGAATGAGTGTGTGTGTCACTTGTGAATGAGTGTGTGTGTGTGTGCGTGCGCTGTGATTCATGCATGTGATTGAAAGTGCGTATGGCGCTTACAATGCGTGCATGCTGCAGGTCTGTGTGCCTACGTAGGTGTGATGGCAGTTATTTGTCTGCAGTGGTGAGTGATGTGTTTGTCTCTGGCCTCGGTGTCCTTCAACATGCAGGCAGCATCATTCGTCTGCCATGGATGACTTTGTTATCGTGGCCGGTGGACGGTGGTGGTGGTTGCTTGAGATACACACACGGTGTCAAACTCCCCCATTTTGACCTGAGATCAGATTCTAAAAATGTCTTCTACATCCTGACAGTTTTCTGAAAAAGCTATGTTTCTATGTCAGTCGTTCTTCGATTTTTCAAAAATAGCAGACCTACAAGCTCGTAGCGTGCCACTCGGTGGCGCGCTACGAGCTTGTAGGTCTGCTATTTTTCAATAGCTAAAGCATAACATAATGCTAACACCAAAAGGGGTTCCCGCCCCAAAATGGGTTAAAAACTTTGCTGGTGGCCTGGGCCGTGGCTCAGCGGTCCAGGCACCTTGGCCGGTAGTCCGAGTCCGGCTGTGTGCCGCGGGTTCGACTCCCGATCCCGGCGGCCTTTAAAACTGCATGTCACTCCCCCATCTCTCTCCCCCATTTCCTGACAGCCTACTGTCTGTCCCTCTATAAAAAATATAAAATATAGGCGAAAGCCACAAAGGGACAAAAGTTGGATTCTTATGTATGCAGGTCCCAACGTCGATATCTTGGCCTGGCATTAGTTCCGGGTATTAGATAAATATTGTTAATTGCAAAATTACAATTTCTTGATTGACTGTACAACAAAAAACAATGTATTTCCTGACGCAGGGAAGTAGACAGATATGAATTACATCTGTGTGGACTGTGGATCTTTAACCCATTCTAAGCGGGAACTCCTTTTGGTGTTTTAAGCATTATGTTATGAATGAATGAATAGTTTATTTGCTTATTTGCAAGTTATGCTTAGTTATGCTTTAGCTGTTGAAAAATAGCAGATCTACAAGCTCGTAGGTCTGCTATTTTTAAAAAATTGTGAAAATGGCGCAAATCTTTGAATATATATTCTTTCAGAGTGAAATTTTTTAACTCAAATCTTTGCGTCTGGGGGATCCCTGGAACAACATATTTTCAGATGTGGGTCGGCGGCCAATTACATATATTTCTGGGGGTCCTTGACATGAAAATGTTTGAGAACGACTGACATAGAAACATCTGCCAGCCAGCAGAGACTCAGTGATTTAAGCGAGGACACACCACATCATCCACATCATATCCCAAATCGTCAGATCGTGTTGAGCAATAAATGTCTTCTATTAGGTGTTGTGTTGACTTGTTTGCAGGAGGTTTGGGCCAATGAACTGTGGAGAGCAGTGGACTTGTCTTCCTGTTTAAGGGTTGTCACCATCATTACATGGTCGTCTAATCGCAATTATTTGAGATAATCGCAATTATTTTTGTCATAATCGTGATGATTACATAATCGTATATTATTAACCCATTTAGACCTGAGGACGATTCTACAAATACCTTCTAAATCCTGACAGTTTTCCGAAAAACCTGTTGTTCTGCCCTTTTAATGGCAAAGTGTTACCAGAGCCACTTACTGGTCATTCAATTCATTATATAGAACAGGTGTGCTGTGTATTGCCCTGATTAGGAGAAGCACACATATGTGTATGTGCTGTTAATTATGTGTGTTCTCTGAAAACCCTCATTACACCATCTCTTGTTGTGCAATCAGAAACTACATGTACTGAAATAAGAACTACTTCAGTGGTTCTCATACTATTTCATGTCAAGGACCCCTAGAATCATACAGTATGTATTTGGCCTCCGACCCCCATCTCCAAATATGTTGTTCCAGGGACCCCCCCCCCCCCCCCCCCCAGAAGCAAACATTTGAGTTAAAAATGTTCGCTCTGAAAGAATATATATTCCAAATTTGCGCCCACATTTTCACGATTTAAAAAAAATAGCAGACCTACAAGCTCGTAGCGCGGCACTCTGTGCCACGCCAAGAGCTTGTAGATCTGCTTTTCTTCAATAGCTAAAGTATAACATAATGCTTAAAACACCAAAAAGGGGTTCCCGCCAAGATTGGGTTAAAAAGGGGTATCTTTGAAAAACAAAGAAAAGGTCCCGCACACTGTCAGACACTTGCCAAAATGTTGCTCTTTATTAGGTCGACGTTTCGGTCGCTTAGACCTTCATTCAGGACAGACAATCGTCTGTCTGTCCCGATGAAGGTGAAAGTGACCGAAACTAGAAATTCATTGTCAATGTTCGTGTTTGCAGACTTTGCACACACACTCAAAGCTGGCCATTAATTGTCAATGTTCGTGTTTACATACTTTGCACACACACTCAAAGCTGGCCATTCATTGTCCATGCCATTCAATGTTTGTGTTAGGACAGTGTTTGTGTTCACACAAACCCTCACAGCTGGACATGCGGCTAGCACCGGCTAGCACCCCTCAAAAACTAGGCATTGGAGGTATTTGAGAGCAAAGCGCTAACCGTGTACCGTTCTTCCTGTCTTGTCTTCCACAGTAAGCATGTTTCTCAACACTCTGACCCCCAAGTTCTACGTGGCTCTGACCGGGACCTCCTCTCTCATATCGGGCCTCATACTGGTGAGTCTGCTCTGCACACAACACAACACAACAGACACTGTTGATATTTACAGTGGTGGAAAAAAGTACTCCAATGTTTTACTTTTAGGCCTGACGTCGAAATTTAAAAAAATTAATGTCTTCAAAATCCTGACAGTTTTCTGAAAAACCTTATGTTTCTGTTTCAGTGACGCTCAATATTTCATGTCAAGGACCCCAAAAATTATATGTAATATGCCTCTGCCCCCACCTCTGAAAATATGTTGTGGGACCTCCCCAGAAGCAAAGATTTGAGTTAAAATGTTCACTCTAGTCTGTAATAATATATATTCAAAGATTTGAGGCACATTTTCACGATTTTTCAAAAATAGCAGACCTACAAGTTCATAGCGTGGCACCGAGTGCCGCGCTATGAACTTTTCGATCTGCTATTTTTCAATTGCTAAAGTATAACATGCTTTATTACAAGTCCAGAATTCAAAATGTACTTGAGTTAAAAGTACAAAAGTATTGGCATCAAAATTAAACCAAAACTAAAAGTACTCATTACTAGGCAGAATGTCCCATTTCAAGTTTGAACTAACTTTCCAAATAAATGTAGTGGAGTAAAAGTGCAATATTTGCCTCCGAGATGTAGTGGAATAGTAGAGTAGTAGAACTACTACTCTGACCTACTCTGACCAGGAGCTGACCAGTACAACCACAGTCTTAGGCCTCACTCAGACCTTTGCAGCATTGCTGCATGCTTGTTGTATGAATGCTGTGAGTGTCATGGCCGCCCCATGCATTTCCAATGGAAGTCACATGGTTTGAGGACTACATTTTGGACTACAAGCTGTCGTATGGCTTTCGGCTGTGTTTCGACTGCGCCCCTCCCCCTCATACAACACAAGTGTTGTGTCAGACCATGTGACTCCCATTGGAAATGCATTGGGGCAAGCTGTGTCACACCCTTTGTATACAGCAAGCATACAGCAATCTGTTGTAAAGGTCTGAGTGAGGCCTTATACTGTTGGCCACTAAGCAGCTCCAGGGGGAGCAGTTGGGGGTTCAGTGACTTGCTCAAGGGCACTTCAGCGGTGTTGATTTTTCCTGCCCGTCCGGGGAATCGAACCGGCAACCTTTCGGCACCTTTAGGCCACCGCTGTCCGGTGGCCTAAGGTAGTAAGTAGTAAGTACAAATACCTCATGATTGTACTTAAGTACAGTACTTGAGTAAATGTGCTTAGTTAGTTACTTTCCTCCACTGGACACTGGACACAGCCCAGCATTGATATTTCATTGTTCATTAAAAAATAATCTATAGGAGGTATCGATCGATGTCGAGACCCTCTGACGACGACGCGGTCATTAATCGGTATAGTGTGCTCCGTGCCACGAGTGAAGAACCAATGCAATACAGGCTGTCCTATGAAATGTGATAGACGTAACAATGGCAGTAGATTTATCCGTTTTCAACGGAATCAAATAGCATCGTTCTATACAGAAACAAATGGCATTTGTTCTAAAGAGGTTAATGGAGGAATGTTTAGGCCTGACGTCGAAATAAATAAATAAAAAGTCTTCTGAAAGAATATATACTCAAAGATTTGTGCCACATTTTCACAATGTCACAACAACAAAATGTCACAACAAAAAAATAGCAGACCTACAAGCTTGTAGATCTGCTATTTTTCAATAGCTAAAGTATCACATAATGCTTAGTTAAAACACAAACGGGTTCCCAAAGAGCGTGGTTGCAAGTGCAAGTAGTTCCATGTACAACAAGGGAAGACTGCAATGTGCTACAGCAGTGGTTCTCAAGGTGCCCCCCCCCCCCCCCCCCCCCCCCCCCCCCCCAGGGGTCATTTGGCAGGTTCCAGGAATCCAGGGGGTCCCCAGCAAAATGTGTTAACATGGCATCAAGTGTAGTTTAACCACTTTCACCCTATATATACGTCGGTTATTCGAAAATAGACCAACTATACAAGTTCATGTGAGCTTGAATGAAATGAATGAATACGGTACTATTTGCTACAGTAATCTGTAATATTGAGATACTGTACTGTAGTATTTATATCTTTAAACCTTGTAATGGAAAAGTTTCAATATTTACACAAGTCATATTACACTGATGTCATTAATAGTTCACAGAGCAGTGTGCCTGGAATCAATCACTGCCTGTTTGAATTTGACTGTGTTCAAAATTCAAATGAATGTGCTTTTAAGGTCCGGTTTGAATGTTTGAAGTGCCAGTGGAAAATGCTTGGATTTGCCTACAGGTATACATTTCCATTCAAATGATCCGATGATTATGTTTGCACAAAACAACCCTATCGTCATAGCATTCAGTCACAACAAAATACTTCATTTCCCTTTCAAGCGACAGCGTTATGTAATACTTTAGCTATTGAAAAATAGCAGATCTACAAGCTCACAGCTACGAGCTTGTAGGTCTGAGATTTTAGAAAAATCGGGAAAATGTGGCACAAATCTTTGAATATATATGTTCTTTCAGAGCGAACGTTTTTAACTCAAATCTTTGCTTCTGGGGGGAGTCTCTGGAACAACATATTTTCAGATGGGGGGTCGGCGGCCAATTTCATATAATTCTGGCGGTCCTTGACATGGAATTGTTTGAGAACCACTGACATATAGAAACATGGGTTTTTCAGAAAACTATCAGGGTTTAGAAAGAATTTGTAGAATCTTGTGTCAGGTCAAAATGGGTGACCTGGGGCGGGAATCCCTTTTGGTGTTTTAAACATTATGTTATAATTTAGCTATTGAAAAATAGCAGATCTACAAGTTCATAGCGCGCCACCGAGTGGCGCGCTACGAGCTTGTAGGTCTGCTATTTTGTTTAAATCGTGAAAATATTTATTTCAGAAAACTGGAGGATTTAGAAGATATTTTTTAAATTTTGAGGTCAGGCCTAAATGGGTTAAAATAGCTACCATTTTCACTGAACTCTCCTGTCACCCCCCCCCCCCCCCCCCCCCCCCCCCCCCCGCGTGGGCCATTGGCCAACTTGCGTAGGCTGCTTGGAAAAGGGACATCAGCTTCAAACACGCTCTGTGTGAATACATTGTGTATCCTCGAGCCAATTAGTGCTCGTAGATGCCAGCCGTTGGTAGTTAATTCTCTTCAGGGGTGTGCGTGGGGATGCGTGCATGTGTTTCTCTCTCTCTCTCTCCTCTCTCGCTCTCATTTAGTTTGTACTTTTAGTGCCGTTCTCCCAGTGTGGCTGGCCCTGCCGTCTTCAAGGAGAAGCTAGACGAGATAAGCGCTTTGTCAAATTGGTGGTAGCCTTGCTCACCTCCTGAAACGGCACTCCTTATAATTGGGGAGGGCGGTGTGTGTGTGTGTGTGTGTGTGTGTGTGTGTGTGTGTGTGTGTGTGTGTGTGTGTGTGTGTGTGTGTGTGTGTGTGTGTGTGTGTGTGTGTGTGTGTGTGTGTGTGTGTGTGTGTGTGTGTGTGTGTGTGTGTGTGTGTGTGTGTGTGTGTGTGTGTGTGTGTGTGTGTCTGTGTCTGTGTGCGTGTCTCTGTGTGTGCGTGTCTCTGTGTGTGTGTCTCTGTGTGTGCGTGTCTCTGTGTGTGTGTGTGTCTCTCTGTGTGTGCGTGTCTCTGTGTGTGTGTGTGTGTGTGAGTGTGTCTCTGTCTCTGTCTGTCTGTCTGTCAAGTTTTCCAGCCACTTCACTGAGTCATAGGACTTGGCAAGTGTTTTTCTGTTGTACGCATGGCTGCGGGAAGTAGGGGTGGTGGGGGGGCTGGAGCACCCTCTCCGCCCAGGCACAGCCCCCCCCCTCGGACAGGAGGGGGAAATAATAATAATTTTAATCAAAACAGATTTCTGTTAATGGACTAATAAATATAAATATGCCATTTAGTATCATCCAAAGATTCTCAGGCCTCTTTTCCACTGGGGTTGAACCGGTTCAGTTCTGTTTTTCCTGCCTAATATTGACCCAGTTCAGAGTGTTTACACTGGAAATTAATTGGTTCAGAACCCTAAACGTTGGTTCAGAACTGGAACCAGAACATGGCTGCCGGTTCCGTGAAAGCACCGACGGTTCCAAGAATGTGTAACGGAACCAGTTCTAGAACCACAGTTCTTTTGGTGGAAATGGGGTATCAGTGACCATGGAAATCACTTAAGGGGAAAACCACCCATTTTCAACATTTTACTATGTCATTAATATACCTTAGAGCTGTTGTGTGGAAATAATACAAAAGTCCCCCCCATTCTGTGTTTCCTAGAACTGTAATTATGGAGAAAACCATTAACATGGTGAAACACATCTTGATGACATCATCAAGATGTGTTTCACCATGTTAATGATTCTTTTCAGACCTCTAGTTCTAGGAAACACAGAATGGGGGAACTTTTGTATTATTTCCACACAACAGCTCTAAGGTACATTAATGACATAGTAAAATGTTGAAAATGAGTGGAATGCCCCTTTAACCCATTCTGACCTGAGATCAGATTAAAAAAATGTCTTCTACATCCTGACAGTTTTCTGAAAAAGCTATGTTTCTATGTCAGTCGTTCTTCGATTTTTCAAAAATAGCAGACCTACAAGCTCGTAGCGCGCCACTCGGTGGCGCGCTATGAGCTTGTAGATCTGCTATTTTTCAATAGATAACACCAAAAGGGGTTCCCGCCCAAAATGGGTTAACAGGTAATCTATAGATAAAAAAGGGGGTGATGTACGATGATGATCGTGATGATGTACGATATGCGCTTATACCTCTTGACAAGTCCTGAGCCACTGCCCCCGAAATTATTATTTATGGCATATCCTACTGTAAATGCGTGAAATCTCGTCTCTCGTCCGTCTCTATACGGACGTATCCGGAGAACCGTCCGTCCGACCGACCGACTTCAAACTCGTGCGTGCGTTTTTAGGGAGTGCATTCCACAGGGTCGGGTCATTTCTATAATTGACGTCGCGGTCAAGGCCAAGGTGTTGGCCTTGTCTAGGCTATATGAGGGAGTGGCTTACAAGGCACAAGTGCTACTGAAGTGAAAGTCAACGTTTGGACAGCAGTTTTTGGTTTTATTATATACACGTCTAAACTAGATCTCGCTTTCAGTAACCAGCCAGTGGTGTCAGTTCAGGACTGACATTACAGAAGTGTTACTGCAGCAGAGCCATTAAGAGGATTTCTTTACATTATTTCAGTAACATAGAACCAGCTCTGGTGAAGAAACAAGAAAAACAGTTTTCCAAAACTATTGTTTTCAAAACACAAACTGCCACCCACCCCATTGCAAACAGTCTTCATAAATAGTACACAAGCCTTCACATCTTGTCTTTTACAAGTACACTACTACACACCCTGTACCTTTTATATTTTTATTTTATTAAGTTGCAATGTAAGTTCAATTAGAAGACAGTGGTGGGGTTTCTGTACAGGACTGGTCAAGGCCTAACAGTAAATTAGTATATTGTCAAATCCTCAAAGCTTCATAGCAAATTGTGCTCTATTGTTCTCATTTAAAATAGATTTAATCTATATTTACAGTGAAATCCCATTGTGTAATGTGTAGGCCATGTGTCCATAGTGTAAGGCATTATTAATTCATGATCAGGATAAGTCAGGTCATTGTTCAGGTTGTGTTGCTCTGATGAAAAGGCGGCACAGCTGGAGGTGGCAGAATTAAGGATGCTATGGTTCTCATTAGGAGTGAAAAGGAAAGACATTATCAGAAATGACTAAATTAGAGGATCAGCCCAGGTTAGAAGGTGTGGGGATAAAGCAAGAGAGGTGATCCCCTGTACTTTTATTTTTTATTTTATTAAATTGCAATGTAAGTTCAATTTGTTTCCACTGTACTGTGTGCAGAAACATGTGTCCATAGTGTAAGGCATTATTAATTCATGACCAGGATAAATCAGGATAAGTCATTCTTATAATACTTATATCCTATATTCATGGGAAACAAGTCAAGTCATTGTTAGTGTAAACTATACATATAAACTATACATAATATGTATAGTTTATATGTATATATATTATATACTATGCTATACATATGCTATACATATGTACTATGACGTGCTATGACTACATACAATGCAAGTATAGTGCCGTCTACATAACATGCTATAAGTCTGTATCAAATGCTATCTAAGTCTACCGAAATGCTATCTAAGGGGGTATGGTAAGTGCTATGGGCCATGATGGAGTCTGAAAAGGTGGGTTTTCAGACTAAGGCGGAATCCCTCAATTTCTTCCATATCCATCTGAAATAATCCCTCTCTCACCCCCTGCACTCTCTCTCCTCTCTCTTTCTATCCCCCCCCTCCTCCCCCCTCCTCTCCCCTCCTCTCCTCTCATCCCTTCTCCCCTCCTCCTCCTATAGATCTTCGAGTGGTGGTACTTCAGGAAGTATGGCACCTCCTTCATAGAGCAGGTGTCCGTGAGCCACTTGCGCCCTCTGCTGGGCGGCGTGGACAACAGCTCCCCCACCAACTCCAGCAGCAGCAGTAACGGAGAGGCCGACTCCAACCGGCAGAGTGTCTCTGGTAAGAGTCAGTGGTGGGGAAAAAGGACTCCATCTTTTTTACTCGAGTAAAAGTACAGTATCAATACTGCAGTGTAGGACTACTTTGTTACAAGTAAAAGTACAGTATCAATACTACAGTGTAGGACTACTTCGTTACAAGTTAACCCATTTTGACCTGAGATCAGATTCTAAAAATGTCTGTTTTCAGTTTTCTGAAAAAGCTATGTTTCTATGTCAGTCGTTCTTCGATTTTTCAAAAATAGGTGGCGCGCTATGATCTTGTAGATCTGCTATTTTTCAATAGCTAAAGCATAACATAATGCTAACACCAAAAGGGGTTCCTGCCCAAAATTGGGTCCGGAATTCAAAATCTACTTGAGTAAAAAGTACACGAGTGCTGGGCATCAAAATGTACTTAAAAAAAGTACCAAAAGTTAAAAAGTACTCACTATGCAGAATGTCCCCATTTCATGTTTTCAAATGTTTTGAAAATAGCCGATCTACAAGCTCACAATGCGTCGCATCGCGACACAGCTTGTACATCGGCTATTTTCAAATGGCGAAAATGTGTATAGGGCTGAAGTCGTTGGTGTATGTTTGGTAATAATAATCAAAGTAACTAGTGACTAAAGTTCTCAAATAACTAAAGTTCTCAAATAATTGTAGTGGAGTAAAAGTACAATATTTGACTCTGAAATGTAGTGGAGTAGAAGGACAAGTATTGAAAATTGGAAATACTCATGTAAAGTACAAATGCCTCAAAATTGTGCTTGTAAGAGTTGAGCTGATCAATACAAATATTAAAAACACATTGCTTAAAGCTTCTATAAGCAATAATATGTCAAATTGTAATGACGTTTTTATTTTTATTCTTTTTTGGTATTCAGACAGCCAGCAATGGGTAGAACGCTCCCAAAAATAATTTAGTCTCTGTGACACATCTAGGGGCCGCAATCTGCATTCAAAGATTTTCCTAGAAGCTTTGTCATTGGTCGAAAAAAACCCGGTCGCAATGACTAACCAATCAGGAAGCAGACAGGCAAATCGACCAATGACAAAGCTTCTAGGTAAATCTTTGAATGCAGATTGCGGCTCCTAGATGTGTCACAGAGACTAAATTCTTCGACTACATTTTTTGGGGAGCGTTCTACCCATTGCTGGCTGTCTGAATACCAAAACAAAAATAATAATAAGGTCATTAAAGTTTTGGCATATTATTGCTTATAGCAGCTTTAATGTTGAATTGGATTGTAGGAAAGTCTGCAGTGCTGTCGCTAGGTGATGTGGGCCCTTTGTCTGGCAAGAATGGAAAAGGGACAGTCTAGCAGACATTGCGATTGAGCACACAAATACCACACCATACAAGCTGGATCTGGGCAAGGCATAGCAAAGGTGTTTCTTTATGAGAGAACATGGAATTCGCACATGGCAGACACTATAACCACAAGGCCACTGAGCTGGTACATGGACAGGTGGGTGCTGCTGGGATAAAGACACTTCAGTTAACACTTCAGTTGACACCATAGTAGGTACAAGAAAAAATGACTTATTTATTCATTTGTCTGACTTATTGCCTCCACCAGGCCGAAGGCATGGGGAGAGAGTATGTTTTGCACTCCGTCCGTCCGTGTACCGCTAATCTCCGGCACCGTTAACCCGGTCGATGCCAAATTTTGCACACACACTCCTTGGATGCCAACGATGAACCTCTGCCCCAGAATTTCCAGAACGGCCTGTTATAGCGCCACCAGGAGGCCGAATTTTGAAAAACACATTTTTTGATATTACTCCTCCAGATTCTGCCCAAAAATCCCGCAAATCGTTACACGCTATCTCTATAGTCATGTGTTCAAGATGCATCTGTCCGATATGTTATATTCCATCGTAATTGGCTAACATTGGCTTTCAAAGTTTGCAGGATTGGCCCGTTTTGAACAAAAAGCCTCAAATCATGAACGCAGCGTGCAATTATGTGAAATCTTTCACAGACTTTCCTACTAGGCTGAGGAATATATCCCACCCTTTTCACATTGGCCTGTTATAGTGCCACCAACAGGTGGATTTTTGCAAAACACATTTTTGGAACAAAATGCCTCAAATCATCCAATTGCCATCAATGGTGTAAGAACAAATGGCATTCTACAAATGGCCTATTATAGCGCCACCAGGAGGCCACAACCTGACCTGGCCTGGTGGAGACATGTGCCCCGAGGGGCACTTTTTGTAGTATTATATTAATTTCATGCAATATTGATCACACATTACTTCATTTAAAATAAAAGCTTAATATAAAGCATGTCCAAAACCAAAGCAAACAACACCATCAGTACCAAACAGCCGATCTTTCTGCCAAACTACCACCTGTGACAAATTAATTTTGGGCTAACTTTAGCTTAGAAGAAAAAAGTCCTTATGCACACCTCCAGCGGACAGGTGTGTCGGATAACTGGAACTGGAGAAGTAGAGAAAAAAGGGATCCCGCACACAGTCTTCACTTGCAGAATTAGATTTGCTGAGCAACGTTTCGGTCGTTCAGACCTTCATGAAGAATGAAGGTGAAGGTCTGCACGACCGAAATGTTGCTCAATAAATCTAATTCTAATATCCTACCTTCTAATCTAATTCTACAAGTGAAGACAAGGTTGTCTTTATTTGTCTCCCTTGGGAGAAATTTGTCTTGGAGACAGAGTCACAGCTGCATACAGATAACATACACATTCACATAAGAAAAGGAAAAATCACACCTGTGTGAACTGAGTGGTGCAACTCCCCTCTCCCCTTGCCTCTCCCTCTCTCTCTCTCTCTCTCTCTCTCTCTCTCTCTCTCTCTCTCTCTCTCTGTAATTAGCACTAGGCAACAGTGCAACACTATCTCTCTCTCTCTGTTTCTGGCACAACAGTGCCACTTTTGCCCCTACTGGTACTCATAGTCACATAGCCACACAGTCACATAGGTTAACACACAGTCACATAGGTTAACACACAGTCACATAGGTTAACACACAGTCACATAGGTTAACACGGACATTGCTGTTCCTTGGAGTGGTTGCACCACTCAAAAACACCATGAAACACCCAACATACAAAACAGAGATATTGCACACATTCCCTTGATAAAGTGCAACTAGTCAATAAAGTGCAGTCGGCAATCTCTGATTGAGAATTTTGATTGACAGTGTGCGGGATCCCTTGTTTCTCGACTAACCGTATAGCTTGAAACACCCCCGATAATCCTACTACGTCTGTGCAGTGAATACAACTTTGACGGCAGGACGGACGGCGCTTCGAAAATGCCTGCAGCCAAAACAAACAGAATAAATGTGTCCCCTGCAGTATCAAATGATTCAACTTGCACAATGCCCTCTAGCATCTGATCACGATGCTAACCAGCTGAGACATCTTGTAAGCATCAAGAGAGCCTGGTTTGTGTGCTTGATGATGCTGTGGCTTAATATGCACTTATTAATGTTGTAATCTAAATGTTGTCTCTGTTGACCTGTGATCAGATTCAAAACATTTTGAAGTTTGAAAATGACAGTTTTCTGAAAAAGCCAGTCGTTCTTCGATTTTTCAAAAATAGCAGACCTACAAGCTTATAGCGCACGCTATGAGCTTGTAGGTCTGCTATTTTTCAATAGCTAAAGCATAACATAATGCTAACACCAAAAGGGGTTCCCGCCCAAAAACATAAACATCCGTAAATGACTGACTTAACGTGTTTTCATGTGCAAAACAATTGCGTTGGCCAATTACAGTACGATGTGTTTTTGGCTTGCTTATGTCACCGACGGCTCCTGTGTGAGGCTGTAAAAGTAAAATGGCATATGATGTTCACCTTTCTAAAACTGTATTTTAATGGGACGGTCACAAAAAGAATCGCATGTAAAGTTGAGACAGAAGTATGTGGAGTAGCACCATCATAGTCAGGGGATATTAACACTTTGACGCCATACCCCGCGGAACCCGCCTTTTAATCAAATATCCAACGCTGCCGACATTGTTTTATTACCTTTGGAGCATACGCTGAAGTATTTGCAGCTTTCAACCACGAAAATCCGGTAAAAAATGGTCGTTCGTCTTGTTATGATCAGATGCACCAGCGGCCATGACAATGCGAAACGAAACCAAAGTGCAGAGCAAGTTGTAGTCCAAACAAACCCCCCGTCCACTTGCATTGGGCTCAATTTCCCAGAAGCCCTAGCAGCCCAGATGATGACTTGATTTCCGGTTTCGTCATAACGCGACGGCCTCGTCATCAGGTCCCGGATAAATGCGCTGTTTATTTTTAATTATTTTAAAACAGAGAATTAAACGCATTAAACAAATAGCGGGAATAGCGTATTATGCAGCGGCGGAACACTGGATCAAACAATTAGCGGCACTAGAACTGTTTTAATAAAACCTGGGAATAAATTTCTTACCAAGAATTTTCTTCACCAATGTGTTTGTAAAGGTGTCTACTAACATATCCCACATTGGTTTATATTCAACCTCCCTAGGGGAATTTTTGACAGCTGCTGAAAGTTGGGGTACCATCAACAGCCATTATAAGGCAAAATGTTCTAAATTTCATC
>NC_136810.1:54096935-54284435 GCF_951216825.1 Electrona antarctica
GCCCCGCGGCCATGAAACACCACACTCTGCTCCCACCTATATACGTTCCCCAGCAGCCCCCCTCCCCCTCCCTGTCTGCTCCCTATACGAGTGTAATTTCAAACCGGGTGATGGTGGGTGGGTGGGTGGTTCACCAAGAAAAACACCCATCATCATCATCACGTTGTATGTGTGTTTGTGTGTGTGTGTGTGTGCGTGTGTGTGTGTGTGTGCGCGTGTGTGTGCGCGTGTGTCTAATCCACAGATATCAGCTTACCCAAATCAGCAACAATATGCTACACGGCTGCCTTGCTCAAAGCCAGGGCGGTATCGGACAAGTGAGTATCGCTTTTCTTTCCCCCGTTGGCATGAGAGTACTTTTGTACCGTAATTTTATAATTGGCAAGACTTTTTTGTACTTTTATTCAAGTACAATTTTGAATACAGGCCTTTTAGTTGTAATTTAATAGAAGACAATCCCAGCTCTTCAAGTAGGTACATGTGTCTCCTGTCACAGGCCTAATGGCGTATTTTATTTTATGTTGTATATTATGCAATCTGCCTTTGTAAGGATCTGGAGTGTATTAGTCAGTTTGGTATTGACTCGATCATTGTTTGCAAACCGTCACGTCGGTTATTATAAACTCCTTCACTCAGTGAATCGCCCTATGGGGAGTGCAGACACTCTAGTCTACGCACCTAGTGCAGTGGTTTAATTCTGTGTGTTCGTGCCAGAGATGGCACTCCCCATAGGGCGATTCACCTCGCTCAGTCGTTTTAATAACTGGGGTTACTGAAGTAACCTATAGTTTATTGTCATTGTTTATGTAAACTGTAAGTCCATATGGGCTGGGCTTCTTCAGAAACATGACACTTTAAATAAAGAATCAATCAAGCATGTAACAGAATACTTTCCTATTGTGAAACAACTACTTTTACTTAAATGAAACATTGGAGTACTTCTCCCCCCCCCCCCCGGTGGGGTGGTGTGAAACAGAGAATGGGGTTGAGCGATGGTGTTGTCTCTAAATGGGTTGGGAGTAATCATGCTCTTTTCTTTAACCCATTTTGGGCGGGAACACATTCCGTTCTACTTAAGCTATTGAAAAATAGCAGACCTACAAGCTCATAGCGCGCCACCGAGTGGCGCGCTACGAGCTTGTAGGTCTGCTATTTTTGAAAACATTTGCTTCTGGGGGGTCCCTGGAACAACATATTTTGAGATGGGGGTCCGTGGCCCAATAGAGATAATTCTGGGGGTTCCTTGATATGAAAAAGGTTGAGCACCACTGACATAGAAACATGGGTTTTTTCAGAAAAAAATCTTATTTTTAATCGACCTCAGTCCAGAATGGGTTAAACAGCCTTCCCCTCGGGGCTTTATGTGTTGTCGTGATATGTATGACTTGAGTTGTTTTGTGTCTGTGCTGGTCGCCTGCAGGGCGCGCGTATGATTCTCTAAACACACACACACACACACACACACACACACACACACACACACACACACACACACACACACACATATCACAAGACATATGATATGTGTAGAGTAGTTGACATTTTGGTGTGTGTGTGTGTGTGCTGAGATTGTCTTGACACACAAACACACATATAGACACACAGGCCATTTTTGAAACTTTCTCCTCACCACTCGCCCTACACACTTCCACTCGGGAGGGGAATTCCGGTGCCGTATCTATTATTTATATATCTATGCTCAAACCAAGTGGAAGTGTGTAGGACGAGTGGCGAGGAGCTAGTTTCAAAAAGGGGGACATAGTCTATATATCTGAGCTTTGCTGCGTGTCACTCCCCCCCCCCATTCCCTGTCACCATACTGTACAGTATACTATCCAATAAAGGCCCCCAGAAAATATCTTTAAAATTGTTCCCCACACAGTTGTATTTATTTGCACAATAAAATCAGTGCAAAAAAACGTAATGAGAATAAAGTGCAGCAGGTGAGAAGGGTAACCCATACAGGGCTTATACATGGTTCTCACCTAAAATAATAAAACAAGTAGTAAGTTAAATATAGTAATCAATCATAAGGGTATGACTTGTGTGCAGTTGAATGTGTGGGTACAATAACACAGCCACTCTAGTGAAAGTGTTACTGTGTGTGTTCGTGTGTCTGTGTGTGTGTGCGTGCATGTGTGTGTGTGTGTGTGTGTGTGTGTGTGTGTGTGTGTGTGTGTGTGTGTGCGCACGTGCGTGTGTGCGTAGGTTCTCCCCAGAGGCGGCGTCGAGGCGAGGGCTGAGCACAGCAGAAATGAACGCTGTGGAGGCCATCCACAGAGCGGTGGAGTTCAACCCTCACGTCCCTAAAGTAAGACCCAACACACACACACACACACACACACACACACACACACACACGCGCACACACACTCACTACAGGTACATAAGAGTAAGGCTTCACTCACACGGTCACAACAGATTGTTGTATAGCTGATGCATGAGACTTGTTGACTGTTGCAAGCTCGCAATTCATTTCCAATGGGAGTCACATGGTTTGAAGAGACAAACGTGTTGTATGAGGGGGAGGGGGGCAGTCGAAACACATACAACATGCATACATCAGCTTGTAGGCAAAAATGTTGTATCAAACCATGTGACTTCCATTGGAAATGCATTGGGGCGGCCATGACACTTACAACTTGCTTACATCTACCATGCAACATTGTTTTATGCTAGATGTATACTCACACCTTTGCATCTAGCATACAACATTGTTGGATGCAAGATGTAAACAAAGGGTTTGTTTACATCTTGCCCCAATGCATTTCCAATGGAAGTCACATGGTTTGACACACCATTTTTGTTGTACGGCTTTCGGCTGTGTTTCGACTGCACCCCTCCCCCTCATACAACAAAAACCATGTGACTTCCTTTGGAAATGCATTGCGAGCTTGCAACAGTCAACAAGTCTCATGCATCAGCTATACAACAATCTGTTGTGCAGGTGTGAGTGAAGCCTAAGACTTATTTTGGTTTGGCGTCCTTCAGACAATGAAGCAGCATAGACGATAACAACAGTAGAATAGTTGTGAAAAAACAAAAACGTAAAAAATATTAAAGAAAGGGAGAGAGTGCAAAAAAAGAGCGAGGAGAGATGGACGTCATGTGGCTCAAAACATCATCATCATGCTGTATTTAGCGAGCTATACTCCAGTCCACACGGTTTCCTCAGGAAAACAGTGCAACCACACTTGCAATTTCCCAGAATTGTGCCTTTCTAAGTCTTCTACGTGTTTCTACTTCGTATAAATCATTACAAATTAATGATCGTTCTTTTCTTTCTTGTACTTTGTTTCTCTCCCTTCTCTCATGCTGTCATTTCTCTCTATCTCTCTCTTTCCATCTCTCATATCGATCTTGGTCACATTCTCGTCTCTCTCTCTCTCTCACTCTTAATTCTCTCTCTTCCTCACTGTGTGCGTGTGCGTGCGTGTGTGTGCGTGTGTGTGCGTGTGTGTGTGTGTGTGCGTGTCCTCACCTCAGTACTTGTTAGAAATGAAAAGTTTAATCCTGCCTCCGGAGCACATCCTGAAGAGAGGTGACAGCGAGGCCATCGCCTACGCATTCTTCCACCTGCAGCACTGGAAGAGGGTGGAGGGAGCCCTGAACCTGCTGCACTGTACCTGGGAGGGCAGTGAGTGGCCGCACGCACACACACACACACACACACACACACACGCACACACACACACACACACACACACACACACACACACACTGCACCTGGGAGGGCAGTGAGTGGCCCCACGCACACACACACACACACACACACACACACACACACACACACACACACACACACACACACACACACACACACACTGAACCTGCTGCACTGCACCTGGGAGGGCAGTGAGTGGCCCCACGCACACACACACACACACACACACACACACACACACACACACTGAACCTGAACCTGCTGCACTGCACCTGGGAGGGCAGTGAGTGGCCCCACGCACACACACACACACACACACACACACACACACACACACACTGAACCTGCTGCACTGCACCTGGGAGGGCAGTGAGTGGCCCCACACACACACACACACACACACACACACACACACACACCCTGAACCTGCTGCACTGCACCTGGGAGGGCAGTGAGTGGCCCCACACACACACACACACACACATACACACACACACACACACTGAATCTGCTGCACTGTACCTGGGAGGGCAGTGAGTGTCCACACGCACGCACACACAGAAAGAAAGATGCGTGGAGATACTAAAGTTAGCCTATCGGTCAGTGTTACTGATCAGTATGTAGTATGCACTGATCAGTCCAGTGGTTTCTGAGATTAGCTCAGGACCATCACACAGACACACATACCAACCAGGACCATCACACACACACGCACAGACCAACCAACCCTCGTAGGGCCCATTTTTGTTCATGTTTACAGTTTTAAAGGTTTAGGAGTCACACACACACATACACACACACACACACACACACACACACACACACACAGTGAGTATCGGTACACACATGCACACACGGCGAAGAGCATGCATATCCATCATCCACACATAAACAATCATGTGGGCCCGCAGGCAAGGACATAATGTTACTCACTTGACAGTTGATACCTCACACACACACACACACACACACACACACACACACACACACACACACACACAATCTTACAAAACACTTCAGTGATTTGCATCTTTACCATATCGTGTGTGTGTGTGTGTGTGTGTGTGTGTGTGCGTGTGTGTGTGTGTGCGTGTGTGTGTGTGTGCAGCATTCAGAATGATCCCGTACCCGCTGGAGAAAGGTCACCTCTTCTATCCCTATCCTATCTGCACAGAGACAGCTGACAGAGAGCTGCTACCAAGTAAGACACATGCGCACGCATGCACGCACACACACACACACAACCATTTTACCGTTGATGAGATCATACGCGTCAACCTCCCGTTTTTCCCAAGATTCTCCCATATTTTACCCTGCTCTCTCCTGCTGTCCTCCCGTTCAAATATTCTCCCGTAAATATATCCTTCCCCCCCCAATCCACCCCCCACCCTAAAAAAACCTGAAGGCTGTTTTATAGTTGCATATTATGAACTGAACTGTGGTAGGGAATATTGTTTCCTTATAGGTTTGTTGAACAATCGGGAAAATCCCGAAGTGGCCTTTTTGTTGTGACCATACAGTAGGTCGCAGATTACTATGAAAATCTGTCAGTCAGCCTCGTGAAACGCTCCATATATGGCCAATACGGAATTAATTCTATATGTTTATCTGACCTCATCAAACCCTGTACACTCAAACCACTGCCCCCGCTGCCACCCTTAGATCTCCATATATGGAGCTGACCTGTTCTGACCTTCCATATGTTGATCTGACCTCATCAAACCCTGTACACTCAAGACCTGCCACATATATGGCCAGTACAGAATTCATTCCATATGTTGATCTGACCCCCCCCCCCCATGCCAAAGCGCCAGCGCTCGCCCAGCAGTCTGCCGTCACCCAGGCGGATGGGTACAGGGCATCTTACTGGCTGTCCATGGAAGGGAACTGGACGGCATTATTTCTGAACTGTTTGATTGTTTTTCCAGCCCAAATTACTCTGTTCATCAGAGGTAACTCGGTCAAACCACAGCGTAAAAAAAAGAGGAAAGAAAATGCAGACATTGTGATGAGCATTCACCACCATCACAATTAATCACATGGACTAATTGAATAATATAAAATAACATATCGACAGATTACTAGATTATAATAATCAGACCTACAGGAGAGAAAGCGACTCAAGCGTGCGTGCGTGCGTGCGTGCGTGCGTGCGTGCGTGCGTGTGTGTGTGTGTGGTGTAATCAGAGTTGGTTTGCCCTCAGGGAGCACATTAACTGGATTAATTTGGCTCAGCGCACACACACACACACACACACACACACACACCCCTCCCTTCCTCTGCTGGTATATATCCACTGCATCATTTCTCTTCATCAGCTGCAGCTACACATTAGAACTGTTTAAGCTCTTTATGGTGAAACCTGGCAGGGTTTAATTCCTCAGTCAGGACATTGTTTGCAGCACATGTGGAATGTATAGTAGCAGTTAAATACACTACACATAACCTTTTATTGGTGGCACGGAGAGGTGTAATGTAGTTGATTGGAGGCCTCTCTGGTGGTGTGTGCGTGCGTGCGTGCGTGCGTGCGTGCGTGCGTGCGTGCGTGCGTGCCTGCGTGCGTGTGTGTGTGTGAAGACACACAGTGGTGCACAAACCTGATCAGACATGTCTGCGCAGGTCTGCATGGTGATATGACAGCTGTACAATGTTCCCCATACATACATACTGTACCCTACATACATGCACTAGATGTTGTAGCACCACTGATCTGGGAGCAGGTTCTATACCTCACACCGTGTCCTACTGCACTGGTTCTCAAGGTGGGGTCCGGGGACCCCCAGGGGTCCTCGAGGAAGTTCCAGGGGGTTCCCCAGCTAAATGATGGTTAGGAACCTTGTGGGACTGTAACGCTGTGAGAGTTCTGAGAGTGTACAAATGGAACAAAATGGACCCGTTAGGGTCCAACTGTACACTCTCAGAGTTACATTAACAATGATTTTTTTGAGTGGTGCAACCACTCCTATAGATAGCTATGTGTGTGTGTGTCCCTGGGTCCCTGTGTCCGAGCACGAAAATGTGTCCGAGCACGACAATAGCGTTATAGCCTTTGTTCACCACCAAGTGTCACTGTTGCACAGCCTAACACACAGACACACACAGGCCAGGGAGGAGGGCTTGTACAGTACAGTACAGTACAGTACAGTACAGTACAGTACAGTACAGTACAGTACAGTACAGTACAGTACAGTACAGTACAGTACAGTACAGTACAGTACAGTACCACTCACTTCAGACGGGTCTGATTTTTACAATATAAATTGGTGGCCCAGAGATAGAAATTGCATGAAATGGGGAGTCTGTAGCCTAAACGCAGGTCAAACTGGGGGGTCCTTGCAAATTAAAATGGTTGAGAATCACCGCTAGAGCCGTACAAATCTTCACTTATGGGGGGTTACCCTGGCGTAGCTTTTCAAATGGGGGTCAGTGGGGCTTAATGAGTGTCAATATGGGGGTCCTTGACATGAAAACTTTGTAGAACTGACTGGTCTACTGTACATGTGCAATTGATCTTCTTCCTGACTGCCTGTAGCTGACCCTGGTACTCTGTGTGTGTGTGTGTGTGTGTGCGTGCGTGTGTGTGTGCGCGTGTGTTTGTGTGTGTGTGTGTGTGTGTGTGTGTGTGTGTCTTTGTGTGTGCGCGTGTGTGCGTGGAAGCAGTGTTCCACGAGGTGTCGGTGTATCCCAAGAAGGAGCTTCCGTTCTTCATCCTGTTCACGGCCGGCCTCTGCTCCTTCACCGCTATGTTGGCTCTCCTCACGCACCAGTTCCCTGAACTCATGGGAGTCTTCGCTAAAGCTGTGAGTATAACTATAACCTCCCAGGACATCAATTACCATTTAGGGTCATTTAGCAGTACACGCTCTTAACCCATTCTGGGGCGGGAACCCCTTTTGGTGTTTCTTCTGGCATTATGTTATACTTTAGCTATTGAAAAATAGCAGATCTACAAGCTCATAGCGCGGCACCGAGTGCCGCGCTACGAGCTTGTAGGTGTGCTATTTTTGGAAAAATCGTGAAAATGTGGCGCTAATCTTTGGATAATGCTTTCACAGCGAATGTTTTAAACTAATTTCTTTGCATGTGGGAGGGTCCCTGGAACAACATATTTTCAGATGGGGGGTCGGTGGCCAATTACAGACATTTGGGTGTCCTTGACATGAAATAGTTTGAGAACCACTGACATAGATTTTTCAGAAAACTGTCAGGATTTAGAAAACATTTTTTTTAGAATCGTGCAGGTCTAAATGGGTTAATCCAGATACATTTACAGTAAGCAAGAACAACACGTGGTAATACATCGAATGCATAGAAATAGTCATCAAGTGTCTTAGCAAGCTAAGAACCTAATATCTATCTGTCTAACAGTAGATTTTCTGTGAAGTGAACTCTATGCGTATACACTATAGAGTGCTAAGTCTACATGAACTGCTATCTAAATGACATAAGTTACATAAGTTTACCATCCGCCTGTACGGTCGTTAAGATGCGTTCACAGCATCTGTATTGTGCTCCACAATACAGATGCTGTATTGCCAGGTTGCCAGGTTTTGCGCAGTGCATGTGCCGGCCCCCTGTTTGATAACCTAACTAGACTGCACTACAACCACCTGATAGCTGACACTGACACTCACCAGCTCAACTCAAATGCATTTTGGCTGTGTTTGAGGTATTGTTTGTCTGCTGTAGAGACAGCCAGTACCAATACAATACAAACTTCACAAGCTACTCTTAATTACCACCACCGGAGGGCACTCCCCTGCTCCTCGCCTCGGGTCCTTATCCCCTTTAGCCTCCACCTTCCACATCTCATCTCCTTCCCTCCTCCTTTACCTCAGTGCTTGTCGAGCGCTTTCATGTCAAGGACCCCTAAATTAATCGATACGTACTCTACTGTATTTGGCCACGGACCGTCACTCATGTGACTAGATTTAGAGCCCAAAAGATTAGTTAAAAATGTTATGTTTCAAGATTATTTGTCTTTTATTGAGAAGCACTGCTCGCTTCTTTCTCTCTCTTCCTCTCTTCAGCAGCAGGCTGTGGTTAACCCATTTTGGGCGGGAACCCCTTTTGGTGTTAGCATTATGTTATGCTTTAACTATTGAAAAATAGCAGATTCACAAGCTCATAGCGCGCCACCGAGTGGCGCGCTACGAGCTTGTAGGTCTGCTATTTTTTTTAAATCGAAGAACGACTGACATAGAAACATAGCTTTTTCAGAAAACTGTCAGGATGTAGAAGACATTTATAGAATCTGATCTCATGTCAGAATGGGTTAAGTGGTGTAGGAATGTCTGTGAGCTCATCCTCTCTCTCTCTCTGATGTCACTATCAGTAGATCTCATCTCCTCTGATAGCGGCGGGGGGGGGGGGGGGGGGATGTTTTGGTTGGATCGCTGAAGCGCCACAGAGAGCTGTTAGCACACACACACTTTCTCACTCTGACTGGTGGCCTGTAGCCTCAATTCAAACGGTTTTGCGTGTGGGTTTCTCCGAACGCTTGTAACCATGAGAACCATGTTTGTGTGCTTTCCTCGATTGTGCAAAGTGGAGGTGAGGCTCAGTGGCGGGGCTCTGTGAGGAGGCCTTCAGGCTCTGTGAGGAGGCCTGAAGGCTCTGTAAGGAGGCCTGAAGGCTTGGGGCTCTGTGAGGAGGCCTGAAGGCTCTGTAAGGAGGCCTGAAGGCTTGGGGCTCTGTGAGGAGGCCTGAAGGCTCTGTGAGGAGGACTTCAGGCTCTGTGAGGAGGCCTGAAGGCTTGGGGCTCTGTGAGGAGGCCTGAAGGCTCTGTAAGGAGGCCTGAAGGCTTGGGGCTCTGTGAGGAGGCCTGAAGGCTCTGTGAGGAGGACTTCAGGCTCTGTGAGGAGGCCTTCAGGCTCTGTGAGGAGGCCTTCAGGCTCTGTGAGGAGGCCTGTAGGCTTCACAGTGGAGGTGAGGCTCAGTGGCGCTGCTCTGTGAGGAGGCCTGAAGGCTTCACAGTGGAGGTGAGGCTCAGTGGCGGGGCTCTGTGAGGAGGCCTGAAGGCTCTGTAAGGAGGCCTGAAGGCTTGGGGCTCTGTGAGGAGGCCTGAAGGCTC
The DNA here is from genome assembly GCF_951216825.1 of Electrona antarctica. Taxonomy (NCBI): domain Eukaryota; kingdom Metazoa; phylum Chordata; class Actinopteri; order Myctophiformes; family Myctophidae; genus Electrona; species Electrona antarctica. The sequence goes on from NC_136810.1 coordinate 54,106,674, forward strand.
TGTGAGGAGGACTTCAGGCTCTGTGAGGAGGCCTTCAGGCTCTGTGAGGAGGCCTTCAGGCTCTGTGAGGAGGCCTGTAGGCTTCACAGTGGAGGTGAGGCTCAGTGGCGCTGCTCTGTGAGGAGGCCTGAAGGCTTCACAGTGGAGGTGAGGCTCAGTGGCGCGGCTCTGTGAGGAGGCCTGAAGGCTTCACAGTGGAGGTGAGGCTCAGTGGCGGAGCTCTGTGAGGAGGCCTGAAGGCTTCACAGTGAAGGTGAGCTCAGTGGTGGAGCTCTGTGAGGAGGCCTGAAGGCCTCACAGTGGAGGTGAGGCTCAGTGGCAGGGCTCTGTGAGGAGGTCTGAAGGCCTCACAGTGGAGGTGAGGCTCAGTGGCGAGGCTCTGTGAGGAGGCCTGAAGGCTTGGGGCTCTGTGAGGAGGCCTGAAGGCTTGGGGCTCTGTGAGGAGGCCTGAAGGCTTGGGGCTCTGTGAGGAGGCCTGAAGGCTTGGGGCTCTGTGAGGAGGCCTGAAGGCCTCACAGTGGAGGTGAGGCTCAGTGGCGGGGCTCTGTGAGGAGGCCTGAAGGCTCTGTGAGGAGGCCTGAAGGCTTGGGGCTCTGTGAGGAGGCCTTCAGGCTCTGTGAGGAGGACTTCAGGCTCTGTGAGGAGGCCTTCAGGCTTTGTGAGGAGCCCTTCAGGCTCTGTGAGGAGGCCTGTAGGCTTCACAGTGGAGGTGAGGCTCAGTGGCGCGGCTCTGTGAGGAGGCCTGAAGGCTTCACAGTGGAGGTGAGGCTCAGTGGCGGAGCTCTGTGAGGAGGCCTGAAGGCTTCACAGTGAAGGTGAGCTCAGTGGTGGAGCTCTGTGAGGAGGCCTGAAGGCCTCACAGTGGAGGTGAGGCTCAGTGGCGAGGCTCTGTGAGGAGGCCTGAAGGCTTGGGGCTCTGTGAGGAGGCCTGAAGGCTTGGGGCTCTGTGAGGAGGCCTGAAGGCTTGGGGCTCTGTGAGGAGGCCTGAAGGCTTGGGGCTCTGTGAGGAGGCCTGACGGCTTGGGGCTCTGTGAGGAGGCCTGAAGGCTTGGGGCTCTGTGAGGAGGCCTGAAGGCTTGGGGCTCTGTGAGGAGGCCTGACGGCTTGGGGCTCTGTGAGGAGGCCTGAAGGCTTGGGGCTCTGTGAGGAGGCCTGAAGGCTTGGGGCTCTGTGAGGAGGCCTGAAGGCTTGGGGCTCTGTGAGGAGGCCTGAAGGCTTCACAGTGGAGGTAAGGCTCAGTGGCGCGGCTCTGTGAGGAGGCCTGAAGGCTTCACAGCCTGCCTTTGAAGTGGAAACACGCATCTTAAAAAACTGCAAATCAGTTGTAAAAGTTGTAAAAGTTGAGCAGTACAGAGATGTTATTTCAACATGTGACTTCTCTAAATGGATGAATGATGTGACTAGTAATCCATATTTTACTTTACAATTTACTAATCACCACGGTTCAAGACCTAGTGAAATTAAAAATATGTTTTTTCACACTTTCAGACCATATCTGTGTTTATCATATGGGCATACCTAACAATGGATGCCAAAACAATGGGAACATTTTAATTTGTGTATTTTTATATCAAAAGAAAAAAATGCATTTTTAATTAATTCCTTTGAACGAAAACGTGACGCATGATGACGTGTCGAGTCCTGCACGAATACAAATGAAGCTTGATTATATTCACCTGTTTTATTCCCATTGCTGCGCATCCGTCCAAACACAGCTGATGAGGATTACAGAACTCCGTTTTTAATCTCATTCAAGATTACATCCAGGCAGTGTATTACTCATTTTAAACTTAATTGGCACGCTAAAACATGTATCTGAAAACATTATATGTTAGAAATAAGCCACACGCTTTGCTGCCTGTCTTTGTAAACAAACAAACTGCACGTGCGTGCACCTTAGAGTATATATTAACCCATTCAGGCCTGACGTCGAAATAAAAAATAAAAGTTTTCTAAATCATGACAATTTTCGGAAAGATTTGAGGCACATTTTAACGATTTTTCATAAATAGCAGACCTACAAGTTCATAGCGCGCCACTCGGTGGCGCGCTATGAGCTTGTAGATCTGCTATTTTTCAATAGCTAAATTATAACATAATGTTTAAAACACCAAAAGGGGTTCCCGCCCAAAATGGGTTAATGGTTAATGTGGTTAAACGCTAACGTGACATGGATGTGTTCCAGGTCTCAATGGATTAATAGAGACGTCACTCCTCCCATCCACTTGCATTAAGTTGCTCAAAAGCGCATGAGGCGATTTCACTCCTCCTTCCGGGTAGGAACAGAGTGCATTCTGGGGGGTGCAGTACTTAGTGTAGACAGTTTTTGTTTTAGATTGGTTAGACCAGTCATTAGTCCTACAACTACAAGCTATCTCAAACCCTCACCCTAAACCTAACCTCCCACGGGGCAGCACACCAATGACTAGTCTAAACTAAGTATGCACCCCCATTCTGGGATGGATTGCCCCAATAACATGAACATGCTGGCCGTTGACTATCATTGCGCCGTTTGCGCGCGTTCACGTATGAAACATTCGTTCACGTTTCATTGCCCCAATAACATGAAGCAGCATTTCTCAACCACTAGGTCAATACCGAAAAGTGTGTGGTCGAGATACCACGGCAGGGGTCACAGATGAAGAACAATGGCAAAAGAAATACCAAGGCTGTCGTAATCTATTTCATCAACAAATCTGTGAAATGTGAATTTTAGAATGCAGAAGGTCTGCATACCAGACCAGAGATGTGCTAACGTCTTCCAGGAAATAAATGATTCTGCACGGATAAAAGCATATCAAACTGATTAATCCATTATCATGGACTCTGACCAAAACCAAACCCCACTAATTGATGGCTAATCATCTGAGTAGCCCATTAGTCTTGGGAGTGTCTTAACCCATTCTGGGTGGGAACCCCTTTTGGTGTTTTAACTAAGCATTATGTTATACTTTAGCTATTGGAAATAGCAGATCTACAAGTTCATAGCGCGTCACCGAGTGGCGCGCTACGAGCTTGTAGATCTGCTATTTTTGAACAATCGTAAAAATCTTTGAATATATCTTTGAATATATATTCTTTCAGAGCAAACGTTTTTTTTATTTCGACGTCGGGCCTAAAGTAGAAAATAGCAGTGAGGTCTCCCAACTTCCTACAAGATCTCAAGTCCCGTCGTAGTAGTAGTCTTCCTTTTGTTGCGTGTCAGAGTGGCTCTGTCTCTCTCTCCTCCACCACTTCATGGCTTTTATCTGACAAAGTGAAGCCTCCATGACCTGTCATGTCTTTGACAGAGCCCCTATCCCCCTCAGAGCCATGTTGCCAAAACAGTCGTGCCAGAGGACAGGGGGTCTGAGGGAGACAGGTCTCATGGAGTCATGGAAAACTGGGAAAAGTCGAGAGAACTTTTCAAGCTGTGCCCCTCCCCCCCTCCATGCCTGGGAAAGTCCGGGAGAGTGATGCATAAAATCTTTTTGGAAACATGCCGGAATTTTTGTAACTAAGGGCTTAAACAAAAAAAGAATGTGGCACTTGGAGCATGTGACATTTAAGAAATATTAGTCCGGGTAAAATCTTGGAAATGAATTTGCCCAAATAATTGGATAAGAACCCAGGGAGATATTGGAGAGATGTTTGTGATTCAGGTTATAACTAACCTGTCTACCTCATGCAGTGTTGATGGAATACTGCATTTGTTGTACATGTGAACAATACTTTTGGTGAATAAAGGTGTCTGCTATCAGCTAGTTGAGTTTGTAACTATATCCCCTTTTCACCATCATATTATGGCGATTTATTTTTTTATTATTTACTTTAGTCCTCCTAGACCCCAGGAAATTACACCTGGCCACAGAATCACAGGATTTACTGAATGTGAAGGAGGCCTACTGGGGGGAAGCCACACATAGGCCCTCATTTATCAACTCGGCGTACGCCAAAATATGGGTGCACGCCGAAATTACCGCAATTTTCGCATCCCCGGCCGATAGGTGTGAAGTGTGAACGGTTTGGGGGACCATTTAAAACAAAGGCGGCTTGCATGCTGTGGTTTACTAACCAGAAAGGCAAGCGAGGCGACAGGAGAAACAGACAGGGTAGGCCCACAGCTTTATTTAATTCATGCAGGTGTTCGTTCTTTATATATTTAAGATACAATAACACACCAGTTGGGCTTGCAAGTTGCGTGTGCATGCGTGCGTCTGTGTGTGTGTGTATATGAGAGGGGGGGTGAGGCGGGCAGCAAGGGGAAACTTTTCTATTTGCTTTTTCCATTGTGTAACTATGGTTACCATGCGTTGTTTGGTCGTATTGCAGTTGTTCATGTCGCAAAAACGAGGGCGAGGCTTGATTTCATAGGGCGTGCCAGATAGATTTCAGCCGTCACATTTATTAACGTCGGAACGAAATTAAGGAAGGATCAGCTGTTTGCGATCACTTTATAAATGCCGTGGCGACGTGGGTGTACTACAAAACCTACACTCGAATTTGGGGCAGAATTTACACTCAATTGATAAATGAGGGCCTGTGTGTCATAGGCTCAATATGCAGTTTGACACGTTCAGTAGATCCCCAGTTTGACACATTCAGTAGATCCCCTGTCAAAAACAGCTAAAATCCCTAAAACGAAAGAAAGCAGCAAATGAAAAAAAAAATTAACACTCATCTTTGACTTTCTCTAATAACCTAAAACATGAACCTTGGTTGAAAAGAACTAAAGTTGTCCTTTAAGATTAGTGTGAACGTGTGTAATGTTGAGTTCTCTTGTGTTGCATCAGCTCTCCAGAGACAGTTGAAGTCCCAGTCTTAACCCCTTTTGGTGTTTTAAACATTGTTATAATTTAGCTATTGAAAAATAGCAGATCTACAAGCTCATAGCGCGCCACTCGGTGGCGCGCTATGAGCTTGTAGGTCTGCTATTTTTTGAAAAATCGTTAAAATGTGGCGCAAATCATTGAATATATATTTCAGAGCGAACATTTTTAACTCAAATATTTGCTTCTGGGGGGGTCCCTGGAACTACATATTTTCAGATGGGGGTCCGTGGCCCAATAGAGAAAATTCTGGGGGTCCTTGACATGAAAAAGGTTGAGCACCACTGACATAGAAACATAGGTTTCTCAGAAAAATGTTAGGATTTAGAAGCCTTTTTTTTTAATCGACCTCAGTCCAAAATTTAAGTTATTTTCCTTCTTGTCTCCTCAGTTCCTCAGCACGCTGTTTGCTCCTCTGAACTTCATCATGGAGAAGGTGGAGAGTGTCCTGCCATCCAGCCTCTGGCATCAGCTGACCCGCATCTAAAGAACCAAACGGACCCAGGAATCCATCCAGGCCACACCGACCGCAACAACCCCAAACCAGGCTACTTAAAAACAGAAAGCAGACTGCTAAACAATTCAGACCGGACTGACACAACTCACACACCCTTTGTGCCAAGCTTAATGGAGGACGGACACATGGGACAGAGTCCAACGGCAGAGGAGGAGGAGGAGGAGGAGGGGGGGAAATTAAAACAAAACGACGGAATTGGTTTTTACTTTATTTGATATGTTTTCATTTTTTGGGTTTTCAATCTCATGTAAAAGTTATTTTTTTTTGTTGTACAAAAAAAACAGGTGATCAATATTGCCATCATTAAAAAGTGAAAAGACAAAAAAATACAATAAAGGACTTTTTGTGTATTGCTGCAAGCGAGCTTCTTCCTATCTGCCATTTTGATTTGAAACGATGTTCTTTGTGCAGCTTGCACAGATTGTAGGCCGAGGATGTGAGAGGACCTCAAATGAAGAAATTCACAACTAAACACGGTAAGTTAAGTTTGCTACTTGCCCAACCCCTTTAAAAAAATCACACCCGTGTGAACTGAGTGGTGCAACTCCCCTCTCCCCCTACCCCTCTCTCTCATTAGCAGGCAACAGTGCAGCACTATCTCTCTCTCTCTCTGTTTCTGGCACAACAGTGCCACTTTTGCCCCTACTGGTGCTCATAGTCACACATACATACACATACATAGTCACACAGGTTAACACGGACATTGCTGTTCCTTGGAGTGGTTGCACCACTCAAAAAAAACTAATGGTAGGTTTCTTGGTGGTGGACTTTAATAAACAAACACTAAACATTTTAAACCATATAACTGTATATCCATAATATCTGTGCTCACTAGAAGACGGTACAATTTCCATCTAAATCACTCTCTCTCAGAGGCAGGCTGTGGACACCTTGAAAATGTGACATCGGCATGGGGGATATCAAGATTAATGGGAACGATAACCTTTGTCTTCCTGAAGGGATTGTGCACTAAAATAACCACTGTTGCCATGCAGTGTTACGGCAAGTTTTAGTCATAGTCTCTTCAATAGTTTTCATTTAGTTTCAGTCACATTTTAGTCACCTGGAATGTTTGTGTTAGTCTAGTTTTAGTCGACTAAATCTACAGTTGACTGAAATGTATTTTGGCAGGCCTTGATGCCGTCGTAATGGCTGATTTTACACTTGCTGAAAATAGCAGATCTACAAGCTCACAACGCGCCGCGCTGCGACACGTTGTGAACTTGTAGATCTGCTTTAAAATGCCATCTGCTATAAAATGCTGTAAAATGACTTGTACTGGATCTCTTCCCTAACATTTTAGTCATCATAGCTTAAGGTGGCCTTACACTAGCCGATAATCGGGCATTTTTGACGCTCGGGGGGTGCCTGACTCAATCGGGAGCGATTCTCGGGCATAAATGATCGTCTAGTGTGAGTGTATAAAAGATCCAATCGTAATCCCTCCGATCTGCTCGGGCCGCTCACAGCGCGATCGGCCCGATCAACATCAAGAATGTTTGATAGTTGCGCCCGAGGTGCGCCCGAGTTTTAAACTTGTGTAGTTTGTGCTGTATAAAATAATCGGATAAAATAAACGCGCCCGATTATCCTGTAGTGTGTGGTGCTATCAGATTTCAGATTGAAAAAAATTGGCTAGTGTAAGGCCACCTTTAGTTTTTGTCAGTGAAAAAAGGCAGTCGACGAACTGTTGCCATGGCAGTTACGTTTTCCGAGAGACACGGCCAACGTATTTCCGGGGGTCCCCAGCCAAAAACGTTGCAGAACCCCTGAGTTAGTGGATAGATGGTTGGAGAAAGCTTGTGTTTTGGCTTGTTTGCAGCTGAGCAGCGCTTCAATTATACAGTAGGCTTTGAATTGCTGCTTAGCTGCAAGATTCTCTGGAGTCACCGTATTTGATACAGTAGGTCACGTACAGTACAGTATCGCAGTGCAACACACATGGACAGGTCACAGACATAACATGTGGATGCTGCCTCGGTCACTGAATAATACATCAACATCGCCACCATATTGGCAGGGGGAAACTTCCCAGAACTCCACTGTAAGATATTTGAGTTGTACAGTCTATTAACACATTGTCTGCTATATATATATATATATATATACACACGTGTTTTAATAGCCATCTGTTGTCTGCGATTGACGTATATAAACGTCTTATATCGCTTTATATGGATCTGAAACGGCACCGCAAAAAAACAAATCACTTTTTGTCCTATTCTTTGGCTGTTATATCTGAAAAATCACACCCGTGTGAAGTGAGGGGCACTCTTATCATACATCTTCATGATGTATGATATTGTCAATGGGAATTTAATCTTTGTGTTAGGGCAAAATAGCCGATTTGCTCGTCTACATATGACGTAAATTCTCCATGGCATTTAATGTTTGTGTCAGGACAAGAATCTACACTATAGATTCGGATGTGATTTTTCATCGCATCGCTCCTGACATATTAACGTTTCTGGCGAAAGTAACATCGTGAGCTAATGCTAACATTAGCCTTTGCTTACAATGGAGGTCTGCGAGCGAGGGAGCTGCGAGTGGGGAAAACGGAAGTACTTGAGTAGTAATCTCCCGGCCCTGTGCAAGCTATTTACCAGTCCGCTACTTTAGACCACAGTCCAAGTGTTACGTACCCGAGACTAAAACCTTTGTTTCATAACCATTACTGTTGGGATCTAAGGTAAGGTAATTTTAACATTACTGTTATGATCCATGTTAAAGTAAGTTCATTTTGGTATGAACCTACATTGCGTGGCTATCGGGCAGGACCCCCCCCCCCCGCCCGTAAATTAATGTCGTACTTCGAGTGTCGCACACAAGTAGCGAAAATAGTATGTTTCCAAACAACAGCGACGATTTCTAATGAATATCGTAACTATACATGTCTGACATTTGTTTAAAAAAAGAAATCAGCTGATAATTCAGAAATTTGAATTCAGAATTCGGTTGAGAAATTGGGGCGGGGGGAGACCCCCGGGCAGACCGAGGATGAGATGGAGGGATTACAGTACATCGACTCACTGGCCTTGGAACACCTCTCGATCCCCCAGGAAGAAGTCACTAATGTTGCTCTGGAGAGGGAAGTCTGGAGCTCTCTGGTGGAGCTGTTGCCCCCACGACCCGACTACGGATAAGCGGTTGAAGATGGATGGATGGATGATTTTTTTTTTGTAATTGCGGAGAGACCTTCAGTAGACCTGCATGGAGAATATTATGCATGAGGAGGCACGACGTGCCCCCCTGCCTGTATGATGATGGGCGCATCGTTGACGCACCGTTGCAATGAACAGCAGCAGCCAACGCATGCTGCATGTACTGTGTATATATCTACATGATACATGTACCTGTATATGTGGACGGGTAACTTAATATGCGGTGTACACGCTAAGCAGGTGTTGTGACTATATGCTGTCCTGTGATAGGCTGGCTAGCATGGCGGGAAGTGAAGAGAGGAATTCCATTGGTTATGACCAGACGGTATAGCGTCCAGAGGTGTCAAAAAACGGAAACGCTTTGCCCCATGCTACAAGTTGAATTTCCATTTTTTGGTCATTTCCATCCACCAGATTCTACAAATGTCTTCTAAATCCTGACTAGCTAAAGTATAATGTAATCATGCTTAAAACACCAAAAGGGGTTCCCGCCCAAAATGGGTTAAAAGCCCGGAAGAGACACCCGTTCTAGGCGCAGCTTTCTTGAAGCTACCGTCTGGTCATACCCATGGGATGTGCAGCAGACTGCTGCTGTGGTTCCATAATATACTATACATCTACATTTTCTTTTAAATTACATCAGCCACATATTTACATTAACAAATCAGAATACATTTCAGATAGACCTTTCCCCCCCTCCCTCCCGGCCCCCCCTCCCCCCTCCCATTTGGGAGAAAATAAATACAAAGATGCAAGTGGAAATGACGTGTTGCATGTCATTAAAAAAAGGCATTTTACAGCAACTTGATGCTGGTTAGTAGTGTGATAGTTAATAGTTATGCATAACTGTGGCATTCAGACTGTCTGATAAGGCACTCTGAATAAACCGTACTCGATACTTGTGCATTATTGCTTTCAAATACCTGTATACAGTAGGCGTGTCTCTTCCACTGGCACTCTTAAGTTCTAACTTAAGTCTTTGAGATCTGCTGTTAAGGGTGAACTCAAACAAACATTATTGCATGCACAGAGTTAAAGTCAAACCAGCAATGTACAGGAAAACACCCATATCAACCAGTAGGCTAATTATCAAGACCATTATAATGGAGCCAGCAGGCTCTACTGGAGCGGAGACGTTGTCAGCCATTGTCCGACTAACCCTAAATCTAACCCCAGTCTTAACCGGACACGTAAATAAACATAAAGCGAAGTGTTTTCAGTTCGGCGGCAGTAACTAATTTCACTTCTGCGTTTCCTAGTCGCAGCCAAGGTATATGAAATGGAGGTAAGGTCACCATCAACGTCATTTTCGCTATCACGCAATTCCAGACGGCAGATTCGTCGCACCATGGGAGCAAAAGTACACCCGGAACAAACACTTTCTGAATGACTGAGATATTTTGTAAAGTAATCGCTTCTGGCAAATAACAGAAGACATATAACACATTATTGTCTGCTGTGTTGCTTTTCGATGTGTACACTGTGTACTTTTATAGAGGTATCTAAAGAGCCATTTAAGGCCGTTTAAGAACGTGCCAAGTATCGCGAGACTGTACAGTTTCCTGTCTGGCAGCCAAATCTCGCGATACCCCCGGGAACAGAAACGATACCTGCTGCTGTTTAAATCCTCAAATAAAATGATGTGCACTTCGAAAAGCAAGTGATTAGAAAACAAACTGTGTGTATGTCTTCTTTTATATACCTGAACCGATTATATGACACAGGTCTCAATGGTTCATAAATAATGTTTGTTATGAGCTGGTCAAGCTTGCTCCATTCACTGCTTTGTATTCATGTAACTTCCGGTGTGAGATTTGGCTCCCATGAAAGTGTCATGGCGCAGCACAGTCACGTGACCATGACACTTCCTTCTCTAAGCTTCCTTGGTCGCAGCCAGTAGGCTCTTGGCTCCAGTAGAGCCTACTGGCTCCATTGCATGGTCTTGATGAGTAACTTCCAACTGGTGATTATAGGTTGATAGTAGGGATGTCGGTAACGGATAATTTCCCATCCGGTTAGCCGACAGGATTAACCGGGTCATTAACGGATAATTGGTTGATTTTGATTTTTTTTTAATAGGCTACCCCAAATGTAATATGCATGTATAGGCTACATAATTAAAGTTGGTAGACGAAATGGTATACATTTATTTATGCTCCTTTTAAAAAGACAAACAAAAAAGCAACATTTAACAATATAAATAAATTGTTGTAGGCTTAATCATCAATAAACAACGCATCGCATCTGCATCCATGCATCTGCGCGTCTACAGTAGGCTACAGAGGTCCGCCGGTTCTAGTCCAAAACATAAATAAGTCCAGTCCAGATCTGAGCAGCCTATATCTATAAAGCCACTGGACGCATGGGCTAAGCCTTTTTTTATTATTAAGGAAGATCAGCATGCATGTCACCGTGTTCTGTTTGTTGACTTTTCGCTGACGAGAAAACTCTCAAACATCGATAGCACATGGCTAACTTGATAGCCGGGAGGAGGAGGAGGAGGAAGCGGCGGCGGCTGTAAACGTTCTCCCTCCAGGCCATTAATGGATTTAATAATGCCAAGTAGGTCTCTGCATTGATACGGTCGACATGTTGTCTCGCTGTCACTCGCTTAAGTTTTGACTACCGCAAATCTACCGTTGTAGCCAACTAGCCATTTGAAGTACAACAGAGAACTTTGGGACAACGACATTGCGGGGGCAGAAAACAGCGCCCGAGCGCTGCTGTTCATGCAGCCTGGAGTGTGACAAGCTGGCCGGCGCAAATAACAGCACTTTTAGGCATGTGTGCAACATGACAACTGTTTTAAAGTATTGTACAGTGACAACTACAGTCTCTGTAATGTTTATGTTGTACTATTACTAAAAACGATCTAAAATAAAAGGGATTTAAGATCAGAACACGCATTTATTATTATGCAAATTAACCGTAAAGCTGATAAGCATACCCGGATATTTCTTAACGGTCGGCTAACCGGCTAGCCGGTTAACCCCCGACATCCCTAGTTGATAGCATTGGAAGCAGGTGTCCTTAATTGCAGATCTAAATGACATGAAGTTAATTGTTTCATGTGGAATGTTGCTGTACCTTTGGTCAGTATGAGATCAGGATGCCATGCCTCATCTTATTGAAAGGCATTATAGCTTTCTGTCTCCCTAACCTTTGCTATCCTAGATGGTCATTCCTGTCCCATTCATGCTTCACTGCTTAGCGTTTCTCAACTGTCGGTTCTGGACCAAAACGTGGCTCCTCCCGTGATGGTCTCTACTCTAGACGGGTCGTAATTCGTAAGAGAGCTCCTTCACAAAAGAAAGTCAATTAAAGATTCACAACTGAGAACTTTTTTAGTTGTAATTAACATTTGTGAACATATCATGCTCTACAACTTCGTGAACATTTTACACTCCAAACAACCCCAGCTCCTATGTGGACTGTCCTATTAAGCGCCGAGTCAAGACCAAGGGGCACTCGCTGTGTCGTATAACTGATCTCCTCTGCAACCTGCAAAATATGGGCTATATACTTCCTTCACAGGTGTTACCGATGATACTAATTAAGGCTCTGTTCCATTTAGTGTGCAGTGCTTCTCAAACGTTTTAATTTATTTTTTTAAATAATTTTTATCCCACGATTTTGTAACCCATTTTTTCACCCGTGTCAATTATCTAATGTGATCCTGGGCTCTACAGACCCTCCGCCAACCTAGTCCCCATATATGGGGGACATGGGGAGAGCAACGGACTTGAACTCATGCTTCCTTCATGCCTGAGTGTCCAAGTCGCTCCTTTACACCTGACAGGGGGGAGTTTCCCTGGTTGGACGTAGCACGTGGAAGGAACACGTTATTCCAACCAGTTCCTTTCCCCTCCATCAGGCGCCCCGGCTGGCCAGGGGGAGGCAGTTTAGAGACCAGGATTACTGCATGTTTTTTGTGAGGGTACCTACCCTAGGGGACACGGGGAGAACAACATGCAAACTCCACACAGACGTTTTAATTTCAAGGACCCCCATAACTCTGAGAGTGTACAAATGGAACCAAATGGACCCGTACACAGTACCCATTTGGAACCCACTCAAGGACACTTTAGAGACCCACTGGTGTTTCCAGTGAGCCAACATGACACAATAGCAGCACACCTGACTGTTTGACCAGAATTTAACAGAGCCTTCATTAGTATCATCGGTAACACCTGTGAAGGAAGTAGGGAAGGGGGCCCACGTTCTTTCCAAAATGGCGTGTGTGCATAGAGCCTATTGAGAAGCACTGTCCGCCTTGATCTGAAGCAGCTGCCGTCTCTAGACGTCTTCAGTAGGTGAGAAACGGGAGGGTTGGCGGCTGGTGGTTTGGGTGGAGGAGGGGTTCAGTGGCAGGGAGGGGGGGGGGTCACGTTTGACCCTTGCAGGTGTGCACGTCCACCTGCTGTTGGCAGTCGCGGCAGTGCACGGCGCAGCACCAGTGGAACTTGCACTCGCACTTAGTGGTGCGAGAGACGCGCGACGTGTCGTAGCCGCGCCCGCAGCACATGACCTCGCAGCTGTCGGCGCCGCGGGACGTCCGGTTGCACGCGCGCCCTCCGGTGCCCACGGAGCCTGCAGAGAGAGAGAGAGACACACAAACACACACACACACACAGTGGCAGCTGTCATTCAAACATGAAACCATGAATGTATTCATTTAATTAGGATTTAAACAGATCATTAATGGCGATGACAAAGGGATATCAACCTTCTTTGGGCTCTGGATCACTGGCATAATTTCAAATAATTTCCAAGGACCATCACATCCCACAACAATATATACAGTATAGTTAGTAATAGTATACAAGAATGCATAACAGACATTTCTATTTGATCAAATATAGTATATATTAATTAACATTAATGATGGTAAGTATCAATATTTAATTTCAAGCTTTTTCCCCAATCGTAAACATTTCCCCATGGACTGCAAAACCTGCTTGTAAAGTGATGCCTTTACGTTTAAACCAAGTACAAACCAAATTTACATCAAATTTTGTCAAATGCGAGAGAGTTAATTTAAATTAACCCTTGTAGACTGTACTATAGAATTACTATATATAAAGTATTAATAAAGTATTGTTGATTTTTCATTTTGTCTCTCTTGTACTCTTGTATAAGTAGCCTAATATATAAGATGTAACAATACAAATGTTGAATCTTATCTTGAATCTGAGGCCAGATTGCAGACAGCAGCATGGAAGAGGGACAAGCTACCTGTGAAGGAATGCTGGGATATGGAGTTCCAGAGGAATGTTCTCTGTTCAACTCCAGGATTCCTACACGAAGACAAACCTAATGGGCTTGGTTTTCTAAATACTCAAGGGACCAGTTCCCTTCACCAGTAGCAGTGCAAGTAGTCAAACTACTTCAAAAGAATGAGAAACACCCACGGGCTGCACGACACCAGAGGGAGCTGCACTGATCTTATTATTCCGCCCAGATTCGGCACAAACCTGGAGATGAATTAATTCTACTATTATATTGTACGTATTTATGTCTTGATGAATTCTCGCGTGGCCAGACTGTTGCCTCTCGCAATTTTCAAACGCTTCCGTCATACAGTCTGGAGAACGGAAGCTCTGATCATCAGCAAGCGAATTTCGTCTTTACAGTCGTGCAAATTTATCCTAATATAAATCGAAATCATCTAAGCATATACCAGTAGCTTGCTGCTTAGCATAAATGGAAAAAAATAAACGTCCTTGCTCGGATTAGGAGGTGTAGTTCCAGACTCTATATAGCATTCGGAGATAGTGGAATAGTTGTCTGGCTACGCAAGTCTAAATACATTAGTTCCTTTTTTAGCATTATTGTATAACTGTAGCCTAACACTGTACTTTTTACAAACTGTTAAAGTATTCAATCAATCAAACGAACCTTGTTCTCATGGTTGCCATGACAGACAGCCCGCAAATCACAATCAAGCTCTCGGGCTTAAAGAATCAGTTTAAGTCTTTTGACTTTTTGACCAGCAAAAAGGCAGGTAATCTGAGAGGAGGCGAGGTAAGTGTACCACAGCCTCAATACAGCAGCGTGATGCCAAGCCACTGGCCACAGCACACACACACACACACACACACACACACACACACACACACACACACACACACACACACACACACACACACACACACACACGATAACAGGGAAGGAGACGGAGAAAAGAAGGCAGTAAGTAGATGAGCGCGGGACGGAGGACAGATGAGACAATGATGATAGGAGCTGTCAGGCTGCGGTGCTCGCCTTCATCAACTCTTCATTTTATAGACACACACACACACACAGAGTTGAGAAGATTGATACTGTATATAGGCAGGTAGGTATGAACACAGACACAGCACACTTAGTATTTGTCTCCTGGATCTTACACACACACACACACGTATCTTTCATCTGAATACAAACACAAAATTCATTCCAACACTCGTATGTCTCCAAGCACACCAGCAGCAGCTGAGCTTGACGTAAGAGCATGACCTTAAAAACACGAGTCATACATACTATACTGAGAAAAGAAAAGATGAGATGGTGCCCGACCACCCGTTTATAAACAATCTATTGACTGTAATATCTAATGTATTAGTACTGTAGTAGTGCGTACCACATTGGGTAGCCTCGGAAACCCAGACGTTTTTATTTCCAGGGAGGAAAAAAAAGTCTGGGTCCGAGTCCACTTCAATTCGGCATAGAGTAGCGCAAACATCATTCACTCTCTGCTGATTTCTGATCGTCTGCACCTTTGTTAAATTGACACACACATGCACACATATACACACACTCCTCTATCTCTCTGTCGCTCTAATTAATTAGTCTCATGTCTAGCAGCTGCGCATAGTTTCTGCTGGTGGATCCTGCCGGGAGCTGCCTATGCCATAAAAAGCATAGGTGAGTTCCAGGCTACACATTGGGTAACACTAGTGAAGGTACAACAGATATTGATAGAAAGTTTTTTTTTTCACCAGAGGAAAAATACTCTATGAAGCAATTCTCTGGGCAATATCGGTAGAAGGCGCAGTGGAGTAACTTTTTTTCCCCGGTGGAAACAAAATCCCCTTTTGGCCAAAAAATATACCGTTTATACGTGTGGTGGGGGGCTCAGAGTGCTCCCACTAAGGAAAGTAGGCTTTCTAATGACACAACCCACCTTTGTTTTGTTGAGTAGCAAAAACGTTCGATTAGATTAGATTAGATTAGATTCAATTCATTAATTCATTAATCTATCACAAGTAGGCCCAATGTTTGTGGGAACCACTCACGATGGACAGTGCCAGGCCAGCTTAACGAGCCCAGTGGACCAAGATAATCCAATGGTTTTCACTGACTGATTATAGCAGGTAAGATGAAGCACGCGCGCACGCACACACACACACACACACACGTATTATTGTGGTGCACTAAAGTGACTGAACGGTATTTAAAAATCACACCCGTGTGAAGTGAGGGGCACTAACATACTAAAGTCTAACTCATGTTGATTAGGTGATGTAATGGTGATGTAAAACAAACGGTGCCGACACAAACATTAAATTATCTTTATTGTTAATGGCATTTAATGTTTGTGTTAGGGACAAGATTTTCCCTTCATTGTCAATGGCGTTTTTAAAACAAAAAATGAACTAAAAACAAACATTAAACCTGTATATAGGAGGGGCTAGCGCCCCTCAAAAATCACACCTGTGTGAAGTGAGGGGCGCTCTTCAATGTTTCTGGCCATTCATTGTCAATGGCATTTAATGTTTGTATTATAGGACAATGTTTGCGTTTACACAAACCCTCAAAGCTGGACATACAGTAGGAGTCCCTCAAAAATCAGCTCATGTACTGTGTTTGAACCTTGTTCTGGAATCTGACAGTATTTACATTCTAGTTGTTCTGTGTCCATGCGCCCCCCCCCCCTCTCTCTCTCGCCCCATCTCTCTCTCTCTCCCCCCATCTCTCTCTCTCTCTCTCCCTCCTCCATCTACCTCCAGGTAATATGTCTGGGCATGACCTAAGCCCCGCCCCTCTTGGCAGTGTGCCCATCCATCATCTGTGGTATGCTGCGCTGCTAGGGGTGACATCATGGCCACACTCCTCCTCCTCCTCACCCCCCTCACCCCCATCTCTCTCTCTTTCTCTCTCCTTTTCTTTTTTCCCACACTTTTTCATGCCCCTCTCTCTCCCCTCTCCATCTCTCTCTCTCCATCTCTCTCGTCTGTCTGTCTGTCTGTCTCTCTCTCGTCTGTCTCTCCTGGTGTCTGCTTATTGAATTAAGATGAGGGGGCGCTGAGAGATGAGTTTAGCACCTGAGCCTCTTCGGGGCCCGCAGAAATTGATTTCACACTTAACAGAGGCTCACAAGAGGGCCGTCTCACTGTCTCTGGTGGGCCGTGTGTGTGTGTGTGTGTGTGTGTGTGTGTGTGTGTGTGTGTGTGTGTGTGTGTGTGTGTGTGTGTGTGTGTGTGTGTGTGTGTGTGTGTGTGTGTGTGTGTGTGTGTGTGTGTGTGTGTGTGTGTGTGTGTGTGTGTGTGTGTGTGTGTGTGTGTGTGTTTGAAAGTGGATGTGTCTGAGGAGTGATTGAGAGTTAGTTTGCGTGCCTCACTTGACGTGTGCAAATTCTTGGTGTCTGAGGAGCAGTTCATGTGTGTGCACGTGTGCATTTAAGTGTATGCATTTTTATGGACTGTGCATGTGCATGCAGATGGTGCACAATAGCATTGTATTTGTATGTATGGGTGCATGTACGCATGTATGAATAATTAATATTTGTGTGTGTGTGTGTGTGTGCGTGTGCGTGCGTGCGTGTCCTCAGGGCCAGACAGAGAGAGACCTCCAGGTCAGAACAGAGGTGTGTGTGTGTGTGTGTGTGTGTGTGTGTGTGTGTGTGTGTGTGTGTGTGTGTGTGTGTGTGTGTGTGTGTGTGTGTGTGTGTGTGTGTGTGTGTGTGTGTGTGTGTGTGTGTGTGTGTGTGTGTGTGTGTGTGTGTGTGTGTGTGTGTGTGTGTGTGTGTGTGTGTGTGTGTGTGTTCACCCTACAGTACATGTGCACAGAACATGCGCAACCCACCGGAAAACCCTGCTCTTCCATCCTATGAACTTTATTCCTCGTCTTATTATTCACACGAATATTCACACAAAGGTGACAAAACAAGCCACAATATTAGAGCGATTATCATGGGAGGAGTCATCTTATCTGAGAGAGGACAAAGACTGTGTCTAGTTTGTGTATGCCTGCTGGTGATAGTGTGTACATTCTACAATAATGTTAAATTCTATATAAAACAAAGCAGAACATGCAGTATCAAGGGATGATAATGCTGTGGTATTTCTGTTTAACGCCATTGTTTTGTCAGAAAATGTATTCAATAATAATATCACAACAGAACAGAAAATGTGAATGCTTGTGGAAAGATCAGTTAACACATTTTGGGGCGGGAACCCCTTTTGGTGTAAGCATTATGTTATGCTTTAGCTATTGAAAAATAGCAGATCTACAAGCTCATAGCGCGCCACCGAGTGGCGCGCTATGAGCTTGTAGATCTGCTATTTTTGAAAAATCGAAGAACGACTGACCTAGAAACATAGCTTTTTCAGAAAACTGTCAGGATGTAGAAGACATTTTTAGAATGGGTTAAATTGGAATAATATAACAAAGTGTAGTAGCAGTCCCGTCGTTAAGACTGCATGCTAGTCCAGTTGATTCAACACATTACAGCAACAGGGACACAAGGCTACGCTCAGACTATTGTTAGGAATCCATTCTCTCTCTCTGCGAGGGCATTTTGGAGACAATAACCTGCCCCCTTAAATATGCCTCCCTTTTCAGGACAATCGTGCCCTCAGGGTTACGTGTGTGTGTGTGTGTGTGTGTGTGTGTGTGTGTGTGTGTGTGTGTGTGTGTGTGTGTGTGTGTGTGTGTGTGTGTGTGTGTGTGTGTGTGTGTGTGTGTGTGTGTGTGTGTGTGTGTGTGTGTGTGTGTGTGTGTGTGTGTGTGTGTCGGTGGGAGTAATTTATGGAGGAGTGTGTCCGCCTCGAGTTTCAGCCCACAGAAGTGTGTAATGGGCCTTAAACCGACCGACACCTGATCGCCGCGGATCATCTGCTGCCTGACAACCATCTACCTCCTCTCAATCTCTCTGTCGTGCGCACACACACACACACGCGCACATACACACGCACACGCGCACATACACACACACATGCATGCACAATCACAGATATGCACAAACAGCTTTACACTTTCTCTGACACCTATTCACTCGACCACTCGCACTTGCACTCTCACGCACACACACACGTAGGTCTTGGTCTTTTCATTATTTTACACACACACACACACACACACACACACACACACACACACACACACACACACACACACACACACACACACACACGTATGGAAATGCAATTCCGTACATACACGACTAGAAAACCCAAAGAGCCGTCTCTACCCAACTTGAACCACAACCGAACGGCCGCGAGTTGCCGCTTCGAGCGTTGCGAAGTTCCCCGTCCGAGTTGTATAACCCGATATGGACAGAATAGTAAATAATGTCAAACCCGAACTCACCCAGCCCGACACCAGCCACGGTGAAACAGCACTTCCACACTAGTGAAAGCCACAACGCCTCCGTCGCGGTCAAAACAATAGTCGTGTAATATGTACGGGAGTTTGGGGTTTTCTAGTCGTGTATTTACGGAATTGCAATTCCGTACATGCTCACGTATTTTTCTGTGAGATCAGGCTGGTGTAAGGTAGGATAGTGGAGATATCATTACTAAATTCACAGATCGCTGTCTGTCGGTGTGTCTGTCCTTTTCCGGGTCACCAGTGAAATGCATGTCACACGGACACAGATTAATACTGGGACACACTTTTCCGCGTAACAGACCCACACAGGTAAATTTCGCGTAACAGACCCACACAGGGAAAACAACTCGAACGGGGCATGTTAACGTGAACACACGCGCTGTTTCGACACCACACTGAACATCATTTGCTGTTCATATATTCAGAACGGGTAAAGACTAGTTATATAAACTTTAGAGAACATTACATACATTGCAGGTGTCATGGTACAAACTACATATAGTAGGAACTAAAGAGGTGTTCACTGAGCCAGATACCAACGTTTTGTTTAAGTCCATTCTGGGCGGGAACCCCTTTTGGTGTTTTAAAGCATTGTTATACTTTTAGCTATTGAAAAATAGCAGATTGACAAGCTCATAGCGCGGCACCGAGTGCCACGCTACGAACTTGTAGGTCTGCTATTTTTGAAAAATCGTGAAAATCACAAATCTTTGAATATATATTCTATCACAGTGAACGTTTTTAACTCAAATATTTGCTTCCGGGGGGTCACTGGAACAACATATTTTCCGATGGGGGTCGGCGGCCAATTACATATATTTTTGGGGGTCCTTGACATGAAAATGTTTGAGAACGACTGACATAGAAACGTAGGTTTTTCAGAAAACTGACATTTGTAGAATCGAGCTCAGGCCTAAATGGTCCAGGCATCCCAACATTTGCATTATACTTTTTCAATAAGGCTGCACAAAATCACATATAGGTTTGCAATAGAGATGTCCCGATACTGTATTGGTATCGGGAAAAGTATCGGATTTGTCATATCGGGTCATATCGGTATCGGTGAATATGCCAGTCTAACCACAGGGGTAAGGGGTTGACACCATGACAGGTAAATAAAATGTTGGGACATGTGGAGTTTGCTTTGGAGTTGCCCAAACTGCAAGTGCACATTTGAGTGAGGAGTCTGCTATAAACACAACACGAGATATATAGCTAGATAGCTATGAACACAACACGAGATATATAGCTAGATAGCTATGAACACAACACGAGATATATAGCTAGATAGCTATAAACACAACATGAGATCACAACACTGGTATCGGTATTTGGTATCGGTATCGGCTAACACAGAAATTGAGGTATCGGGATCGGATCGGAAGCGAAAAAAGTGTATCGGGACATCCCTAGTTTGCAAGGACACATAATCAACAACCATTCCAGAACACTGACGTTACAAATTCCCTTCCTTGCTGAAATGCTATCAGGATTAATTTCATCTACTTTTGTGTGATTTATTATTGGGATTGTCTGGATCCAAGTCACCCAATCACATTATCCCCAAACAAGCCCTTATTCAATTGGCACTGGCACTGCGGACAGGAAGGTGCAGAGAAACTCTGAAGCCAGGTCTCAGCACTATATCAAAGGTAAGAAGACAGATTGGTCTCATGTAAGAGAATGTCCAGTCACTTGAAGGTCATATGTTTGATTCTATAGTCTGTCCACTGCTGTTGCAGCCAGGGTGCATGAGCCAACCAGACAACTTCTATTTGCTCCAGAGGTGACAGACTGACAGTGACACTCCTTGCTCAGCAAGGATTTGCTCTAATCGCGCATTTCAATGAAACAATAAACAAATAAGCAGTTGCCTTCTGGACAGACAACAGACCTTTTCACCAAACAGACACTGGTAGATTCTAGACATAAATTCTAGATTCTAGCCCATTTAGGCCTGACCTCAAAATTATGAGCTTGTAGATCTGCTATTTTTCAATACCTAAATTATAACATAATGTTTAAAACACCAAAAGGGGTTCCCGCCCAAAATGGGCTAGACATCTGCAACAATGTAATGTAATGTTGAGGAGCAATATACTTGAACGTTGATGTTGACTTAGTGAAATTATGTCAGGCGCGGTGTTTCTAACATCACCGGGCGTAGATTCCATACGCATCGTGCCGCGACATACAGTACAGTACAGACACACATACATACATACAGTAGTTTGCCACGCTAGTCTATTGATATCATCTCACAGCAGAACAATTTTCTGAAAACCCTTTTAGGGTTTTCAGAAAACGTTTGCTGCATACTCATAGCCTAGTGCAATGAGTAGATGTATGGGAACGATGAAAAAGCAAAACAATGTTTCAACAGGAACAGACCTACAGAACTGGACTGTACCTAACTGGTGGTCCCGTATGCAGTAGTCGGGCGAGTCCTCAAAGTAGACCAGGTCGTTCTTGCTGGGCCGTTTGAAGTGGGCCACGTGCGCGGCCGTGAAGCCCGTCCCGTACTGGTTGACCGCCACCTGCACCGCTCCGTTGTAGCGCCGCCGCAGGTGGTCCCCGGTGCGCCGGAAGTCCGCCATGGCCAGCCAGCACGTCCGCACGCTGCACGAGCCGCTGACGCCATGACACTTGCACTCCAGGGTCATGAATCGCTTCACCGCCTTGTTGGTGGGGGAGCAGGGGAGGAGAGGACAGGGGTGGTGGAGCAGGGAGGAGAGGACAGGGGGGAGAGGACAGGGGTGGTGGAGCAGGGAGGAGAGGACAGGGGTGGGGGAGCAGGGGAGGAGAGGACAGGGGTGGTGGAGCAGGGAGGAGAGGACAGGGGTGGGGGAGCAGGGAGGAGGAGAGGACAGGGGTGGGGAGGAGGAGAGGACAGGGGTGGGGAGGAGAGGACAGGGTTGGGGAGCAGGGAGGAGAGGACAGGGGTGGGGAGGAGAGGACAGGGGTGGGGAGGAGAGGACAGGGGGGTGGGGAGGAGAGGACAGGGGTGGGGAGGAGAGGACAGGGGTGGGGAGGAGAGGACAGGGGTGGGGGAGCAGGGAGGAGAGGACATGGGAGGGGAGCAGGGAGGGGAGGACAGGGGTGGGGGAGCGGGGAGGAGAGGACAGGGGTGGGGGAGCGGGGAGGAGAGGACAGGGGTGGGGGAGCAGGGAGGAGAGGACAGGGGTGGGGGAGCAGGGAGGACAGGGGTGGGGGAGCAGGGAGGAGAGGACAGGGGTGGGTGAGCAGGGAGGAGAGGACAGGGGTGGGGGAGCAGGGAGGACAGGGGTGGGGGAGCAGGGAGGACAGGGGTGGGGGAGCAGGGAGGAGAGGACAGGGGTGGGGAGCAGGGAGGACAGGGGTGGGGGAGCAGGGAGGACAGGGGTGGGGGAGCAGGGAGGAGAGGACAGGGGTGGGGGAGCAGGGAGGAGAGGACAGGGGTGGGGAGCAGGGAGGACAGGGGTGGGGGAGCAGGGAGGAGAGGACAGGGGTGGGGAGCAGGGAGGACAGGGGTGGGGGAGCAGGGAGGAGAGGACAGGGGTGGGGGAGCAGGGAGGACAGGGGTGGGGGAGGAGGGAGGACAGGGGTGGGGAGCAGGGAGGAGAGGACAGGGGTGGGGGAGCAGGGAGGAGAGGACAGGGGTGGGGGAGCAGGGAGGACAGGGGTGGGGGAGCAGGGAGGAGAGGACAGGGGTGGGGGAGCAGGGAGGAGAGGACAGGGGTGGGGGAGCAGGGAGGAGAGGACAGGGGGGGGGAGCAGGGAGGACAGGGGTGGGGAGCAGGGAGGAGAGGACAGGGGTGGGGGAGCAGGGAGGAGAGGACAGGGGTGGGGGAGCAGGGAGGAGAGGACAGGGGTGGTTTTAGTCGACTAAATGTCATAAGATTTTAGTCGACTAAATCTAGAGTTGATTTAGTCGAACAAAATGTATTTTGGCGGGCCAAGATGCCGTCGTGATGACAGATTTTTTCACTTCTGAAAATAGCCGGTCTACAAGCCCACAAAGCATCGCGTTGTGGGCTTGTAGATCTGCTATTTTCAGCATGCAACCAAGTGTAAAATGACTTATACTGGATTTCTTGTCCACTAGTCCCTTCCTAATATTTTAGTCTAGTTTTTATCTGTTGACGAAATTGTCAGTATATTTAGTCATAGCTTAGTTTTCATTTAGTTTCCATTTAGTTTCCGTCAGTGAAAAAAGGTAGTCGACGAACATTTTTCGTCTTAGTTTTAGTCGACGAAAACACCACCCATACCGTACCTTCCTGCCAGCGCGGTTGTTGTGCAGGTTCATGAGGGCGCGGCCGTCTCTCTCCTTCCTCTCCTTGGCGTCGACGAAGGCCTGGCTGAAGCGCATGGCGTGGTCCACGTGGTCGCTGCAGCCGCCCCAGTCGAAGGCGCCCTTGGCGTCCTGCGACGGGCCCTTCTTGGTGGGGTCGCACGAGCACGAGTCCAGCTCGCCCTGGCTGCACGCGCGCGCCACCGTGTGCACCACGCCCGCCGACGAGATGGCGTACACGAAGGCTGCCTCGCGACTGCCTGCGAGAGGGAGGGACGGAACACAAAAAAAAAGGTGAGTGAAGTTTTGGTCCCCGCTATGGCAGTGGTTTTCAACCCTTTTCATATCGAGGAGGACCATTATTTAGTCGGCATTTGATCCACGGGCCATCATTTGATGAGATTTAGCCTCTCAGTCCCGAAACTTTGAATATTTTGTTGTCGTGGTGGTGATCAAAATAACGATCTCTAATTGTGTAGACTTCTTGTAAATTAAGTAATGCAGATGTTTAACAATGATTTAACTCTTGAGAGCGTAAACATGCACGTTTGGTGAACATTTGTCCGCACATGTAATGTATTAAGCCTATAGCTATGTAGGGGTTTTCCCGACCCCAACTTTGGGAACCCCAAAGTGTTTACAAGGCTCATTTACGGCAACATATCTTCCCTCAAACTCAATGGAAAGTGGAACTCGACAGCAGACAACATTGCCTTACATTATTTTAGTATTTGAATCAATATACATGTTATGACAATTATAACAGTTATAACAAAAATGAGAGTTGATTGCATTAAATAAATCAAAGAAGATCACACTCATTTTCAATGGTTCCTTAACAACCTATTCTGGGAACCCCTTTTGGTGTTTTAACTAAGCATTATGTTATACTTTAGCTATTGAAAAATAGCAGATCTACAAGCTCATAGCACGCCACCGAGTGGCGCGCTACGAGCTTGTAGATCTGCTATTTTTGAAGAATCGTAAAAATGCGGCACAAATCTTTGAATATATATTCTTTCAGAGCCAAAGTTTTTTTTATTTCGACGTCAGGCCTAAATGGGTTAAAACACCTTTACACAGAGAGTGTAAAAAAATGTTACAGGTGGAAGCATGTAATCGACTTGTTCTCACCTGCACAACTCCTTATCACTTGACCCTTTCTTGTGAAAGATGTTACCGTATATACTTGCACTCATATCGTTGTGCAAATCAATACAATCTAAAAAAATTAAATAAAATAGATTTCTTTTCAACTAAACTTGATCTCCCCTTTGTACAAATGCACACCTTCCCAACACGCATGACACAAAACTGTACTCTGATGAACTTCAAGTAGACCGATAAGAAAAGAAAAAGCAGAATGTTGTGATGATGCTTCCATGATCCATGTCTTTTATCTCCATCTATACTGTAGCCGGCTACTACCTCCAGCATGGAGGAAAACGGCCAACATTTACCAGCAACGCTGCGATAACGACCGACCCCTTATCTGCCTGGATCTCTGGGTGGATCAAAGAGTAGCTCATGGTGAGCGATGTCGCCTTGGCTCACCTGGCGTGCGTCCGCACGTGCACGCGCTCACACAGTAATTTTTTCTTTGCTTGATTTTTTTTTTTTTTTGAGGGGCACCTCCTATGTCCAGCTTTGTGTAAACCACCAACATTTTCTTTTTTTTTTATTAATTTTTATCCCACGATTTTGTAACCCATTTTTCACCCCTGTGTCAATTATCTAATGTGATCCTGGGCTCTACACACCCTCCGCCAACCTAGTCCCCATATATGGGGGACATGGGGAGAGCAACGGACTTGAACTCATGCTTCCTTCATGCCTGAGTGTCCAAGTTGCTCCTTTACACCTGACAGGGGGGAGTTTCCCTGGTTGGACGTAGCGCATGGAAGGAACACGTTATTCCGACCAGTTCCTTTCCCCTCCATCAGGCGCCCCGGCTGGCCAGGGGGAGGCAGTTTAGAGACCAGGATTACTGCATGTTTTTTGTGAGGGTACCTACCCTAGGGGACATGGGGAGAACATGCAAACTCCTCACCAACATTTTCTTAACGCCAACATTGAATGCCATTGACAATGAATGGCCAGCTTTGAGTGCTTGCGTAAACACAAACATCGAAGACGAAGGTGAGATTGTGATTGGCCGGAACGAGATGATGTATGATAAGAGTGCCCCTCACTTCACACGGGTGTGAACAGCACATTTTATAAGATGACTTGACTTTTTTTTTTTAAATCGCATGCGTGTGAAGTGAGGGGCGCTCCTATCATCGTACATCATCATGACGTAACATGTCTATTTGCTCCGACACATATGACGTAAAATCTCCATTCATTGTCAATGGGAATTCAATCTTTGTGGAGGACGAAAATAGCCGATTTGCTCGTCCACATATGACATAAATTATCCATTTAATGTTTGTGTAAGACCCCTAAAAAAACACCAGTCCAGCAGCATGTGCAGGCCTACAGCATGTGTGTATGTCGTTCGTGCGTAATGAGCGGTAGCCGCCTACTACTTGCGCGCACCATATGGTGCGTAAAATTAGGTTAATTGTAATAATATATATAGTCATAATAGGCTACCGACACCGAAGGGGAATCCCCCTTTGTAAACGGCTGGAAATGAGCTGTCTGTTTTGTCTGTGACACTGACAGGTGAGGAGGCGCTTCTAACTAAACGGGGGGGCCTCGGTTGTAAGGTTGCCAATCACAGCTAATGCTTCGTGACACGACCGAGGCCCCCCGCGGCTGGGAGGTCCGAAATACCACACGGCCCGCCCGATTAAAAGACCCCACATGAAACATGCGGACAGAGTTGAAAGTTCCGCCCCGCATGTTAATTTGAAGGGCCTGGGAGTCGGAGTAGAGAGAGAGAGAGGAACATCTCGGAGGATCTTCAGTGGTATTAAAAAGAGATTAGGGCATGTTGGGACTTGTAGAGAGGAGGAGGAGGAGGAGGAGGAGGAGGAGGAGGAGGGGGAGGAGGAGGCATGGGGGGGCTTTATTTATTAGGCCAGGCTCCCGCGTCGGTGATGGGACGGAAGACGATGTGTCTAATTTGACAGCTTTTTTTTCGCTCCTCTTCGTCAACTAAGTCAGCTGACGTGACGGGACAGTTTTCTCTTCTAGATAGAGATCGGCTGATAAATGTGCAACTGGAAAGTGAGACGATGTGTGGAATGTGATGCAAGCTCAGGGAGGGGGGGGGGGCGGGGGGGGGGGAGACGCATCTTCAGGGAAACTAAAATAGGCTAGAAATATATACGCTTTAGGCCCACAAATCCTATAGGTCGTATAGGTTGGTGGTTGGTTTATACGTATGTGCAAGAGTGACGAGGACAATTTTACAGTCTTTCACTAAAACGGTGTTGATCTACCTGTGAATCGTTGTTTTCTTGCGAGTGCGTTGTGAGTGCGTATCGATTACTTTCCCCCCCAGGTGTCAGCAATGCATGCACACAATACACCTTGAAACACAACCCCAGTTAGATATCAGGCGTTTTAAAGCACGGTAACCGAATCTCCACATTTCTATTTTTGGTCCCGCTGCGCAACGCGTCGAACATTATCCCATTTTGACCTGAGATCAGATTCTACAAATGTCTTCTACATCCTGACAGTTTTCTGGAAAAAGCTATGTTTCCATGTCAGTCATTCTTCGATTTAAAAAAAATAGCAGATCTACAAGCTCATAGCGCGCCACCGAGTGGCGCGCTATGAGCTTTTAGATCTGCTATTTTTCAATAGCTAAAGCATAACATAATGCTAATACCAAAAGGGGTTCCCGCCCAAAATTGGTTATACATAGTACAGCTCTCACATTACTACAGGCTTTTAGGCTATACCAGTGGGTTTTTTTCAACCCTTAATTTCATATTAAGGCTCATTATTTATGTGGCTTTTGAGCCACGGCTCACCGACCACCATTAATTTGGATGAGATTTATAGCCTCTCAGACCAGACCCAAAACTTAGAATGTATATTGTTGTCGTTGGATATGATTTTGTACACAATGCTGTATTGATGTTGGTATACCATTAGGAGAGATAACGGGCAAACGTTGATCGATATAACAATTATTCTACATTCTGCAATTGTGTAGACTTCTTGTAAATTAAGCAATGCAGATGTTTAACAATAATTTAACCTTGACCATTCAGTCTTGAGACACCGAGAGTATACAATTAAACCAAATGGAACCGGCCGTATATGCATTTGGTTTCATTTTACACTCAAGAGTTAAAGATCTATTCTATACTGGTCCATTTGGTTACCAACTCTCCATCATTTTGCTGGGGACAACCTGGAACCCCCTCAAGGACCACTGGTGGTCTCCGGACCACTGGTTGAAAACCACTGGGCTATACCAATAACGAGTTTTGGATTTCTAAATAAACCAACTTTTTTTGCACGACACACACACACACACACACACACACACACACACACACACACACACACACACACACACACACACACACACACACACACACACACACACACACACACACACACACACACACACACACACACACAGGACCGACTCACTGACTCACTTCTCAGCAGCAGCCTTCCAAACAGGTTGTGGTCCCTGGCCATGGTGTTACAGTTCCAGCGGTGGTTGTGGAACTGGTGCTGACACTCGCCGATCCAGTCCTTCATGCCCGCCCCGATGGCCTGCATGACTGCGGGGTGCTGGCGGCACAGCTGCCGCTGCTTGTTCACCAGCCCCGGAATGTTGTCGCACATCACCTGCGAGCCCAGCGTGCCCATGTACCTGCGTGCGCGCGCGCACACACACACGCACACACACACACACACACACACACACACGGATCGGGATCATATTTAAATATGGCACACACTTGCAATTCAAATTAGGACTATTAATTATACATCTTGGTAACACTTGCTGATAAAGGTACCTTAATTTAAATGCTTAAGTAATCCTTAATGAATGCTTAACAAATATATTATTTAAGCATTAATTCGTTAAGTTAATCATTAGTTTATCATTAGTTAACCATGTTTCATGGTTATTAAAAAAAACAACCAACACCAACTATAACGAACTATTCAATTTATTTTTTAAATGTAGGCCTAGCCGTTTCTAACTCATTAAGCTACATAAAAAATACCATTTTTATATTTTTATAAGATAACTTCATCTAATTGCATGTATGGCATCATATAGCCTATATTAAAAATATCAACACCTTAAACGTGTTCCAATTAAGACAGCGTCTTCTCGGGTATTTATTTGACATGCAATCCATAATATCAATGTATCAATAACAATACCGCATCACCGCATGCATGCAATCTATCCTATATCATAATATGCAATCTGGGCTGGCACAATATGGCTTTCGTGCATTTTAAAAGGCAGTGACTGCAGCAAAGTGCGTAATAATTTACTCACCACCAAGACGCATCCACCTCGGACGTCAGCCAGCAGATTACCACAGATAAATAAAAACATATTCCACTTGGCAATAAGTTCATATTCTACTACTAAACTCTGGTCGCTGCCGTGCGCATTCGTTTAGGGACTTGCACGGAACATTTCCACATAGAAAAAGAAGACCGGGCGCGGATGCAGCAGCAGCAGAAGACAAGAGCTTCTTGATTTCCCAAATCAAACTTATTTTTGTCCTGCATTAAAATATTCGATCACCAGCACACCAGCAAACGTGCTTTCATTCAGCGAACGGGCTTTTGCGCGTAAAAGCCCATAATTGCTTCTTTACGCGTTGGCGTTGGGAGTTGGGACACCCCCCCCACTCCCCCCCTAAAAAGTAGCAGCGCTCAAATTGAGATTGGAGATCCAAGCTATTAAGACAGTCGATCTTCAACATGAGATTTTGCCGTGAGGAGAGATAGGCAGATGATCTGCCCCTTGCTATCAGGTTTAAATTGCTTACACAAGGGGTGGGCGCTGTCCCGTCTCTCTCTCTCTCTCCCTCTCAGGAATGAGGTGAAGACATTAGACTCGTCTCAGAGTATCTGTTCAGGCTAGCTTGCCTCATGCGCCAGACAGACACAAGCTTGGCCCGAGTCCAGAGCAGCCAAGGTGTAGAATGTGGTCCAACCAACGCGGTGCAGCGAAGCAGCTATAGGGCTCCAAGCTCTTTTTTTCCCCCTTTTTTTTTTTTTACTAAAACAATATTCTAGGCCGTACGTGGACGTGTTGGGGGAAAGGACGCGGCGCGCCACAGACACGACGCGCTACAGGAATGTGTGGATCCAGGCAGCACGTCCAAGACGGTGCCAAATATTTCAGACCCCCCTCCTCACCCCCTTTACTACATACATGACGCATGCATTGATATGATACACCTTACACACACCCGCATCCACCCATACCATAGTATAGCCTACATTTTTAAGCCCGAGGAATGATGATGGTTCGGAGAGAGAAAAAAAACTGATTCTCCCAAAGCCGCACCTTGAGGTGACGTGTCCATTTCAATTGGATTATCCGTCGTTGTTCTTTTTGAAGTCGCTTGGGTGAATCTTAATTGTCTCATTAGATTCCCTGGACCTTTGATCTCCCGCGTCTTCATGTATAAAAGCGACTTGGTGTTCCCGTCTCACCCTCTTTAGCATGGAGGAGGACCGGATGGTTGTACGTCTGACGAGATGCGATTATAATAAAACGGACAAATTGGATTCTTCTCAATGAGTTCTCATGATCTCCGTGGAAGAGAAATAACAAGCCTATACCAGGCTAAAGGAAGGAGATTTAAATTAAGCCTCGTTGCTTTCATAGATCAGTGAACACGTTTGTTTTGCAGTAAAAAAAAGGTTACAAATCCAGATTGTTTCCTGCCATATACTGTACATGTATTTCCCATTTTTACTTTCTTTAAATTTTGATTTTTTTCTTCTTTATATTATATATTAGTGTATATTGTATGTCTCTTAATGTTCTGATGAATTGAAAATGGTGGACCATGTTGTAAACAAGTGTGAGCTTAATCATGGTTGTCCAGTTTTTGTATTGACTTGACTTAAACTGTGAAATAGAAATGTCAATCAATCAATCAAACTCTAGTATGCAGTCTATGCACTATAGCACTAATACGCTGCACTATAGTTTCATACATTTATCACAGACAAAGCAAGAGTTGTTCAGATATAAATTAGGTCATGACCCAAGTATAATCTATAGTCAAAGGGCACACTTAATATGGCACTCAATTTTCGTGGGACACAAATTCATATAATTTTCCATAATGCAATTAATTCAGGGAGTTTTAATTGAGCTGCATTTGCTTGAGCTGTAAAAAAATATATATATATATCAAACATTAGATTTAGCCTACCTGTTATTGGGATATTAAATTAAATATTATAGAGGTGGCATATGTATATCAATTTGATAAGGCCATTCTATAGTGGTCAAAATCACACACAAAAAAATCACTCATTAAGAATGTTATTAGAAAGAATGGATTTTCTTTAATTTTGACAAAATGAAGTAACTTAAAAACAACAATAATAACAGCGGAACTCTGAAACATATTTAAACAAATTATTTTTGCAATGTTTGGTCCCAAAGCCTCACAATACTTATTTAGTACTACCGAACCTAGTCTTGTTTGTAACATAAACGAGATAACAAACTTGTCAACAAGATAAAACAAAGGTTAGTACCATAGACAACAAAATTATTAACAGTCTTCATGAAAGAAAAGAAAAAGGTCAATGTTTGAAAACTACTTACTATTTACTTACTAAATAGACAAAGAAGAAGAAGCTTGAGGTACTTTATTTTTATGGATGAGCCAACGGAATATTTCAGCCATTTAGATAACAAAAACAAACATAATTTACCAGCATGTATAGCTGGTACTTTGGCATTATTTTAACAAATGCCAAATTACACACACCTCAGAAGGCTATAGTGACAGGTGCGTACAGGGCAAAAGAGCATACATCAAAAAGGGTATCTTTTGAAAAACAAAGAAAAGGTCCTGCACACTGTCAAGACACTCGCCAAAATGTTTCTCTTTATTAGGTCGAGGTTTCGGACGCTTAAGGTGGTTGCACACCGGCCGCGTTTCTCAGAAAACCGATGGAGAAACGCCGCTAAAAATCCGAATTTGGATCCGATTGGCGCCCGGTGTGTGGAGACCTTAAAGGGGTATTCCACTCATTTTCAAAAAAAGTTCCCCCATTCTGTGTTTCCTAGAACTAGAGGTCTGAAAAAAAATCATTAACATGGTGAAACACATCTTGATGTCATCAAGATGTGTTTCACCATGTTAATGATTTTTTTCATAATTACAGTTCTAGGAAACACAGAATGGGGGGACTTTTTTTTATTATTTCCACACAACAGCTCTAAGGTATATTAATGACATAGTAAAATGTTGAAAATGGGTGGTTTTCCCCTTTAAGACCTTCATCAGGACTGATGAAGGTCTGAGCGACCGAAACGTCGCCCTAATGAAGGGCAACATTTTGGCGAGTGTCTGACGGTGTGCGGGACCTTCTTTGTTTTCCAAAGACACCCCCTTTTTGAATTTGGCATTCTTCACCACCTACTGAACAGTGCTGTTGCCCTTGGCCCTAGGAAGAGTACACCAGCAGCACAGAGGGCGCTCACTACGGCGCCCCGAGCCAGGAGCCCCGCTTGCCTCCTCCTCCAGTTGCCATGGAAACCGGGCTGAGGAAGCCCACAGGAGCCTCCGTCCTGGTCCATCTGCAGGGACGGGCACATGCATGGAAGACACACTAGAGTTAAAATCACTCTGGACCTAGCTGAGCACAAACACACTAGAGTTAAAATCACTCTGGACCTTCATTTGAGCACAAACACACTAGAGTTAAAATCACTCTGGACCTTCATTTGAGCACAAACACACTAGAGTTAAAATCACTCTGGACCTATTTGAGCACAAACACACTAGAGTTAAAATCACTCTGGACCTTCATTTGAGCACAAACACACTAGAGTTAAAATCACTCTGGACCTATTTGAGCACAAACACACTAGAGTTAAAATCACTCTGGACCTTCATTTGAGCACAAACACACTAGAGTTAAAATCACTCTGGACCTTCATTTGAGCACAAACACACTAGAGTTAAAATCACTCTGGACCTTCATTTGAGCACAAACACACTAGAGTTAAAATCACCCTGGACCTTCATTTGAGCACAAACACACTAGAGTTAAAATCACTCTGGACCTTCATTTGAGCACAAACACACTAGAGTTAAAATCACTCTGGACCTTCATTTGAGCACAAACACACTAGAGTTAAAATCACTCTGGACCTTCATTTGAGCACAAACACACTAGAGTTAAAATCACTCTGGACCTTCATTTGAGCACAAACACACAAGTTAAAATCACTCTGGACCTTCATTTGAGCACAAACACACTAGAGTTAAAATCACTCTGGACCTTCATTTGAGCACAAACACAAGAGTTAAAATCACTCTGGACCTTCATTTGAGCACAAACACACTAGAGTTAAAATCACTCTGGACCTTCATTTGAGCACAAACACAAACACACTAGACTCAGTTAAAATCACTCTGGACCTTCATTTGAGCACAAACACACAGGTTAAAATCACTCTGGACCTTCATTTGAGCACAAACACAAACACACTATAGTTAAAGGATAAGACCACCTTTTTAGAGGTTTGGGTGGTTTTCTTACCTTATTATGGGCAAACTAGTCCATTCCACGAGTTATTTTGCTCCGTTGTGTTGTTTATTAGCAATTTAAGAAATTAAAACAGTCGCTCTGTCTCATTGACTTCCATTGTAACGGGGAAACAGCTCTCAAAGTAACTCTTTTAGCACATAAACCAACGCAACAAAAGCTGATTCTGACATTTTATGACATCAGGAAAACTCATGCGGCTAGGTCGCGTCGCTCCCGTTCGCGCAACTATCGCCCTTTGCAAGTCGCGCCGCTCTAACCATCCAAGTCTGAATGCAGCTTAACACGTGACTATGTCTCACACAAACACTATAGTGCCAGAATCTTTACAGCTAAAAAGAAATAAAATAACACAACTTGCTGGAATGGCAATGGGGACAGTTTGTCCTCATGTTCTCATTGACAGCAAAAGTTCCGGTAATGCCCGATAAGTCACCATTTTAATTTGTCACGGTAGTACTTTATACTTGAGAGAGAGGCGACTAACTTGAATCTATCGAAAGAACAGGATTAGCGAACGCTCTTCTAATTGCCTTTTTCTCGCTCTCAATCAACATTCACTCTCACAGACCTACCTGCGGGGGTTAAAGGACCACTTCACCACTTTTCAACATCTCTTCATATAATTGGTCCTCACTAATGTTCATGATAAAACACCACCATTTTTTCCTACTCAGTCTGTGTCTCATAGGAGGGCTTTGGGCAGTTCGGACACCCGTCCACCAGTGACATCATCATTAGGCAGATTTCTTTTTTTTTTTTTAAACAAGATTTGTTTTAAAATATATTTAGATTTGTA
Source organism: Electrona antarctica (assembly GCF_951216825.1). Classification (NCBI taxonomy): domain Eukaryota; kingdom Metazoa; phylum Chordata; class Actinopteri; order Myctophiformes; family Myctophidae; genus Electrona; species Electrona antarctica. The sequence goes on from NC_136810.1 coordinate 54,140,524, forward strand.
TTATCGTGAGAACGATGGCTTCAACTTTTGCATTGCAACTTTTCAGGAAAAGAAAGCCTGCCGTTTCTATTAGCTTGGATTCACCATCGATGATGTCACTGGTGGACGGGTTTCTGAACTGCCCACAGCCTTCCTATGAGACACAGACTGAGTAGGAAAAAATGGTGGTATTTTATCATGAACATTAGTTAGGACCAATTATAGGAAGAGAAGTTGAAAAGTGGTGAAGTGGTCCTTTAACAGGTGGAGCTGGCAGATCTGTTCATAGCCTAAAATCTCAAGACGTATCTTGAATGTCAACGTAATCGAACAGCCACTTATTAAACTCATTAAAAACAGCTGTGTGCTGCCTGCGGGTGTTGCGAGTTACGAGCGCTGTGAGTATTGACGCTCTCTCTCTTCTCTCTCTCTTGAGAGAGTGAGACTCGATTCAATTCAAAGGGCTTTATTGGCATGAGAAAACATACGTTTACATTGCCAAAGCAAAACGTGGAACGTGGATCAAAACAAGACTCTCGCACCCACCTACCCACCCTCTCTCTCTCTCTCTCTCTATAACGGAGCTAAATTTGACTTACATTGTATAGTTGGACCAGCCGTCCCCGCGCAACATGTATTCTCAAAGTTATGTCGACGTTGTTTTGAATAGCATTTTTGTCACTGAAAGGTTTTGGCTCCAGGTACGTACTACACTACTACGTACGTACCTGTCACACGCTCACTCTCTTGTTGAAACCGATGCTCGCTCGACCACGATGAAACCGATGCTCGCTCGACCACGATGACGTTTAGAAGGCTCGCTCAGCACTCTCCCTTTCTCTTTGTCAACAATCATCACGCTATACCCCAGTAGTTTGATTCCTAGCGTTTTCACTCCAGAGAAAACTGAATTCCACCGGTACATTGCGGAAAAATGACTGTAGGCTATACGGTGCTGGGTTGCTGCTTGCGTATCGGGCCATGGCTCTTTAGCCGACTGGTAACGTACGTGCCCCGGGCCGAGGCTACATGACTAGGAAGCTTGCCGTAAAAAATTAGAACACCAAAACTTCCGGTATACACAAGATCAGTGCCCGTTTTCACATGAGATGAATTGCAACATTTCCACTAGACCTCCTTCACTTTGGCTATGTGAAAAGGCTGGGGTATATTTTAACCAGTTGATCTTGCCAAATGCAGTGAAGGCATGTTGGGTCACACCGTGATTCACCAGACTGACACTGAGTCACCGAGACTTACAGTTGGTTCCCAACTACAGCAAAACACATTACACTGTTATTCCCGGACGTTAACGTTCATTGTCATTTTCCATACATGCCTCCCGATCTGGGGGTCTCAAACTTGGTAGTTAAAGCGAAATTTCTTTCACATCCCAACATCTCACCATTTTCCTCACAAATTACATTATACACAGCAAATTACTCTGAAAAAAATCCAAATACGAGTTAGTTTCTCACAGTTAAACTCTCAAGACTTAACCCATTAAGACATGGAACGCATCTGTGTCACCGAGCTTGTAGATCTGCTTATTTTTCAAAAATCGGGAAAATGTGTGCAAATCTTTTCATGGGGGAACTGCCTGGAACAACATATTTTCAGATCAGCGGCCAATTACATATACCTTGACATGAAAAAGTGTGAACATCACTAATACACGTTTCAAAAAACTGTCATGATTTAGAAGACATTTTGTAGAATCTGATCTCAGGTCTTAATGGGTAACACATTACTGTGTACAGCACTTCATCTTTAATCTGATCTCAGGTCTTAATGAGTAACACATTACTGTGTACAGCACTTCATCTTTCCCCTTATCCTTCCTTCAGGTGTTACAGATGATACTAATTAAAGAGGGAGTGCCACAATTTTGGTATTTTTCCAGTTTTTCATGTGTCTATGAGGTGACAGTACTTCATTAGAAACCCTGGAGTCGTTTTTATGTGCAATGGTGTGGGCCTATTAACTTTGTATTTAGGGTTTCCTCCTGGAGGCTGAACCCTTGACAGTCAAACGGGCCAATGAAATAAACAGTAATATAGTGACATCACACTATCAGCCCCTCCCCTTTTATCATACAACTACAGCTGTGGGTGTGGCTTCAGTTCAGGTGGATCACCACCCATCACCACCCACCAGGCATACTTAATGAACTGGTGGGCGTGTCCACATAAAAACAACATTTTAACAAATACTGTACACTTTTTTGAAAAAATTATACCTCCTTATATAACAATAAGACCTGCATGATCATGTTTTAGGGTGGGAAAAAAAATCACAGCACTCCATCTAGTATGCAGTCATGGTTCTAAAACTTTTTTATTTTATTTCAAGGAACCCCATAAGTGTACAAATGGAACCAAATGGACCCGTAATTTGTACACTCTCAGAGTTACACACCCATACGAGGCCATTTGGAACCCACTCAAGGACACTTTGAGACCCACTGCGGTTGTAGTGTTTCCAGTGAGCCAACATGACACAACAGCAACACACCTGACTTGTCTGACCAGAATGGAACAGAGCCTTCATTAGCATCATCAGTAACACCTGTGAAGGAAGTACAGAGAAGTGGCCGAAGTTCTTTCCAAAATGGCGTGTGTGCCATAGAGCCTATTGAGGGGGTTTCAGGAAGCAAAACCATGTACAGTACGCTAGTTTTTTATTCCTAGGATAGCTCAGGTTTAGGAGCGCTCGTTTTACCACTCTTTTACTACCGCGGATTTTTTAATAGTTTTTGGATTAAGGTTGGTGAGGGGTACGTTAATAGTTTTTGGATTAAGGTTGGTGAGGGGTGCGTTGCTCCCCTGCTTGCGGTTATGTTTAGGTTAGAGTTAGAGATAGGGTTAGTACTAGTCATAGAGTACTAGTAGGCATAAACACTTGTGTGCGGTCCAAAACACAGCCCAAGCGCTTCCTACTCCACTGACAACCAATCACAGCGCTCCAAATTCCCTCCCATCATAGGAATAAAAAACTCGCGTACAGTACAGTGTACGTGTAAGCAAAGCAAAGTTACTATATTTACCCAGGGTAACTGGACTAAGCATCAGATACTTGTTTCCAGCCAGGCCCTGCTCATAGAACATTTCATGGTAGTGGTTCAATGCCTTGCTCAAGGGCACTTCAGCGGTGGTAATTTTAACGTGCCGGTCCGGGGATACGAACTGGCGACCTTCCGGTATCAAGACCGCTCCGCAAACCGTTCGGCCACCGCTGCCACTGTGCCAGGGACGTGTGGTGTTAGAGAGGCATGGGGCTGAAATCCCGTAAGAGGGCACTTTGACAAAAGATAGCAGATCTACAAGCTCACAACGCGTCGCGCTGCGATGCGTTGAGAGCTTGTAGATCAGCTATTTTCGGGGTGCAACCCAGCACTCTTTAGCTAGTGGAGATGCCTTGTACGACATGGATTTCTAAACAAATTTGTTCAATGCAAAAATGCTGAGTTCAAGTTCAAGAGACTTCGGAGGAAAAAGCAATTCTCCTGAGCGCTGCCCTTCCAGCATGGCATGGAAAGGAGTGGCATTTGCATTTCTTTCACTATAATAAAATGCTGCATTCGTGGTCTTGAAAGGGCAGTTGTTTTACAGACGGGTAAAAGGGCAGGGGCCGAAGCCCCCTTTGATGTCTACAGTTGGAGGCCATCGATATTGTCCTTTTCTTTTTGCTGAGGTTTGCGTGATCTGCGCAAAAGGACAGTTAACCCATTTTGGGCGGGAACCCCTTTTGGTGTTTTAAACATTATGTTACAATTTAGCTATTGAAAAATAGCAGATCTACAAGCTCGTAGCGCGCCACCGAGTGGCGCGCTACGAGCTTGTAGGTCTGCTATTTTTGAAAAATCGTGAAAATATTTATTTCAGAAAACTGGAGGATTAAGGATTTTTTAAAAATTTGAGGTCAGGCCTAAATGGGTCAAATGATAAGGGACAATATCGGTGGCACCCAACTGTATATGTGTGCACGTCCCTGACGTGTACCACAATCAAGGGCTTGCGTTCAACCCCTGGCTGTGGCTTCAGAGGCTGCATACTGTATGTTCAACCCCTGGCTGTGGCTTCAGAGGCTGCATGCTGTATGTTCAACCCCTGGCTGTGGCTTCAGAGGCTGCATACTGTATGTTCAACCCCTGGCTGTGGCTTCAGAGGCTGCATACTGCATGTTCAACCCCTGGCTGTGGCTTCAGAGGCTGCATGCTGTATGTTCAACCCCTGGCTGTGGCTTCAGAGGCTGCATACTGCATGTTCAACCCCTGGCTGTGGCTTCAGAGGCTGCATGCTGCATGTTCAACCCCTGGCTGTGGCTTCAGAGGCTGCATACTGCATGTTCAACCCCTGGCTGTGGCTTCAGAGGCTGCATACTGCATGTTCAACCCCTGGCTGTGGCTTCAGAGGCTGCATGCTGTATGTTCAACCCCTGGCTGTGGCTTCAGAGGCTGCATGCTGTATGTTCAACCCCTGGCTGTGGCTTCAGAGGCTGCATGCTGTATGTTCAACCCCTGGCTGTGGCTTCAGAGGCTGCATGCTGTATGTTCAACCCCTGGCTGTGGCTTCAGAGGCTGCATACTGCATGTTCAACCCCTGGCTGTGGCTTCAGAGGCTGCATACTGCATGTTCAACCCCTGGCTGTGGCTTCAGAGGCTGCATACTGCATGTTCAACCCCTGGCTGTGGCTTCAGAGGCTGCATACTGCATGTTCAACCCCTGGCTGTGGCTTCAGAGGCTGCATACTGCATGTTCAACCCCTGGCTGTGGCTTCAGAGGCTGCATGCTGCATGTTCAACCCCTGGCTGTGGCTTCAGAGGCTGCATGCTGCATGTTCAACCCCTGGCTGTGGCTTCAGAGGCTGCATACTGCATGTTCAACCCCTGGCTGTGGCTTCAGAGGCTGCATACTGCATGTTCAACCCCTGGCTGTGGCTTCAGAGGCTGCATACTGCATGTTCAACCCCTGGCTGTGGCTTCAGAGGCTGCATACTGCATGTTCAACCCCTGGCTGTGGCTTCAGAGGCTGCATACTGCATGTTCAACCCCTGGCTGTGGCTTCAGAGGCTGCATACTGCATGTTCAACCCCTGGCTGTGGCTTCAGAGGCTGCATACTGCATGTTCAACCCCTGGCTGTGGCTTCAGAGGCTGCATGCTGCATGTTCAACCCCTGGCTGTGGCTTCAGAGGCTGCATGCTGCATGTTGCATAACCCTTCTGTTTCACGGAGTAACAACATGCCTCGCGTTCTTCTGTTCCATCATTCCAGTTGTAATACGAGTATTTCAGACCAGTGAAGTCTTGTGGTACAGTAGTGACAGACAAGGCTAGTCCAGACCAGCATAAAGCATCAACATCCCTGATATTATTACTGGTAGGTTTCATTTTGAATGCATGGATCAGATGGCCTGCCCTGCAGGGATCACAACAACCCCAAGTTATTATCAGTCGACTTCCAAACAAACAGCTGAGTAACGTAATGGGTGAAATGAAATGAAATGATTACTATATTTACCCAGGGTATCTGGGCTAAGCTCAAGAACTTGTTTCCAGCCAGGCCCTGCTCATAGAACATTTCATCATAGTGGTTCAATGCCTTGTTCAAGGGCACTTCAGCGGTGGTAATTTTAACGTGTCGGACCGCTGATTCGAACTGGCGACCTTCCGGTATCAAGACAGCTCCGCAATCCGTTCGGCCACCGCTGCCATAAACTCAAACTGAACAACCAATATGTCAATTTGAAGCGATGATTCCCTGCTATCATATGACATGAAAAAATGAATTAACAATGAGTTGAAATGAATCACCTGGCCTTTTTTCTGGAGGCTATAGCTAGATGGCCAGCAGCAGTTTCTTTGATAGTTGATGTAGTTTCCCAGGGAAACCACTACAAAACACTAAGCTCACAACGTTTTGGTGAAGTTCACAGCAGCTGCGTTATCGTTTACAGCCTGACACGGTCTATGTCGTCATAGTCGGGCACATGACTGATTCTCTCTCATATCGTATCATCGGGGTCCTCCAGCAAGGTATGCTGACTCTACGGAAGAACAGTGCTTATCCCATTTTGGACTGAGGTCGATGGGAAAAAAAGGCTTCTAAATCCTAACAATTTTCTGAAAAACCCTATGTTTCTGTGTCAGTGGTACTCAACCTTTTTCATGTCAAGGACCCCCAGAATTATCTCTATTGGGCCACGGACCCCCCCATCTCAAAATATGTAGTTCCAGGGACCACCCCATAGAGTATATATATAATAGAGACTGAACTGGCGCGAAGCTCCGCCCCCCCAGCTATTCATGTCAGTGGAAGTTGCTCAGTGGCGTTTTGAAGCACCCGGAAGACTGCCGGAAGTCCCTCCCAGGACCTCAACTTTGAGGTCCTGGGTGACGTAGGGCAACCGAGCGCTCAATGTTAAAGCCCAGCTGCACAGGGTTTCCCGGTCATGAATCCACGGGTCCGCCTGTAGTCCCTCCTCCTACCACTAGGACCTAGAGCTTCAACGTTGAATAGCCTCACTGGCCCCTTGGACCACCCCAGAAGCCAATATTTTAGTTAAAAATGTTCGCTCTGAAATGTATATTCAAAGATTTGCGGCACATTTTCACGATTTTTCAAAAATAGCAGACCTACAAGCTCGTAGCGCGCCACTCGGTGGCGCGCTATGAGCTTGTAGATCTGCTATTTTTCAATAGCTAAATTATAACATAATGTTTAAAACACCAAAAGGGGTTCCCGCTAAAAATGGGTTATTACCCATCTATTTATTATTCTATTGGGCCATAAGTATTTTAAACCCAGAAAGTCTTGTCTAGACACAGCACTAGGCTAGACAATTTCATAATTGTTACAAGACATCAATAATAATGTACAAAGCCAAGAACCATAAATTACCAGCAAATATTCAAAATATGTTTCAGGATCGGGCCGGGGGGTTTACAATCTGAGGGGAGAATTTAATTTCAAAACTTTAGGTCGTAATACCACATTGAAAGGTTTCTGCATATCAATTTCTGGTGTAACACGTTGGAACAGCTTGAAACAAGGAACAAAAGCAATGTCCAAGCATCAATCAATTTAAAGCATTGTACAAAAACATGATATTTTCAAGATACAGGGAGGAAGAAAATGATTAATTCACGAGTACTCAAAATATATTATATTTATGTATAATGTTATGTTATATTGGTATTTAATTGTCTATATAATTAAAAAATATGGATGTGGCAGGGTTCCCCAATAGGCGGCCCGCGGGCCATTTGCGGTCCGCGGAGCGCCCCCTTGCGGCCCGCGGAAGAATTTTTTGGGGGGGGTCCCAGATATAAATGGCATTAAATGGGGGTCAGTAGCAAACTGGGCATCCTTTTCAAATGGGGTCCTGCCCTGAAAATGAATTTTCAGGGCAAGACCTCGACCTCACGCGTGCGGACTCGGCCCCCAGCCTGGTACCCTAGTCAAAATATGGCCCTCGAGGAAAATTAATTGGGGAACCCTGGTATATGGGATAGTATTAGGGTGTACATATGTATATATGTTTATATGTATACTTTATATGTATACTATACATTCTGTGTTCTCTTGCCTGCCTATGTTTTTTTTCCACTGATCTGTACAGCAGTTTGATTTGATATATGTTTATATGTATATATGTATACTTTTGAAGAGCACTTCTTAGAAGAGCAGCTTAATTGGCACAGAATCCAGCGAGTAATTTCAGTTATAGAGGGGTGGGAGTTTATACGTTTTTACTTCTTCTCACTCCTTTTCGGATATGCTTAGATTTCTTTATTTATTTTTATTTTTCCTTTTATTTCTTCTTGCTATATTTTAATTGTTTTTCCTTGCGATGCGAAATGCAAGGAATTGTTTCTGTTTTATTGGCGAAATAAACATGACAAACAATGACTTCTGTCACAAACAGCTCAGCTTTGCATTTCATTTGACACAAATAATACCGTCTTATATACCCCAGTGAAATGTCAAATCTGCTCAACCTCCACATTATAAATGCTCACCTGGGCATTAGTCAGGTTTGATAAGGAAGTCAACGACGATGCCAGGCGAAAATGTGTTTATTGTAGCCTTATTTATTTGTTCAGCCTTATCGTAGACCTTTTTAGGTTAATACATGAACATGGTAGACCTGTTGGGATTCGGCTGAGAACACATCAGGTGCTGCTGCTGGCCATTACTGTATGTGTGAAACCGTTGAAGATCACCATTTCCCCGCTCTGAGTTTTGGTTCCGTCTCTCCCGGATAAAACCGTGGCGTCTCCCTCCGCAGCCAAGAGTTCGACCAAACCATCACGGCCGAGCTTCGGCCATTTCTTTCTGAGGCGATAGCGAGGCAGTGATGGTAGCTCGCCCGCTGTAACAGTTCGGCATGCAACGCAGTGGCACTTTAGCTTGTGCCGTTTTAGTCAAGTGCAAGCTTAACCCATTTTGACCTGGGAACGATTCTTCTAAATCCTGACAGTTTTCTGAAAAACCCTATGTTTCTATGTCAGTGGTTCTCAAACTATTTCATGTCAAGGACCCCTAGAATTATATGTATTTGGCCACCGACCCCCCCCCCCCCCCCCCCCATCTGAAAATATGTTGTTCCAGGGATCTCCCAGAAGCAAAGATTAGAGTTAAAAACGTTCGCTCTGAAAGAATATATATATATATATATTCAAAGATTTGCGCCACATTTTCACGATTTTTCAAAAAATAGCAGACCTACAAGTTCATAGCGCGGCACTCGGTGCCGAGCTATGAGCTTGTAGATCTGCTATTTTTCCAATAGCTAAAAGTATAACATAATGCTTTGAAACACCAAAAAAGGGGTTCTCGCCCCAAAATGGCTTAACATCCACTCAGGCCTTTCTTCATCCCGAAACCCCCTCGTATTGTCTGTGCACTGACAGGCCAGTGTCACAGCACCGCTGAATGATGAGCTGTGAGGATTGTGCCCCGTCACGAACCACTCTCTCCTTTTGAAATACACACGCATGTACACGGACAGGTGCACACGTAATACATGTTTAGGGGGCTCCTCCTCTGAATACACACACAAACACACTAGCGCTAGATTAAATGGGTGAACTGAACCCACAGGTGTACGCACGCACTCACAACACATACTTGACTCTCTTGTTTGTTTGGCAAACAGCCTTGAACACATGAAGATGTCAAACAACCTAATTCATATGCAGGTATGTGTAATCGACATGCACTCCCACCAGCATGTGTGTAAATGTGTGTGTGTGTACAAGGCGAGTTGTGCGAGCTGACCTGGCGCATCAAGTTGCGAAGGCAGAGGACCTCTTTTTGCAGGTCTCCGATCTGTCCGACCAGGTCGTTGCAGATGGACTGGGCTTCCTTCTTTGGGTCCAGGGAGAGAACCAGCTACGTGGAGACAGAAACACAACTCAAATCGATCACGTTATGGCTGTTCACTCTAGCATCTCATTTACTTATGGTTACGAGTGGTAATTTTCAACACATTTCATATCAAGGCCCCATTATTTATTCTGCATTTGACCACCATTTGATGAGATTTAGCCGATTCACCCAAAACTTTGAATATTTTGCTGTCATTGGATAAGATTTTGTTTACAATTCCATGCTCGTTGATGTGGTACGATAACAGGCAAACGTTGATCAAAATATCTTCTAAATTTTCTGATTGTGTAGACTTGTGTAGACTAGACACTTTTTGTGTTTTAACTAAACATTGTTATAATTTAGCTATTGAAAAATAGCAGATCTACAAGCTCATAGCGCGCCACCGAGTGGCGCGCTACGAGCTTGTAGGTCTGCTATTTTTGAAAAATCGTGAAAATATGGCACACATCTTTGAATATATATTCTTTCAGAGCCAACATTCTTAACTCAAATCTTTGCTTCTGAGGGGTTCCTGGAACAAACATATTTTCAGATGGGGGTCGGTGGCCAAATACATATCATTTTTGGGGTTCTTGACATGAAATATTGAGCACCACTGATACAGAAAAATATTTCAGAAAACTGTCAGAATTTAGAAGACATTTTTAAAATGTAGACGTCAGGCCTAAATGGGTTAACTCATTATAAGGGCGTGTTTGGACGTATTCAATTAATAGTCACAGATCGCCTAGGACGTGATCGCTGATCGGACGCATTCAATATTTTCCCTCCGTCCTGACCATCTTTAGTGACGATCTTTAGCTGCGTTTTTCTCAGAATTTAAGCTCTTGTGATCATACAAAACCTCCATGTTTTCGGAGCTCAATAAAAAAATCCCAGCGACCTCATGATGCTGTTTTAGCGCTTCTGACGAAAACGAAAGTATTTAGAAAGAGTGCCCCGGGAAATGATTGATTATTACTTCCGGTTCATAAAAAAAAAAAAAGTCAGCTGGTAGCTCTTCAGAATAAAGGCTCTTATGAATGGTGGTCTATGGGCGGCAGGCTGCAGCTTTTTGTGACCTTAACCCATTTTGGTCGGTATTATGTTATACTTTAGCTATTGAAAAATAGCAGATCTACAAGCTCATAGCGCGCCACCGAGTGCAGACAGGTGTATAGGATGAAGGAAGGAGACAGGCAGCAGACAGACAGACAGGTGTATAGGATGAAGGAAGGAGACAGGCAACAGACAGACAGGTGTATAGGATGAAGGAAGGAGACAGGCAGCAGACAGACAGACAGGTGTATAGGATGAAGGAAGGAGACAGGCAACAGACAGACAGGTGTATAGGATGAAGGAAGGAGACAGACAGGCAACAGACAGACAGGTGTATAGGATGAAGGAAGGAGACAGGCAGCAGACAGACAGGTGTATAGGATGAAGGAAGGAGACAGGCAGCAGACAGACAGGTGTATAGGATGAAGGAAGGAGACAGACAGGCAACAGACAGACAGGTGTATAGGATGAAGGAAGGAGACAGATAGCAGACAGACAGACAGGTGTATAGGATGAAGGAAGGAGACAGGCAGCAGACAGACAGACAGACAGGTGTATAGGATGAAGGAAGGAGACAGGCAGCAGACAGACAGACAGACAGACGTATAGGATGAAGGAAGGAGACAGGCAGCAGACAGACAGACAGGTGTATAGGATGAAGGAAGGAGACAGGCAGCAGACAGACAGACAGACAGGTGTATAGGATGAAGGAAGGAGACAGGCAACAGACAGACAGACAGACAGGTGTATAGGATGAAGGAAGGAGACAGGTAACAGACAGACAGGTGTATAGGATGAAGGAAGGAGACAGGCAGCAGACAGACAGGTGTATAGGATGAAGGAAGGAGACAGGCAGCAGACAGACAGGTGTATAGGATGAAGGAAGGAGACAGGCAACAGACAGACAGGTGTATAGGATGAAGGAAGGAGACAGGCAGCAGACAGACAGGTGTATAGGATGAAGGAAGGAGACAGGCAGCAGACAGACAGGTGTATAGGATGAAGGAAGGAGACAGGCAGCAGACAGACAGGTGTATAGGATGAAGGAAGGAGACAGGCAACAGACAGACAGACAGGTGTATAGGATGAAGGAAGGAGACAGGCAGCAGACAGACAGGTGTATAGGATGAAGGAAGGAGACAGGCAGCAGACAGACAGGTGTATAGGATGAAGGAAGGAGACAGACAGGCAACAGACAGACCGGTGTATAGGATGAAGGAAGGAGACAGGCAGCAGACAGACAGGTGTATAGGATGAAGGAAGGAGACAGGCAGCAGACAGACAGGTGTATAGAGCGACATGGCGGCCAGACAGACAGACAGGTGTATAGAGCGACATGGCGGCCAGACAGACAGACAGGTGTATAGAGCGACATGGCGGCCAGACAGACAGACAGGTGTATAGAGCGACATGGCGGCCAGACAGACAGACAGGTGTATAGAGCGACATGGCGGCCAGACAGACAGACAGGTGTATAGAGCGACATGGTGGCCAGACAGACAGACAGGTGTATAGAGCGACATGGCGGCCAGACAGACAGACAGGTGTATAGAGCGACATGGCGGCCAGACAGACAGGTGTATAGAGCGACATGGCGGCCAGACAGACAGGTGTATAGAGCGACATGGCGGCCAGACAGACAGGTGTATAGAGCGACATGGCGGCCAGACAGACAACAGACAGACAGGTGTATAGAGCGACATGGCGGCCCAGACAGACAGACAGGTGTATAGAGCGACATGGCGGCCCAGACAGACAGACAGGTGTATAGAGCGACATGGCGGCCCAGACAGACACGGCGTACCTCGGAGGTTCGTCGTGGGAAGCGGTTGATGACGTCCTGTATGGTTTCTGTCAGATAGCAACACTGCTGCTTCAGGCTGATCAGGAAGTTATAAAGCTCCTCATTCCTAACACACACACACACACACACACACACACACACACACACACACTTTAGTTCTTTATTTGAATCCACAAATTACAATCCATTTTTACAAGGAAACAAATATAACGGGGTCGACAGTTCATGTTCACTCAAGGATACACATGGCACCTCAGACAGACAAACTGCCTATAACAGCCGAAACAGAACAGTATTTGGCAAGTTGTTTGGCGCGCGCACGCACACGCACGCACGCACGCACGCACGCACGCACGCACGCACGCACGCGCACGCACGCACGCACACACACACACACACACACACACACACACACACACACACACACACACACACACACACACACACACACACACACACACACACACACACACACACACACACACACACACACACACACACACACACACACACACACACACACACATTCATTCTTTGTCACCTTCTTGCGTAGGTTACTGTCTTTTCACTCGACTCTACGGCTTTGCACTCTCTCGGTCTCTGACACACAAACTTTCGAAGCTTTCGAATGTCACTCTCTCGCACAGATACACCTCTCTCCACTCTCGATCTTTCTTACATACTGTACACAAGAAGCCACAGCAGCAGCACCAGAACCTGCCCGTTAAAGGTGCTCGTCCAACGTCTAACAAGACAAAGGGCCGTAGATCACGTCCCAGTGCGACAGGGCAGACAGATTGATAGCATGGACCAAAAATACCCCAGTGTGTTCCCAGTCCCCTTCTACGCTTTCCACCACTACCCTTCGGCCCAAAACTCCACACAACACGGAGCAGGTGGCTGCCCCGCCTGACCGTCCGCACTAACCCCACACCCCCTCCAGACCTTTTTTCAGAATGCATCACTCTTAACCCATTTAGGCCCGACCTCAAAATTAAAAAAAAATCTTCTAAATCCTCCAGTTTTCTGAAATAAATATTTTCACGATTTTTCAAAAATAGCAGACCTACAAGCTCGTAGCGCGCCACTCGGTGGCGCGCTATGAGCTTGTAGATCTGCTATTTTTCAATAGCTAAAGCATAACATAATGCTAACACCAAAAGGGGTTCCCGCCCAACATGGCTTAAATGATTAGCTCTTCATATACATCAACCGTCCCACCTCCCCTTTCTCCTCTTGTGGTCCTCCTGGGGAGGTGTATTGATGCGTCTTATCTTAATGGTACATTTCCCTGGGCCAGAGGGGGGAGGGGGGGGGGGGACCCGACCCGAAGCACAGCCAGCCGCAATGCTCCTCCTCGCACTCTGTCAGAATGTGGCGCGTAAACAGTGTCAGTCAACCTGCCGTTCCCCCTCTCCTCCCCTCGCTTGGCTTGTTAGTTTATCTAGGGGGGTGGGGGACGGGGACGCGGGGAGTGATGATAGGCCCTCGTTCGCAGGGGAGGGAGCGCCGTACAGCTCCGGGGGAGAGCCTCCGCTCCGTGAGCGAGCAAAGAGGAGATGTGTGTGTGTGGAGACCGTCCGCTATACGGGACGGCTACGGAATGCACTGCGTGGGAACGTCGGGCCGGTGCAGGATCCGTGCGGGCTAGATCAGTCCTGAGGTGGTGGTGGTGGGTCCAGGCCATACATGGGCAACTGACGGGCCCGGGGGGCACATGTGGCCCCCACCTTGACTTAACCCATTTTGACCTGAGATCAGATTTTAAAAATGTCTTCTACATCCTGACAGTTTTCTGAAAAAGCTATGTTTCTATGTCAGTCGTTCTTCGATTTTTCAAAAATAGCAGATCTACAAGCTCGTAGCGCGCCACCGAGTGGCACGCTACGAGCTTGTAGATCTGCTATTTTTCAATAGCTAAAGTATAACATAATGCTAACACCAAAATGGGTTAATGCGGCACTTAATGAGTAGTATTCAAATGTTATTGTCTTTTATGTCCAATGTATTTGTGTTTAGTCATAACTAATTGAAGGCATTTCAAAAGCATTAAAAAAAAAAAAATAGGATTTCAATTGCGGAAGTCATCTCTCTAATAAGGATTCCAATTCAAAAATAGCAAAAGATTCAGGATTTCAATTCAAATATAGCCAAAATATCTGATCTACAAGTTCGAACTTGTAGATCGGCTATTTTTGCTACGACAGTAATATGCAACGTGGCCCTCTGGAGTGAGTGTAGAAATATAGTGGCCCTCTGGAGTGAGTGTGGAAATATAGTGGCCCTCTGGAGTGAGTGTGGAAATAGAGTGGCCCTCTGGAGTGAGTGTAGAAATAGAGTGGCCCTCTGGAGTGAGTGTAGAAATAGAGTGGCCCTCTGGAGTGAGTGTAGAAATATAGTGGCCCTCTGGAGTGAGTGTAGAAATATAGTGGCCCTCTGGAGTGAGTGTAGAAATATAGTGGCCCTCTGGAGTGAGTGTAGAAATATAGTGGCCCCAGGAGTGAGTGTAGAAATATAGTGGCCCCCTGGAGTGAGTGTGGAAATATAGTGGCCCTCTGGAGTGAGTGTAGAAATATAGTGGCCCCCTGGAGTGAGTGTAGAAATATAGTGGCCCCCTGGAGTGAGTGTAGAAATATAGTGGCCCTCTGGAGTGAGTGTAGAAATATAGTGGCCCTCTGGAGTGAGTGTAGAAATATAGTGGCCCTCTGGAGTGAGTGTAGAAATATAGTGGCCCTCTGGAGTGAGTGTAGAAATATAGTGGCCCTCTGGAGTGAGTGTAGAAATATAGTGGCCCTCTGGAGTGAGTGTAGAAATATAGTGGCCCTCTGGAGTGCGTGTAGAAATATAGTGGCCCTCTGGAGTGAGTGTAGAAATACAGTGGCCCTCTGGAGTGAGTGTAGAAATATAGTGGCCCTCTGGAGTGAGTGTAGAAATATAGTGGCCCTCTGGAGTGAGTGTAGAAATATAGTGGCCCTCTGGAGTGAGTGTAGAAATATAGTGGCCCTCTGGAGTGAGTGTAGAAATATAGTGGCCCTCTGGAGTGAGTATAGAAATATAGTGGCCCTCTGGAGTGAGTGTAGAAATATAGTGGCCCCCTGGAGTGAGTGTAGAAATATAGTGGCCCTCTCCATCGCCAAAGTTGCCCCTGGTCCAAAGTTTCCCCTGGTCCAAAGTTGCCCCTGGTCCAAAGTTGCCCCTGGTCCAAAGTTGCCCCTGGTCCAAAGTTGCCCCTGGTCCAGGGTGTTGAGTTGGATGCTGGTCGCTGGCTAACGGCACACTTTAAATTCCCATGAAATAAATCTATAATTATTTTTTTGGTTGCCCGCACATCTGATTTTAAAAATAAGAGTTAATCGTTGGCTTGAAAAGGCTGGGAATTCAACCAACAAAAAAAACACACAGAGAAGCGGACAAGAAATGTCCGCTTGAAACAAACAATAGCACTGAAATAGCACTGAAGCGGGTCAAGAAGTGTCGCTTGGCAGGACAAAAAAGAAGCAGATTGATCATTTGTTTGACCCCTGGGCCCTTCTGGGGTCAGACACTGTTATATAGAGCTTCTGTCAAGGTCTAGAGCACTCACAGCCCAATAGGACAGACGGGGCATTAATTTACCCATCACTTTACAGTACAGTTACCCGTACAGTACACGGTCGACGCAATAAATGTGCCAGTCTCAGTCATTACATTCTGTACTGCAGCGGAAGGGAATATACATCTCTTCTATAGCTCTAGTGGGAGGGGTGGTTTTCCTAAGCCATGGTTAGGAGGAGCAGAGTGACCTGGGGGAGAGTTTGTCTTCCCGATCTATGTACAAGTCATCCATACTAACCACCCTCACTGATGTGCAAGTAAGGTTAACTCCTTTTAAACAGGTTCAGTCGACCGCAGGCTAAAAAAAAATCACACCCGTGTGAACTGAGTGGTGCAACTCCCCCCCCCCCATTAGCAGGCAGAAGTGCAGCACTATCTCTCTCTCTCTGTTTCTGGCACAACAGCGCCACTTTTGGTAGTCATTGGTACTCGTGCTCATAGTGACATAGGTGGGTGAACACTAGCCTGGTATCCAGCCTGCTTCGCTACGTTCGGCGGATTTTTTTTTCTCTCTTCGCTTATCAGTCTGGAAAGCCTCCTATCTCCAAGGGAGGCGGGACATGCCAAAAGCTTCGAAACCTAACGTGGCTTCTGATTGGTCTGTGGTGCGGGGCGGGACAAAGCACCAGTGAGACGTCATAGCAAAGCGCAGCTACTGCAGTTGAAAAGCATGGAGGGTGGCGCTGGCTGATGACGTAGGTTGCCTAACGCTACTCTCATTCGTTGGAACAACATCCAATCAGCAACGACGTTGACTACGTAACATATGTAGTTCTAGTGTAGTTCTGCAAAACCTCCCAATGGGAGGCTTTCCAGACTGATAAGCGAAGAGAGAAAAAAAAATCCGCCGAACGCAGCGAAGCAGGCTGGATACCAGGCTAGGTGAACACATGGGTGAACACAGACATTGCTGTTCCTCAAAAAACTCAACGTACTCACCCCCAAGCTGCATTAACTGGCTATTTTCCTATGTGGATTTAACATGGCTTTGTAGTGTTTTGGGAATGTCATTATAATATTCAACATTTTTCATAAATAGCAGATCTCTATACCCAAGTCAGGACAGTACGCTTGTGACCCGTGTAGATTTGTAGAGAGGCTATTTTCGCCATTCATCGTATGACAATGTATACAGGACTTATCAAAACAAAATGGTACAATGAAATATGAGCTCTGGTGACATCCGGCATCATTTCAGGGGGACCAAGTCAAAAAATCCCCCCGCCACCCTCCCCCCTTATCCCATTTTGGGCGGGAACCCCTTTTGGTGTTAGCATCATGTTATGCTATAGCTATTGAAAAATAGCAGATCTACAAGCTCATAGCGCGCCACCGAGTGGCGCGCTACGAGCTTGTAGGTCTGCTATTTTTGAAAAATCGAAGAACGACTGACATAGAAACATAGCTTTTTCAGAAAACTGTCAGGATATAGAAGACATTTTTAGAATCTGATCTCAGGTCAAAATGGGTTATGCAAGGGGACAATGTAAAACCCCTTGGACTTGGACAACAAGAGGGGTCCTGTCTCGGGGAGGATTCATGAAGTGACAAGCCTTAGGTGGGACGGCTATGTTTGGCCTCTGCTGCCGGCCTTTCCATCGCTCACAGCGATGCTCCATCATCTCTCACCATACAAATCATTTAGGGCTCCACTTAAACCATTAGGTCCCGGCTCATGAGCTGTGGGGCGGCGGGTGGGTTTGGAGGAGGGGAGGAGGGGGTGCAGCGGAATGCTTGGCCGCTTTGCTTCCAGGCCCTGATGAATGACTTCCAGTGGGGGAGGATATAGCCGGAGCGATATGGGGGAGGTTGGGGGGGTGGGGGGGTGCGGCGCACGCGGTTCAGGTGTGTGGCTGACAAGTGTTTTAGAGATTTTCTCTAACTCCTTTTGGGCGGGAACCCCTTTTGGTGTTAGCATTATGTTATGCTTTAGCTATTGAAAAATAGCAGATCTACAAGCTCATAGCGCGCCACCGAGTGGCGCGCTACGAGCTTGTAGGTCTGCTATTTTTGAAAAATCGAAGAACGACTGACATAGAAACATAGCTTTTTCAGAAAACGGTAAGGATGTAGAAGACATTATTAGAATCTGATCTCAGGTCAAAATGGACTAATACACTCAAAACTTTAGCTCTAGCTTTAGCAGGGTGAGAAACCACCGTTACGATCCTGATACTCTCAAAGTCTAGTTCAGACCAAAAGGTTTGCGACGAGATGAAACCCTCTTTTATAAGACTGATTCACTCTTTGCCGTATGACGGCCAGCCAGCCGCGTGCAGAACATTGCCAGTCTATAATCTCATAACGCGTCAGATCTGTGACACTTGTAGAGCTTGTAGATCTGTTATTTTCGGCACTCGACAGACACACGAGTCACGACGGAGAACAAATTATTAAGCATTGCAACTTTGAAAGGAAGAAAAAAAAACAAGTGGTCTCCATTAACCCTTTAACGGTTTTACTGCTCCTGGCGGAACGTTCCGTCAGAAGGAATTCAACCAGCAACTGCTTCTGACGTAATGTTCCGTCTGATAAGCTTTATTATTGATATCAAACCGGATCGCTGATTTCTTTTTTTATTATTATTATTTTGGCTTGGCCTTTCCTTCTTTAGCGATCCTAGACCGGATTGCGCAACCGCGCTGCCGTTCACCTACCTTTATAGTTTATACAGGCCGACTAAAAAGCGGAATAACTCGAAATCTACGGAGCTCTCCATGGTTTGGATAAAATGCGCGATGTTCGGAGGTTTCCTACCCTCTGTCTATGTTCTGGAGCTGGTTGAGGGTCTCCATGTCCACGCTGTCCAGTTGCATGTCCCGCACGGCGTTCAGCACCTTCTGCTGGTCCTCTGGGTCTGTGATTCCAAGCTGACATAAAACGCATGCACACAGTCGCACGCACAGACACACACACACACACACACACGCACCCCAATAATGAAGCAGTGTTGATTTTGACAGCAAATTTAGATTTCTTTAGTTTTTGTCATAGTTGTCACTTTATAGCCACCTGGAATGTTTTAGTGTTAGTCTAGTTTTAGTCGACTAAATATAGGATTTTAGTCGACTAAATCTACAGTTGATTTAGTCGACTGAAATGTATTTTGGCGGGCCTGCTATTTTCAGCAAGTGTAAAATCAGTCATTGCGACAGGATTAAATCATTTTTACATGACCAACAACCAACAATTTAAAATTAAATGAGCAGCCGTGAAGCTGTGAATCTTTTTAATTTCATTGTTGGAACAAAAATGACCCAAAGAAAATGATGCCATAACTTAACCCATTTTGGCTGGAACCCCTTTTGGTGTTGCATTATGTTATACTTTAGCTATTGAAAAATAGCAGATCTACAAGCTCATAGCGCGCCACCGAGTGGCGCGCTATGAGCTTGTAGGTCTGCTATTTTAAAAAAATCGAAGAACGACTGACATAGAAACATAGCTTTTTCAGAAAACTGTCAGGATGTAGAAGACATTTTTAGAATCTGATCTCAGGTCAAAATTGGTTAAAGTTAATTTATGTTTATCTAAACATATACATTAACTTCCAATAAAATAGACTAGAATGTCAGTGCCTTACCCATTATCCCCGAACATCTTTTCCCTTTTTTTGAGGGGGATGTCCAGCTTTGAGTGTTTGTGTAAACACAAACATCAAAAGCTGTACATAGGATGTGATTGGCCGGATAAGAGCGCCCCTCACTTCACACGGGTGTGATTTTGAATGAATTATTCACATTTAATGTCTTAGAATGTCTTATAGTTAGAACCTAAAATCAAATTTATAATGATTATTAAATGAGTGCCATAATCCGATTAATCAATTCTGAAAACTAGAAATGCACTCTGTCGAGGTGCCAACTTGTGCCTTGCGTTATTGACCCATTCATACCAACCTTGAAACGTACCTTAGTTACGTCACCACCAACAGCCAATATGGGACCACCATTCTTACCCGACACACACACACACACACATACATACCCAGTCGATCACCAAACGTACCTTAGTTACGTCATCAAGAATGGTGGTCCCTTATTGGCCGGTGGATAACACCGACATACATACCCAGCCAATCGCAGTACTTGCCGCTCTGCTTGCGCAAGTAACAGTAATCGTTAGTTGCAGCCCTAGTCTGTGAACAGCTAATCTCCAGCACTGTTGGAGCGATTGGAACGGAACCTTGCATGCTCACTCCCAGTAGGCCTGTGTTCTTTCATCACCCCCCACTGACATCATGCCAATAGAACTCCATTTATGGAGCATCCGGACAAGCACTACAAAATGGTGACCGTCACCTCTTGAGATCAAAGATAAGACATATTCTTGTAATCGTTTAGAAATTGGTCTGAAGTTGTCACGGTATAGGACACTGGTCACAACATTGATCGCTCAGGTTCAGTGCAAAGGGCGTACAGTATGTGGGGCTCGGAGTGCTCCGATGACATGCAGGCCATGTCATCGCCAACGCCCCTGGCGGAAGCATGCAACACGTTTTCCCTGTCTCTGTTCAAACAGCTGTCAGAAAACAACAGCACCACCGGCAACGTGTTCTACTCTCCCCTCAGCATCGCCTCTGCTCTGGCCATGGTGCTGCTGGGGGCCCGCGGCAACACGGCCACACAGATGTCAGAGGTCCTGCACTTTAACGATGATGTCCACGTGGACTTCTCTAAGCTCCTGGGTGACCTGAACAAGCCGGGGAAGCCCTGCGCCCTCAGCCTGGCCAACCGCCGGAGTGCCACCAGAAAGCACTCTAAGCTCCTGGGTGACCTGAACAAGCCGGGGAAGCCCTGCGCCCTCAGCCTGGCCAACCGCCTGTACGGAGAGCAGTCCCACCGGTTTGCCGAGGAGTTCTTGGGTGCCACCAGAAAGCACTATGACGCACAGCTGGAGCCCGTGGACTTCATTGGCAACGCGGACGGAGCCAGGCTGAGCATCAACGGCTGGGTGAAGAAAAAGACGCAAGGTAAAATCAAGGACTTGCTTGCCCCGGGTGTGGTGGATGGACGTACCAGACTGGTGTTGGTCAATGCCATCTACTTCAAAGCCAAGTGGCAGCGGGACTATGAGTTCTATGAGTCCAGCACCGTGGATGAACCGTTCAGACTCAGCAAGACTGAACGCAAGCCGGTAAAGATGATGTACCAGGAGAATTACTTCCCTCTTGTCTTCATTCCTGAGGTCAACTGTCAGATACTCCAGCTGCCCTACTCGGGGAGAGACCTCAGCATGCTCATCTTTCTGCCCGTTGAGATGGAGGACGATACGACTGGCCTGGAGAAGCTAGAAAAGGAGCTAACCCACGGACGGTTTGTGGACTGGACGCATCCAGGCAAGATGGAGCCGAGAACGGTCGAGGTGGGCCTGCCTCGTTTCAAGATTGAGGCGACGTATGACATGAAAGACGTCTTGATCAAGATGGGCATGGTGGACGCCTTCGACGACACAGAGTGTGACTTCTCCGGCATGTCTCCGGCCAAAGGCCTGGTGCTTTCCAAGGTGGTGCACAAGGCCTTTGTGGAAGTGAATGAGGAGGGCACCGAGGCAGCTGCCGCCACAGTCAATGGATATTGGTCTTCTTCCGACAGTCCCTCGGAGTCGGATGCTCCTCCTCGCTTCGTCGCTGACCACCCTTTCCTCTTCTTCATCCGACACAACCCCACCATGAGCATCCTCTTTGCAGGCCGATACTGCTCCCCTCCTTGAGTCTGAGCTCAGCTCAACTCCCGTCCTGGGCAGTGCCCGTCTCCAGTCTCCAACCAGGATACGCGACTCGAGCCCGGAACACATGGACCCCCGATTGGTTTTTATTGATTGCTTTATTGCTTTTATGACTTGGCCCCATCTTATTGATGCTTGCAGCTATATTTTTATCAGCATATTGTTTCCGCGAAAATTCCGCCATTTTAGCAGTTTGGGCAGTTCTGTGCCATCGTTCTTCACGGAATTCAGCAAAATGGTAGAGCGCCGTGAGGATCCCTCAGGAACTGAAGCTCACACTCATTCGTCAAAAGACCTCTGACCTTTAGATCTCCTGATGAGTCAATTGTAATGATTTGCTCGATCCACTTTTCGGCCTTCTTTTTTGGCCACGTCAAAGAAATCACATTTCCAGACATGCGAATGGAGTCTGACTCTTGATAAGAGCACCCCTCACTTCACACAAGTGTGATTCATAAATAGATCCTATGGGGGCGACATTGCATAGACCATCAGTGAAATAAGGGTTAAGTTCACAACGCGTCCCCGGGAAGGATTTCAGCACCATTATTAATAACATCTAAATCTTATAAAAGCCTATATAAATCCAAAATAGTATTAATAATAATAAGACAAGATATTTCCAACAGTGGGATTTATTGCACAAGTCGTTTCTTATAAGAAATACAAGCACGCCCAGGCGGTGGCGTAACCGTCTGGGCACCCGACTGGTAATCCAGTCGCAGTGTGCCGCGGGTTCGACTCCCGAGCCCGACACGGCCTTTACTGCATGTCTTCCCCCATCTCTCTCCCGTTTCCTGTCAGCCTACTGTCTGTCCCTTCAAAAAACCAATAAAAGGCGTAAGCCGCAAAAAAAATATCTTAAAAAAAAAAAAAAAAGAAATACAAGCACAACATGCAGCAATGAATGCAGATAGGCAAAGAAACGAATGGTTCAAGCCCATTAATTAAGATTCGAGTGCCAACCCTAACGAGTGAACGTTCGAACCCCCGAATGTTCGGGGACAGCCTTACACACAAGTAGGCCATACATGGCCTACTTGTGTGCAGAGTACGCACATACTGCGTGCATACAGAGCACGCACATACTGCTAGTACTGCAAGTACTGCAAGTACTGCTACTACTACTACTGCTGTTCCAAATCCTTTAGCCCCGTTATTGACCTTATACCAACCTTGAAACGTACCTTAGTTACATCACCAACAGCCAATATGGGACCACCATTCTTACCCCGACACACACATACATACCCAGCTGATCACCAAACGTACCTTAGTTACGTCATCAAGAATGGTGGTCCCTTATTGGCCAGTGGTCGTGGATAACACAGACATACATACCCAGCCAATCGCAGTACTTGCACGCTCTGCTTGCGCAAGTAACAGTAATCATTAGTTGCAGCCCTAGTCTGTGAACAGCTAATCTCCAGCACTGTTGGAGCGATTGGAACGGAACCTTGCATGCTCACTCCCAGTAGGCCTGTGTTCTTTCATCACCCCCCACTGACATCATGCCAATAGAACTCCATTTATGGAGCATCCGGACAAGCACTACAAATGGTGACCGTCACCTCTTGAGATCAAAGATAAGACATATTCTTGTAATCGTTTAGAAATTGGTCCGAAGTCGTCACAGTATAGGACACTGGTCACAACATTGATCGCTCAGGTTCAGTGCAAAGGACGTACAGCATGTGGGGCTCGGAGTGCTCCGATGACGATGACATGCAGGCCATGTCATCGCCAACGCCCCTGGCGACAGCGTGCAACACGTTTTCCCTGTCTCTGTTCAAACAGCTGTCAGAAAACAACACCACCACCGGCAACGTGTTCTACTCTCCCCTCAGCATCGCCTCTGCTCTGGCCATGGTGCTGCTGGGGGCCCGCGGCAACACGGCCACACAGATGTCAGAGGTCCTGCACTTTAACGATGACGTCCACGTGGACTTCTCTAAGCTCCTGGGTGACCTGAACAAGCCGGGGAAGCCGTCCCACCGGTTTGTCGAGGAGTCCTTGAGTGCAAAGCACTCTAAGCGCCTGGGTGACCTGAACAAGCCGGGTAAGCCCTGCGCCCTCAGCCTGGCCAACCGCCTGTACGGAGAGCAGTCCCACCGGTTTGCCGAGGAGTTCTTGGGTGCCACCAGAAAGCACTATGACGCACAGCTGGAGCCCGTGGACTTCATTGGCAACGCGGACGGAGCCAGGCTGAGCATCAACGGCTGGGTGAAGAAACAGACGCAAGGTAAAATCAAGGACTTGCTTGCCCCGGGTGTGGTGGATGGACGTACCAGACTGGTGTTGGTCAATGCCATCTACTTCAAAGCCAAGTGGCAGCGGGACTATGAGTTCTATGAGTCCAGCACCGTGGATGAACCGTTCAGACTCAGCAAGACTGAACGCAAGCCGGTAAAGATGATGTACCAGGAGAATTACTTCCCTCTTGTCTTCATTCCTGAGGTCAACTGTCAGATACTAGAGCTGCCCTACTCGGGGAGAGACCTCAGCATGCTCATCTTTCTGCCCGTTGAGATGGAGGACGATACGACTGGCCTGGAGAAGCTAGAAAAGGAGCTAACCCACGGACGGTTTGTGGACTGGACGCATCCAGGCAAGATGGAGCGGGGAACGGTCGAGGTGGGCCTGCCTCGTTTCAAGATTGAGGCGACGTATGACATGAAAGACGTCTTGATCAAGATGGGCATGGTGGACGCCTTCGACGACACAGAGTGTGACTTCTCCGGCATGTCTCCGGCCAAAGGCCTGGTGCTTTCCAAGGTGGTGCACAAGGCCTTTGTGGAAGTGAATGAGGAGGGCACCGAGGCAGCTGCCGCCACAGTCAAGGGATATTATTGGTCTTCTTCTTCCGGTCGCTCGGAGCCGTATGTTCCTCCTCGCTTCGTCGCTGACCACCCTTTCCTCTTCTTCATCCGACACAACCCCACCATGAGCATCCTCTTTGCAGGCCGATACTGCTCCCCTCCTTGAGTCTGAGCTCAGCTCAACTCCCGTCCTGGGCAGCACCCGTCTCCAGTCTCCAACCAGGATACGCGACTTGAGCCCGGAACATGGACCCTCGATTGGTTTTTTATTGATTGCTTTATTGCTTTTATGACTTGGCCCCATCTTATTGATGCTTGTAGCTATATTTTTATCAGCTTATTGTTTCCGTGAAAATTCCGCCATTTTAGCAGTTTGGGCAGTTCTGTGCCATCGTTCTTCACGGAATTCAGCAATATGGTAGAGCGCCGTGAGGATCCCTCAGGAACTGAAGCTCACACTCATTCGTCAAAAGACCTCTGACCTTTAGATCTCCTGATGAGTCAATTGTAATGATTTGCTCGATCCACTTCTCGGCCTTCTTTTTTGGCCACGTCAAAGAAATCACATTTCCAGACATGCGAATGGAGTCTGACTCTTGATAAGAGCACCCCTCACTTCACACAAGTGTGATTTTATTCACCTATTAGTGTAGATTTTCATCTTACACAAACATTAAATTCCCATTGACAATGAATGGAAAATGTACGTCAGTGGACGAGCAAATCGGCTATTTCTGTCCTACACAAAGATTAAATACCCATTGACAATGAATGGAGAATTTACAGTACGTCATGAGCAAATCGACATGTTATGTCAAGATGATGTAAGATATAAGAGCGCCCCTCACTTCACATGGGTGTGATTTTTACTATTTTGAAAAGCATTTTTGAATAGTTCAAATAGCCGATCTACAGGCTCACAACGTGCCGATTTAGATTGGCTAATTGAACAATTTAGATTTTTGAGTGGTGCAAACCACTCCAATAACCAGCTTTGTCTGTACCCGTGTACCTGTACGTGGCCCCACGTACATGTGAGCATGGTTGCTATGGTTAGTGTGTGACGTCACTGCACCACTCAGTTCACACGGGTGTGATTTTTTTGTTTTCGAGGGGAGGCGCTAGTCCCTCCTATATACAGCTTTAATGTTTGTTTTTAGTTCAATGTTTGTTTTAAAAACGTTCTTTGTCCTTTCTATTAGTAACGCCCGACGCCCAAGACGAAGTTTGATCCAAAAGACGAAGTTTATTGATATGAAAACGGATCGCATCGCTCCACAAACTAGGAGCGCCGGTTGTGCAAGAGTGAGACGTCATCGAAAACCTCCCTCCCCCGTTTAGCCGACGACAACGGAAACCTCCCTCCCCCGTTTAGCCGACGACAACGAAAATCTTAAAACGTTAACCTAAATCATCCCGTTTAATTATAAAAAAACATCCTGTGTTAGACGGCCCTCCGCTGTCCAGTCGCTAGTCGCGATAGATTTATTCTTACCTCCTGTTGTTGTCTTTCATGTCAAGGACCCCCAAATTGATTTAAAGAGATATGCCCATAAGAGAAGATGTTTACGGCTCTAGCGGTGATTCTCAAGCCGTTTAATTTCAAAGACCCCCATTTTGACATGCATTAGTCCACGGACCCCCATTTAATGGCATTTCTATCTCCGAGACCCCCATTTATATTGTAAAATCATTTAGGTTCCATTTGTACACTCTCAGAGTTACAGAACCATATGGGTCCATTTGGTTCCTAACTATCATTTAGCTAGGGACCCCCCGGAACTCCCTCAAGGACCCCTGGGGGTCCCCGGACCCCACTTTGAGAACCACTGAGCCAATGTATCTTTGCCACAGGTACTGACAGTGCCAAGTACAAAGACAAAAAGCCTACTATTTCAGGTGAACTATCTTATCTTAGAGCTGTATGACATCAGCAGCTGCCTCTATCCTTTCAGGGTCACTGTGGAGCCTGGTGGAGAGGGAGACAGCTGGCAGGCAGACAGACGGACGGACCAGTCACCCCCTACCTTTTGCAGGTCATCCTTCTCCATGGTCAGCAGGTGGCCCCAGGTGATGTCATTATCCTGCGTGTGTGCGTGTTTGTGTGTTTGTGTGTGTGTGTGTGTGCGCATGGGTGTGTATGCAATTGCATGCAAAAAGGGGAGAGAGAGACAGACAGAGAGAGAGAGAGAAAACATCACTCAGCATTTACCAAATCAAAACTCCGGCTGCTTATTTCTGACCTGTGCACCCGAGACAGCTGTACCTGCATGAGAACTCAGAATCTGTCCTCGGCCCGCCCGCCGCCCCAACCTTCATCAATCACACACGCTGCTTTACAGACTCTCAGCCGACCCGTGTTTTAATTCGACTTGATCCCCCGGGCAGCCACACTGAGTCCACTACGAGCCGCTGAGTCAGATATGTAAACTATTACCTTGTTGTGTTTCTGTGCACGTGCGTGTCATTGTCACGGGGGCATGAGGACGATGCAGCTGTGCAGTGTAGTTATGTCTGGGATTGTTCAGTACCTTGTAGGGCATTCACTTCTAGTCCTTTTTACTAGTTGACTAGTTGCCTAGTTTACTAGTCGACTAGTTGTTTAACTACCTATTATGTAAAAAATAAAATAAATTAAAAAAATAAACTTTTTTTGTTTTTGGAAATAAATATTTGTACATTGAAAAACTGTGTACAACTGTACATGGTGACTATAACTATAATCTACCTGATCTTGGGGCCTACAAAATCGGGGGGAAAATAAAAAAATAAAAAAAATAAAACTTTTTTTTTTTCTTATCAACTAGTCAACTAGTACCAACAAGGTCGACTAGTGGATTTACTAGTCGACTAGTAAACTAGTCGACTAGTTGCTTAATGCCCTAGTACCTTGTACTGTAAAGTCACCCATCCACGTGTCTTAACCATTTAACCCATTCTGGGCGGGCTCCCCTTTTGGTGTTAGCATTATGTTATGCTTTAGCTGTTGAAAAATATCAGACCTACAAGCTCATAGCGCGCCACTCGGTGGCGCGCTATGAACTTGTAGGTCTGCTATTTTTGAAAAATCGAAGAACCACTGACATAGAAACATGGCTTTTTCAGAAAACTGCCAGGATGTAGAAGACATTTTTAGAATGTGATCTCGGGTCAAAATGGGTTAAACACTATTTTAGCCTTGCTTGATCGGGGGACCCTCAGGGGTCCATACTGTGCCCCCTCCCTTTTTCCCCTATACATCCCACTGAGCCAACAGTCGGCTATTAGCTATTAGAACGGGTTAAAACTGGTCTAAAAATGAAAGTTGTGCAGCGGTCTAAGCTTAGCCTAGAGTCCTAGACGTTGGTTAGCAGTTTTTTAAACGTCTATATATAGACGTTGAAACGTCTAATCCAAGCCTAGACCGCTAAAAAGACCGTTTATAACCATTTTTAGACGACCATTTAGACGTATTTTAGATGTCTAATAGCCTGAAAAATGCTCAGCTAGATGAGTTGCATATCAAAAGGTGCGTGATCGGTGATTCCTTCGTCAAGCGAGGTGAAAACATGCAATTTAATTTAATTGTCTCCTAGGCTCGCTGGCACGCCAGTCCCCAAAACTGGTAGAACGGTATATTTCATTGTAATTGTAATTATTCGGCTTGTCAGCTTCATATAATAATATCAGTTGTGGCTCGATTCTGTAATTCCTTGGAACAAATCAGATCTCAGAATGTCACAGGTCCAATTAGGGTTCGGGTACATCATTTAAAATGAATGTCAGAACCAAGTGACTAGGGTTCAGGTCCGTCTTAAAAAAAAAAGAAAACGTCTGGACCAACTGATTTTCGGTACAACTTCCACGGGTCCATTGGGGTTTGGCCTGTCATTTTGTACCTGTGAAGACCTGGAGACCAGTGTTGTTTTTGGCAGCAATTTGTGATTTTAGTTTTAGTCATAGTCTTTTGAATACTTTTCCTTTAGTTTTAGACACATTTTAGTCACCAGGAATGTCTTAGTGTTAAGTCGACTAAATATCATAAGATTTTAGTCGACTAAATCTACAGTTGATTTAGTCGACTAAAATGTATTTTGGCGGGCCTTGATGCCGTCGTAATGACTTGCTGAAAATAGCCGATCTACAAGCTCACAACGCGTCGCAGCGCGACGCGTTGTGAGCTTGTAGATCGGCTATTTTCAGCATTCAAACCAAGTGTAAAAGGACTCATACTGGATCTCTTGTCCACTAGTCCCTTCCTAACATTTTAGTCTAGTTTTTATTTGTTGACGAAATTGTCAGTATATTTAGACTTAGTTTTAGTCACCATAGCTTAGTTTTCATTTAGTTTCCATTTAGTTTTCGTCAGTGGAAAAAGGTAGTCGACAAACATTTTTCGTTCTAGTCGACGAAATCAACACTGCCCTGGAGACAACCCTTTTTCTGACTGAATGACTGACTGTACGTGCATATAAATGCGGACAGTGTGCATAATATCTGCGTTTGTGTCTTTCTACTCACGTTCATGATGTCAGCCAGGTATTCCAGGTTGAGGCCGTGCAGGAGAAGTTCTATGTCACCCAGCTTGGTTGTGCTGAGGAGATACACACAGTTCAGACACATCACAACTAAACCACCGGCAGAGCACACAGGCTTTCCCTGTACATAAACCTTCTTTCCCACACAGTTTAAAGAGTTGCCGCTATCGTTACATGCTCACAACGTGTCGCAGTGTACGCATGTTGTGAGCTTGTAGATCTGCTATAAATTTGGGCTATTTGTAAGTAAGTGGTCGAAATAAGTGGTCTGTAAGAAACAGATGCAACCTAAACTACTATACCAGTGCCAGACGCGTTGGTAGTCTCGCGTTGCCAGACTGTTGGCTCTCGCAGTTTTCAAAATGCTTCCGCCATACAGTCTGGAGAACGGAAGCTCTGATCACGAGCAAGCGATAAAGCGGAAGTGAAGCCTCCTCCCCACTTCCGTTTCGTCTTTACAGTCGTGCAAATTCTGCTTAGCAGAAATGGAAATAAAAAAATAAAATGTAAATATATTTTAAAATATATTTACGTGAACGGAATGTCGGGAGGTGTAGTTCCAGACTCTACAGTATATAGCAGTTGTCTGACTACGTTAGGACTAGGAGGGTTGCTATGACTGTATTTAACCAGAGGGTCTCTGGATAGAACACTTTATACAGGCAGTTTATTGTTGTCTGTGTCGATACTAGGGTCTTGGATATACTGTAAGTGCAACTTTCATTCAGCCATTCTGTAGTCATAACAGACAGACTGAACAGAACTATTTAAGTAAATTTCACCCTTTCAAGTTCACAAACATGCTTCAAGATTTATGTTGGTCGTTTTGTTTTTTGTAATTTGTTTTGGCATTTTATGTGCTACTCAGGTCAGTCCTAATATACCTGCACGCCGAACGCCACCCCAACATAACGTCACCCTCACAACCAGTGGTGTCATGGGGATTCTTTTTTCGGAACCACGGAACGTCACGCACACGCCCGTGCATGTGCGCATCGCGGCATGCACACAGAACAGCTGCATAGCCTAGCCTATTGTTAAATAGTGTATAGTGTATGTAGACTTAAAATAGTCAGACAAACATCTTTAGGCCTACTACACAGTGCACACTAGTGAAACTAAAAAGTTTGCTGGAGTTTGCTGGACGAGTTTGCTGGACGAATGAATCTGTTCTTTGATGGAGGAGGAGGCATTCTTCTTGTGTGCAGAACACCTCACAGCAGCAGTAGCCTACTGGAGCCATAGCCTACTGCTGTAAGTGCATCATGTGCATGCTTAGCGTATAGGCTACGTGCGCTCAGGTATAAACAGCTAAAGCTGTTGTTATGCAAAGTAGTAGCCATTTGAATTCGGCACGGTACTTGACAGTGTGAAAATAGGGGGGGGGGGGGGGCGCCAGTGAACCTAGACCACTGGGTACTTGGTGCGTCTTGGTGGTGACGCGAGGTTGGTTAGGTGCGTCTTCGTAAATGGTGCATTTATATAGCGCCTTTATCCAAGGCGCTTTACATAGATTGTGCATCAATTCACCCATTCACACACACATTCATACACCGATGGCGGCGGAAACCATGCAAGGCACCAACCAGCACATCAGGAGCAATTAGGGGACACTTCGACACCAACACTGGGGGAGCCCGGGTTCGAACTGGCAACCTTGCGGTTACCATCCAGCCACTCTATACCCCTGAGCCACCGCCGCCCCCACCTTCTCTTGAATCTAGGGGGACGCGTTCTAGCGCGCACGCACCGTTCCCAGAAATGTGAGCTGTGAAAAGTGTTTCTAAGGTTTTCTCACCTCTCTGCGGAAGAGCAGAGCTCAGAGTCACCCTTGATCAACTTGGAGAGGGTCTCCTCACTGGAGCAGGAGACGGAGGTCTGGTGTCCACAGGACAGGATCCTGGCGATCTGGAAACAGAAGTAATTTTAGTCTTTATTTGCATTTCCCCCCCTGTCATTGTCAACCTTCCCCCAAGTGCACAGACAGTGGTCCTTGTCACTGCCTGCCAAACGCCCACAAGTAAGCCTGGGGGGGGCATTCTCTTTGCCTGGTGTGGGTGATAATACAAAAAAATCCCTGCATGGCAAACCTGTTTAGGGACAAGAGGACAAGGCTGAGCTATATTGAAGGTACCTCTGGTTGCTTGTACAGCTTGGCCACCTCATAAGGACTGTGGTCGTCGTAGTTCTTAATGCTCTTGTCTGCTCCCAACTGGAGTAGCTTAAGGACTGCCTCGTTCTGACCAAACTGCACTGCCAGGGCCAGGGCCTGAAGGAGGAACACAGAACAAGAGAAACAGAATTAGGATTCGAGTGAGTGAAATAGCTGTGAAGATTTGGACATCCTGCTGAAACCAGTATGTCCTTAAAGGACCACTTCACCACTTTTCAACTTCTCTTCCTATAATTGGTCCTAACTAATGTTCATGATAAAATACCACAATTTCTTCCTACTCAGTCTCTGTCTCATAGGAGGGCTGTGGGCAGTTCAGAAACCCGTCCACCAGTGACATCATCGATGGTGAATCCAAGCTAATAGAAACGGCAGGCTTTCTTTTCCTGAAAAGTTGCAATGCAAAAGTTGAAGCCATCGTTCTCACGATAATAAAAAATCTAAATATATTTTAAAACAAATCTTGTTTAAAAAGAAATCTGCCTAATGATGATGTCACTGGTGGACGGGTGTCCGAACTGCCCAAAGCCCTCCTATGAGACACAGACTATGAGAACATTAGTGAGGACCAATTATATGAAGAGATGTTGAAAAGTGGTGAAGTGGTCCTTTAACCCATTAAAAGAAAAAGCTAAGTCTTGACAGTTTTCTGATAAACCTGTCAGTGGTTCTCAAACCTTTTCATGTATTGCCCCCCCCCCCCCCCCCTTTGTGGCAGCAGGGGGTACTGCGCCCTGGGTGCGTTTTAGCATTTTTAATTCACTAATAAATTCATTATTAATTTATAATTTGTTAAATTGGAAAAAGGGCTTCGTTAAGACCTCCATATTATTATGGTCAATGTCTGTGTGAAAAGTGGGAGTGATTGGTGCAGGCGGTGAGGAGATATGGTGGTGTTTCTGACACACATTCAGACATTTGGTTAATTATAGTATGATGATGATGATTTGCTCAAAATGTTTTGTTCCAGCAGGGACAGCCAGAATCAAAGATTTACCAAGCATTACAGAGGAGTCAACACAGTCAGAGATGTTAATGGAGAGAGAGAGTAAGAGTAGGACAGACCGTGAAGAGAGAGAGAGAGTAAGGAGGACAGACCGTGAATCCGTTGTCGTCCCGGGCATTGAGATCTGCATCATGGGCTGCCAGCAGGTTGACTAGTTTACTGTAGCCGTCCCTCGCCACTAGCATCAGACAGGTCATACCACAGCTGGAGAGGACATATGGAGAGGAGAGGGAATGAGAACATGGCGGAGAGGAGAGGAGAGAGGATGAGAATATATGGAGAGGAGAGGAGAGAGGATGAGAATATATGGAGAGGAGAGGGAATGAGAATATATGGAGAGGAGAGGGAATGTGAATATATGGAGAGGAGAGGAGAGAGGATGAGAATATATGGAGAGGAGAGGGAATGAGAACATATGGAGAGGAGAGGAGAGAGGATGAGAATATATGGAGGAGAGGGAATGAGAACATATGGAGGAGAAGGAATGAGAACATGGCGGAGAGGAGAGAGGATGAGAATATATGGAGAGGAGAGGGAATGAGAACATATGGAGGAGAAGGAATGAGAACATGGCGGAGAGGAGAGAGGATGAGAATATATGGAGAGGAGAGGGAATGAGAACATGGCGGAGAGGAGAGAGGATGAGAATATATGGAGAGGAGAGGGAATGAGAACATATGGAGAGGAGAGGGAATGAGAACATATGGAGAGGAGAGGAGAGAGGATGAGAATATATGGA
This sequence comes from Electrona antarctica, assembly GCF_951216825.1. Lineage (NCBI taxonomy): Eukaryota > Metazoa > Chordata > Actinopteri > Myctophiformes > Myctophidae > Electrona > Electrona antarctica. The sequence goes on from NC_136810.1 coordinate 54,173,315, forward strand.
GAGGAGAGGGAATGAGAATATATGGAGAGGAGAGGGAATGTGAATATATGGAGAGGAGAGGAGAGGAGAGAGGATGAGAATATATGGAGAGGAGAGGGAATGAGAACATATGGAGAGGAGAGGAGAGAGGATGAGAATATATGGAGAGGAGAGGGAATGAGAACATATGGAGGAGAAGGAATGAGAACATGGCGGAGAGGAGAGAGGATGAGAATATATGGAGAGGAGAGGGAATGAGAACATATGGAGGAGAAGGAATGAGAACATGGCGGAGAGGAGAGAGGATGAGAATATATGGAGAGGAGAGGGAATGAGAACATGGCGGAGAGGAGAGAGGATGAGAATATATGGAGAGGAGAGGGAATGAGAACATATGGAGAGGAGAGGGAATGAGAACATATGGAGAGGAGAGGGAATGTGAATATATGGAGAGGAGAGGAGAGGAGAGAGGATGAGAATATATGGAGAGGAGAGGGAATGAGAACATATGGAGAGGAGAGGAGAGAGGATGAGAATATATGGAGAGGAGAGGGAATGAGAACATATGGAGGAGAAGGAATGAGAACATGGCGGAGAGGAGAGAGGATGAGAATATATGGAGAGGAGAGGGAATGAGAACATATGGAGGAGAAGGAATGAGAACATGGCGGAGAGGAGAGAGGATGAGAATATATGGAGAGGAGAGGGAATGAGAACATGGCGGAGAGGAGAGAGGATGAGAATATATGGAGAGGAGAGGGAATGAGAACATATGGAGAGGAGAGGGAATGAGAACATATGGAGAGGAGAGGAGAGAGGATGAGAATATATGGAGAGGAGAGGGAATGAGAATATATGGAGAGGAGAGGGAATGTGAATATATGGAGAGGAGAGGAGAGGAGAGAGGATGAGAATATATGGAGAGGAGAGGGAATGAGAACATATGGAGAGGAGAGGAGAGGGGATGAGAATATATGGAGAGGAGAGGGAATGAGAACATATGGAGGAGAAGGAATGAGAACATGGCGGAGAGGAGAGAGGATGAGAATATATGGAGAGGAGAGGGAATGAGAACATATGGAGGAGAAGGAATGAGAACATGGCGGAGAGGAGAGAGGATGAGAATATATGGAGAGGAGAGGGAATGAGAACATGGCGGAGAGGAGAGAGGATGAGAATATATGGAGAGGAGAGGGAATGAGAACATATGGAGAGGAGAGGGAATGAGAACATATGGAGAGGAGAGGAGAGAGGATGAGAATATATGGAGAGGAGAGGGAATGAGAACATATGGAGAGGAGAGGAGAGGGAATGAGAACATATGGAGAGGAGAGGGAATGAGAACATATGGAGAGGAGAGGAGAGAGGATGAGAATATATGGAGAGGAGAGGGAATGAGAACATATGGAGAGGAGAGGAGAGGGAATGAGAACATATGGAGAGGAGAGGGAATGAGAACATATGGAGAGGAGAGGAGAGGGAATGAGAACATATGGAGAGGAGAGGGAATGAGAACATATGGAGAGGAGAGGGAATGAGAACATATGGAGAGGAGAGGAGAGGGAATGAGAACATATGGAGAGGAGAGGGAATGAGAACATATGGAGAGGAGAGGAGAGGGAATGAGAACATATGGAGAGGAGAGGAGAGGGAATGAGAACATATGGAGAGGAGAGGAGAGGGAATGAGAACATATGGAGAGGAGAGGAGAGGGAATGAGAACATATGGAGAGGAGAGGAGAGGGAATGAGAATATATGGAGAGGAGAGTGGATGAGAAGAGGGCAGTGGTGTTAAAAGTATCAATACTGCAATATAGAAATACTGTTACAAGTAAAAGTCCGGAATTCAAATGTACTTGAGTAAAAGTACAAAAGTAATGGTATTAAAATGTACTTAAAGTACCAAAAGTAAAAGCACTCATTATGCAGAATGTCCCATTTCACAAGTTTCTAAATGTATAAAGATAAAGATTGGCTATGTTCAAATGGCCAGAATGTACTATGGACTGAAGTGGTTATAATGTATGATTTGTATTAATAATCAAAATCTAATCTCTAGTAACTAGTAACTAAAGTTTTCAAATAATTGTAGTGGAGTAAAAGTACAATATTTGCCTCTGAGATGTAGTGGAGTAGAAGTAAAAGTATTGGAAATTGGAAATACTTAAAGTACAAATAACTCAATTGTACAGAAGTACAGTAGCCTACTTAAGTACCGTATTGTGCCGAGTATAAGACGACTCTGATTATAAGACGACCCCCATTTTTCAAGACTCATTTGTGATAAAAGAACATTGAACGTCAAATAGTCTAGTCCCTGATTATAATACGACCCTGTTTTTTAGGATATTCCCATTGGAACAAAAAACAAACCGGTACTCTTATATTCAGCACAATTAGGGTAAATGTACTTAGTTACTTTACACTACACTTTACAGGTCCTTGAGAGGGTCCCAGGCAGTGTTGTTTTCGTCGACTAAAACCAAGACGAAAAATGTTCGTCGACTACCTTTTTCCACTGATGAAAACTAAATGGAAACTAAATGAGAACTAAGCTATGACGACTAAAACTAAGACTAAATATACTGACAATTTCGTCAGCAAAATTAAAAACTAGACTAAAATGTTAGGAAGGGAGTAGTGGACAAGAGATCCAGTACAAGTCATTTTACACTTGGTTGCAAGCTGAAAATAGCCGATCCACAAGCTCACAACGCGTCACAGTGTGAGCTTGTAGATCAGCTACTATGAACAGTCATTACGACGGCATCAAGGCCCACCAAAATACATTTTAGTCGACTAAATCAACTGTCGATATGATGTCGACTAAAACTAGACTAACAAAGACATTCCAGGTGACTAAAATCAAAATTTGCTGCCAAAAACCACAGTGGTCCCAGGTGGTCCCCAGCTAAATGATGGAGAGTTGGTAACCAAATGGACCAGTGTAGATCTGTAACGCTCGAATGTAAAATGATGAAACCAAATGGTTTCATTTTACATTCTCGAGAGTCAAGTTATTGTTAAACATCTGCATTAGTTAATTTACAAGAAGTTAAAAATTTAGAGAATGTAGAAGAATGGATATTTTGATCAACGTTTTGCCCGTTATGTCTCCTAACTGGTAGGAGAGATAACAATGGAATGTTGGCATGATCCTCTCAAACACTTTGTGTGGGGTGGGTCTATGATGGACCCACCACACACACACACTAGTGGTGGTCCCCAGGTTGCTCTTAGTCAGGACGGTGGTCCCTGGGTCAAAATCTGCTGAAAACCACTGCTTTACACCAGTGGGAGAGGGAATGAGAACATGGGCAGTTAGGGCAGACGGGAGGATTAAGAGAGAATGATGCACAGGACAACAATACTTTGGATCCACTAGAGGGCGACACAGACCAAGATGTGGGTTAATACCATTTAGGACTGAGAGACCAGATTCTACTGAATGTCTTCTAAATCCTGACAGTTTTCTGAAAGGTGCTCAAACTAGTTCATGTCAAAGAGCCCCAGAATTAGATGCATTTGGCTGCCGAGCCCCATCTGAAAATATGTTGTTCCAGGGACCACCCAGAAGTTAAAGGACAACTTTGGTAAAAAAAAAATTCAACCAAGGTTCATGTTTCAGGTTGTTATTAGAGAAAGTAAAAGATGATTTTTTGAGTGGTGCAACCACTCCCTTACGGAGCTATGTGTGTGGGTGCCTGCCTGGGTGGGTATGAGCACGAAAAGGGTGAGTATGAGCACGAAAATAGCATGGTTGTTTTTCACCACCTGTGCGCAAACTAAAACACACACAAACACACACGCACATATTAACTGTATATATGATGATTTCGGGTGTGCCAGTACAGGACAGTAGAGGGTACAGTAGAGGGACCCCCACATGGTAACTCTGTCATTTCTCAACCGTTTCTGACATGGGGCGGCACGCCGGAATCGGCCTGGCCCCCTGGGCGTGTTCCTGTGGGTCTGGATGTTCCGGGGACTCCCCGGGGACCCCCGGAGACCCCTACATGGTAACTCTCTCATTTCTCTACCGTTTCGGACGTGGGGCGGCTCCCCGGAACCGGGCCGGCACCCTGGCTGTGGTCCTGTGGGTCTGGAACTTCCGGAGACCCCCCCTTCCCGGGGACCACCACACAGAGTTGCACCACTCACTTCACACGGGTGTGATTTTTTAAATTTGCTGCTTTCTTTAGTTTTAACAATTTGAACAAAACAACCAACACAGGGCTAAATATGTATTTAGCCCCTCATGTATGCAATGTGACGTGTATGCAGAAAGATCGGCTATTTTCATAGATGTTCGACCCAAAAGAGGGACGCTAGGATTTACCGGTATGTGGTTAACTGCATTCACCAAGCTTGTCCTCCATGTATCTCTAACCATTATGTACTCTGGATACCTTTTAACCAGAAGCTTCTAATCAGGGTTTAGTTTGACCTGGAATACCAGGCATGTGAAATTATCTTTTGGTGATTTCCAAGATTCGAGAAACACTGCTTTAATAGTTGGGAATAGGCTGTAGCCTGTTACACATCACATGGAACCTCATTACGTGATGTCAAATTCCTGTCCACACGCACGCACACACACGCACTCGCACGGGCATTTGGTGATAACATCTCTGCTTAGAACTAGGGTTAAAATGTGCTTTGCTCACAGTGTGATGTCATCAAGTGTTGTAAATAACCAATGAAACAGTTCTAGTGTACGTCGCTGGGACTCAAACGGCGGGTAGGAGAACGCCATCATTCATTTCAATCCATAGAGGTGTGGGAAAGTCCTGAGGCCATTCATCAACCGATGGTCTGACGCCATTGACACATGGGGCACCTGATGCCTTCCCAGGAATTGTGTGTGTGCGCGTGCATGCGTGCGTGTGTGCGTGTGTGTGAATCATCACAGATATGGAGAGAGCAGCACAGAGGAAGAGAGTGTGGGGGGGGGGGGGGGGAATGCGTGCTTCACTTATGAATGGCTATTAAAACACCTTGCTTGCCCGTACCTATTTAATCCATTTAATCCATGTGCCCATCATTTATAGCGCCCGGACCACTTTTACCGGCGCACCGGAAGTTGTTGTGCATGTCTGTGTAGCAGCTAACAATAGCCACACCACTCTAGAGTCGATCGACAACAACGGGAGGTAAGAATAAATCTATAAATCTAGCGACTAGTGACTGGACCGCTGAAGGCCGTCAAAAACAGGATTTTTTTTCAGAATTAAACGGGATGATTTAGATCGGGAGTTATGAACGTTTTAAGATTTTTGTTTTCGTCAGCTAAACAGGCAGGGAACATTTTCGATGACGTGTCACTGTTGGGAAACTGATTGGGCAACAAGCGCTCCTAGGCTGTGGAGCGATGCGATCGGTTTTGATATCATTAATCTCCGTCCTATTTATCAATCTCCGGCTTGGGCACTTGACCATGACCTTGAACTTGACGGAGATCTCCGCCCCGGGCCTCCATGGTGTTAAAAGTTGTATGAAATACTTGCCATTAATATAGTGGTTGAAACTGTATGTATTAATTGATTGCCCGAGTCCCGTATTGGGGGTTCTGCTATGGTTTTGGTGAATATTAAGTAGTTAATATTAACCCATTTTGTGGGGGGCACTGGGGGCCACGCATTAAAAGTAAATGAATTCACAAAACTAGCGTCATTTGTATTGTTGACCTATTTCTAAAATATTAGCGCAACTTTCGTTCAACTTTGACCCCTCTATCACATGGAACTATTTTCTTGGTGTGGTGATATGGACACAAAAAGCATAGTTCCATGTGATAGAGGGGTCAAAAATAAACTATCCCTTTAAGTGCGATCTTTTTTTCTTCCCTTGGAATCAAGGCTCAGATTGAGGTGTTTGAACAAAACGTTGATGTTAGTGGCTCATTATTCAATCGTCGCTACCTCGCGGTTACAATATGAACGCTTCCGATGACTTCTAAAAAGACGGTAGCCACATTAGCTTTAGGCGATTTTGGGTGTTGGGTGAAATCAACCCTCAACGTCTTCTGACAGACATATGGGATGGGGAGGGCAAGCCTCGCCCCACAGGGGCGAGGCTTCCCCTCCCCCAACCCCTCCCCTACTGGGCGGGGTTATCCTTACTGGCCGGATTAAGGTTGGTGAGGGGTCCGTTAAAACGACCGGATTAAGGTTGGTGAGGGGTCCGTTGTCACACACGTTACCGCAGTGAAATGTGTTCTCCGCATTTGACCCATCTCTTGGAGCGGTGAGCCGCAGCCAAGGAGCGGTGAGCTGCAGCCGTGCAGTGCTCGGGAATCATTTGATCCAAACCTTTGATGCCGAGTGCCAAGCAGGGAGGCATTGGGTCCTATTCTTACAGTCTTTGGTATGACCCGGCCGGGGATCGAACCCCGACCTCCCAGTTTCAGGGCGGACACTCTAAACACAAGGCCACTGTCTGGCTAAAGTACATGTTCACCCGTGGCTTTGTGTGGTGCCACTCAAAGTGACTACTGGGTTCCAACCCTTAGTATGTCTGTCAGAAGACGTAGACGGGTGATTTCACCCGCGTGCGCGATTTTGCTTCCGATTTTGCTCCCTGTGCGAGTTGGTGATATACAGACTGAATCAACATCAGCAGTCAAATAGTTAAGACAACTACTATTCATTCAATTGCCCAAAAGAGCATTTGGACACCAGGGAAGAATAGAAACCAACGCCTAGCAACAGGAGATAAAGAAAGGAGGGTATTTTGTTTTTTAGGTTGATTGACAGTGAGAACGAGCAGTCTCCAGGATTACGTCAACAACACGTTGAATCATCGCACCTAGTGGTACTAGGTACAAGTTGTACAACAATAATTCAATCAAATGTCCACACGGAACTATCACACGAATGCCTGTGACGTGTATATACACCCATTAGTTCCTTCTTCCCAAGATGACTGTGCACCCTGTGTAAACACTAAACACAGTGGCTTCCTCCTCGTTAACCACATGGCATCGTTCAGGTGTTTTACTGTCATAGTCATACTGCAGCATCCCTCCCAGGGAGCTGCTTTCACAGTCATTCACACCATACAACTCTGTGTTGATTTCGTCGACTAAAACTAAGACGAAAAATGTTCGTCGACTACCCTTTTTTCCACTGACGGAAAACTAAATGGAAACTAAATAAAAACTAAGCTATGATGTCAAACTAGACCAACATGTTAGGAAGGGACTAGTGGCGAGATCCAGTATAATTCATTTTACACTTGGTTGCATGCTGAAAATAGCCGATCTACAAGCTCACAATGCGTCGCAGCGGTGTGAGCTTGTAGATCAGCTATTTTCAGCATGTGTAAAAACAGTCATTACGACGGCATCAAGGCCCGCCAAAATACATTTTAGTCGACTAAATCAACTGTAGATTCGGTCGACTAAACTCTTATGATATTTAGTCGACTGAAACTAGACTAACACTAAAACATACCAGGTGACTAAAATGTGACAAACTAAATGAAAACTAGAAAAGTCGCAATTTTGGAAAAATTGCAAAGTGTGGTTGCCGCAATCGCTTAGATGTTACATTGGGAATCCCCCCACTCCTGAATGAAGTGCCTGGTGCTGGGACTCTGGCGCAACGCACAGGTCCTGGGGCTTGGTGAGAGCAGGAGTGGACCTGGTGAGACGTAGGAGGGGCCTGGACAGGAGTCAACCCACAGAGCCTAGTCCTTCCAAGCGCCAGAAGACCTTGGGATACATCACTGAGGATACGTCCCAGGTGCATCCATGCGATGTTTTTTGTTATAGAAGTGCAAAAAAAAAAAAGTATTCAAAAGAGTACTCAAGTAAATGTACTTTAATTACCGTCTACCACTGCCAATTCCTGACAGTACCGTCTGTTTACAGGATATTGGACACGGTGACCGGCGTGATTGGACGGGGCCAGTTCGAGGGTACTATTGTTCTTTGGCAAAGAGACACTAATGGAATATTCCCTTCCTTAAAACCAATTAGATTATCAAGATGAACCTTGACTAAAAGTACTAACTAAAGTTTTCACAAATTGCTGTGGAGTAAAAGTAGGCCTACAATATTTTCCTCTGAGGTGTAAGTGAGGTAGAAGTAAAAGTATTGAATACAGAAGACATTTTAAAAAAAAGTACCTAAAACTTGTTCTTTAGTACAGTAGCCTATTTGAGTACCTTACAATGTTACACTTAGTAGCTTAACAGTCAAACAACTGTTGTGTACTTCCCCTTTTTTATGCACATTAACCACTTAACCTGTGCTTAACCTTTTGACCTGAGATCAGATTCTAAAAATGTCTTCTACATCCTGACAGTTTTCTGAAAAAGCTATGTTTCTATGTCAGTGGTTCTTCGATTTTTCAAAAATAGCAGACCTACAAGTGGCGCGCTATGAGCTTGTAGATCTGCTATTTTTCAATAGCTAAAGCATAACCTAATGCTAACACCAAAAGGGGTTCCCGCCTAAAATGGGTTAACCACTTAAAGCCCAGCGTCCTTATTGTGGGGAAATCATTCGCTGAATATAGCCGATCGACGGTGGTGTAAAGTAAGTACTGTACCTACGTGCAATTTTGAGGTATTTGTAGGTTTACTTGACTATGTCCAATTTCCAATACTTTTACTTCTACTCCACTACATCTCAGAGGCAATTATCGTACTTTCACTCCACTGCATTTATTTGAAAACTTTAGTTACTAGTTACTTTGTAGAAACAAAACTATATACTAGAAACTATATACTAGAACTATATACTAGAACTATATACTAGAAAGGTCGCAAAAGTGAATAACAAAGACTCTGGTGACCTGAAATGTCTGTCTGTACTGTGTACTCGTTTTGTCTTGTTTTGGTTTTTTTGTTTGCATTTAGTTTTTTGTCTGTGCATTGTAATGTCCGTATTGTGGTACTTGGTTGTTTTCCTATGTTGTGTTTAAAAAAGAAAAATGTGTGGTTCTATATACATTAAATTGCGATTGTTCAGCTGTGAAATTTCAGAGCCTCAGTAAAAGTACATTAAAAAAAAGGTTGCAAAAATTGCAAAGTGTGGTTGCCGCAATCGCTTACATAGGCCCCTCCCACTAATTTTGCTAGGCAATTACAATGTCGTGTCACCCCTGTGATCATGTGTAAGTAATTCGGAGGGGATTTATCCCCCAAAAATCATGTTTTTGCAACAATTGGTACATGTTTTGCATTTACGGCACCCCCTATGGATGAAAATGGAATTGCTTTTAGCTCTTTGGTTGATTAAACCATCCGCAAAATCTGATTCAAATGCGGGGTGGATTGGACGTTTGGTTCATGATTTGTGGCATGTTTTGAAAAATAAAAATACAAATTCTGCCTGTGGTGTTTTAATCGGATAGGTCCGGAGATCACGTGTACCAATTTTTTGAGAGATTTGGACAAAATCAAAAAGGAGGAGGAGCAAAGAGTGTGTTCAAATTCAAATTTGGTGGCCTATATGGGGAGATGCGTCATGACCCAAGGAATCCATGGAAAAACGACTTACGGTTCAAGAGTTATAGGGAAAAACGTAAAGTGGGCTGTTATAGCACCACCATCAGGCCGACTGATGCAATTCCTTTCCAATTCATTTTCATAATTATTATGAACCTCCCCCCCAAGGCGCTTACGGTCTCCGAGGGAAAAAATACTTAAATTAGAGCCTTAATTAGTCTTCGATCTTCCCATTGTAAGTCTACTAGAATTTTGCGGGTGTCGACGCAGTCGTTGGCGCAATTTTCGTGTTTGCATTATTTTAACTGTGTAGGCATACCATATTCTGAATGACCAAAAAGAGGACACATGCGCGTGTGCATGTGGATGTGCACATGCGCGTGCATGTGCATGTGTGGTGCGTGGGCGGTTATGTTAAAATCAGATGTCAAAATAATCTATAGGCTAACAATAAATTGATCAAATATGCTCTATATTAGTTATGTATTTATTTAAAGCAGTGGCTCTCAAAGGTGTGATCCAGGGACCCTCATGGTTCCTTGAGGGGGTTCCAAATGGACCCATTATAGGTCTGTAACTCTGAGAGTGTACAAATGGAACCAAGTGGACCCTACAGGTCTGTAACTCTGAGAGTGTACAAATGGAACCAAATGGACTCTTTTATAACTTCTAACTCTGATACTGTACAAATGGAATGAAATGGGACTGTTATGGGTCCATTTGGTTTTACTCTCAGAGTTATGGGGGTCCTTGAAATTAAAAAGGTTGAGAACCTGTATGCAATGGCTTATGTCTTGTAAAAAGAGAGAGCAGCCTATTGTCCAAACCATCATATCTTATGCTTTGCTAGGTTGTACAAAATAATATTGGGTCAATATAATTTGCAGGACTCACGTGTGTGCTCTCTCTCTCTCGCTCTCTTCTCTCTCCTCCCTCTCTGGGGTGTGTGGGGGGGGGGGGATTAGTTGCGCTGCCTTCGACAGTGCTATACTTCTCCAGCAGCGGTGCAGAACCGAGAGAGTGACACATTCTGTTGGATGTAAACTGCGCAACTTTTAGCTGTAAAGATCGGATTGTGTAGTCGCACCGGTGCTACAAAGTGAATGTTACAACTCGCACGGTGATATTTTGAAGTCGCAAATGCGAGTACCTAGTCGCACTGTCGAGCCCTGTGTAGTGTAGTGCCATTTTCGCTGCATCGCGAGGCGATCCAAAATCCCCCCCCGCGCACGCACGCACGCACACACACACACACACACACTGTACGTAGCTGTTTGTTGTTGCAGCGCGCGCGTGTGCGTGTAGTGTTGGTGTTGTAGTTCGTATCCATATATGCGCCTCGGTTTGTCCCGCTTGTACCACGCCAGGTGTCGACGCGGTCGTGTTAGCATTATTGTAACTGTCCAAGTTAGAATCAGTGTGTGCAGTGTGTAGTTCTTCTTCTTCTACGTTGTTTTGGTATGTGTGTGTGTGGGTGACGTGGTGGGCTTTGAGCAAATGGGAGAGGGAATGTAGTGTTGCCAGGTCCGCGTATTGTAAGCGAGTGGTAGTGTGTGTAAGTAGCGTGTTGAATGGCATTGTTCCTGTGCTTGTTTTCATAGACGTGGCAACAAATTAGGCGGGGGTGTCGGTGCTTGTGGCGTGTTTGTGTTTATTATTGATGTTGATATTGTTTGTGAGTCTGGACGGGAGCCGGCTTTAGTGGCAGTGCAATGACAGTTTTTACGCGGGTGGTGTTGAGTGTGGGCGTGCGGCGCGACATGAGGAGATAGCCGTGGATCGACACGGAGGGTAGGGCTGTGACGTCTTAGTGTGTTGTTGCAGTGTGTGTTGCTGCTGCTTCGGCTTCGGCACCCAGCGTGTCAGTGACGTAGTAGCTGGTGACTTTGGGTATTGTGTTGCGCACATGTTTTCACTTGTATAATAGATGGAGAACTAATTAATTGATATCAATTAAACTATACAACGGATCTCTTAGCAAAATACAATCACACGATTCCCGATGAAGCCGGTCGATTTGACATATTGGCTCGAGTGTGTGCGGAAAAAACTGTGGGAGGAGTAGCACGGCAAAGGATCGCTCATTTACAACAATAGTCTGGTTGACTAGACTAAAATGTTACTAGGGACTAGTGGACAAGAGATCCAGTATAATTCATTTTACACTCGATTCAGTCGACTAAAATGTTATGATATTTAGTCGACTGAAACTAGACTAACACATTCCAGGTGACTAAAATGTGACTAAAACTAAATGAAAACTATTCAAGAGACTAATGACTAAACTAAAATCAAAATTTTCTGCCAAAAAACAACACTGCATACAACTGTGTGTGTGTGTGTGTGTGTGTGTGTGTGTGTGTGTGTGTGTGTGTGTGTGTGTGTGTGTGTGACATTCCCAAGCAGACAGCGTATCAATACACAGATAATCCAGAATAAACAAAGCTCATGGCGTCACAGTGACGAGACCAAAGACCTTGGGAGATCAAACACCTACTTCACCTTAGAGTGAGAAAACTGCAGAGCAGACACAGACGCAAACACATTTATGTGCTAATATGGGCGTGTTTCTTTTGGTTATATTTGATCATTGCTATATTTTGCATAGAAAATGGTGCACATACCACTGATACCAGTAATGTATGTTATTATAATTTTGTTAAAATTTTTATCCCACGATTTATCACCCAGTGTAAATTATCTAATGTAATCCTGGGCGCTACACTTTCTCTGCCAACCTGGGGGAGCAGCGGACTGACCTAATGCTTCCTTCTATGCATGAGGAGTCCAAGCTGCTTCTTTTCACCTGACAGGGGGGGGGGAGTGAGGGTACCTACACGAGGAGAACAAACTCCACTAAAAGGCCCTTTCGCCAACCCCGCCTCAGGTATGGGCATTGATGACGCGGAGGAGAGAACACGCCCCCAGCGGGAATCGAACCCAGGACCTTCTAGCTGTGAGGCGACAACACTACCGACTGTGCCACTGTATGTTATGTTAGAACAAGTCAGTAAGTCCACATTACGCAGACTGTCGAGAATACAAAACTATAGCTAAACTATTGCAGAGTGGCCCATTATTTTACCTGAGTTATACTTTCTGAAAGGCCTACATTAAACTAGAAAGGTCGCAATTTTAAAAAATTGCAAAGTGTGGTTGCCGCAGTCAGTAGCTTACATATGCCCCTCCTGCTGATATTGCCAGCCAATTACAATGTCACGTCACCCCTGTGATCATGCGTAAGTAATTCGGAGGGGATTTATCCGCCCATAAATCATTTTTCTGCAAGAAACGGTTACATTTTTCGCATTTGCGGCGCCCCCTATGGATGAAAATGGAATTGCTTTTGGCTTTTGGTTGATTGAACCACCCGCGATGTGATTAAAATTTGGGATGGATCGGACATTTTGTTCGTGATTTATGGCATTTTTGTAAAATAGGCCCCTCCTACTAACTTCGGACGACGATTATGGCCGAACGATAGGCACTATCAAAATTCCGCCGTTCGAGTTTTCATCGGAAAGGTCCGGAGATCATGTGTACAGATTTTTGTGAGATGACTCACTGTCTAGAACCAGTACATCAGTCACACTAGTGTTGCAGTATCACAAAAGCTGAGCTCTTGAACTTGAATCTTGAACTTGCTCTCATCCATATTTATTGAGGGGTGCTAGCCCCTCCAATGTCTGGCTTTCAGAAATTAACGTCATATGGCACCCGGGTCTATGGACTTTTTCAATGTTTGTTTAGAGTACTAAACGAGGCGTCATGTGGCAGCCAAGGGGCTGCATACTTTGTTAGACATACTTACAGTCCGACAGGCATTTAGTTCGACAACACCGTCGCTCCCGACATGTGCGGCAGGTTACAACTAACTAACCCGTGCTGCGGGTTAAAAGTCACCCTTGGCTCCCGACATGCGCGGCAGGTTAAAACTAACCCGTGGCAGGCTAAAACGAACCTGTGGCTCCCGACATGCGCGGCAGGTTAAAACTAACCCGTGGCAGGCTAAAACGAACCTGTGGCTCCCGACATGCGCGGCAGGTTAAAACTAACCCGTGGCAGGCTAAAACGAACCTGTGGCTCCCGACATGCGCGGCAGGTTAAAACTAACCCGTGGCAGGCTAAAACTAACCTGTGGTTCCCGACATGTGCGGCAGGTTAAAACTAACCCGTGGCAGGTTAAAACTAACCCGTGGCAGGCTAAAACTAACCCGTGGCAGGTTAAAACTAACCCGTGGCAGGCTAAAACTAACCCGTGGCAGGTTAAAACTAACCCGTGGCAGGCTAAAACTAACCTGTGGCTCCCGACATGCGTGGCAGGTTAAAACTAACCCGTGGGTTCCTGTGAGGTTAGGTTTTGGGTAAGGTGTCGGGACCAAACACATGAACCCGCAGCCAAGTCTATGGACTTTTAATGTTTGTTTAGAGTACGATGTTTGTTTAAAGGAGTGAGGCACCCTTCACTTAACATGAGTGTGATCTTTTTTAATCATATTGTGCCTATGGTTTCAAAGATTTCAAAGACCAATCTTTTATTTTTCCAGGATCTGTGCAGTCAGCCCTTAATCCATTTCATTTAAGAACATGGTTGACATACACACTGCAACACAGGTTTGAAGTAGTGAGGCCATATATACAGTACACGGTTAATCCACATTGTGGTTTGGTGGTGTGTCACATGTAAACTCTCCAAAATAGAAACGGTGCTCTGAAAGACGTGTCAGCGGGTTCAGTGTGTCCGTTCACTGCCCTTAAAACCCTTGGGTTGCATATCTTGACGCAAGCATCTGATGCCTTCTACTTTCTTTCTAGGTGCCCTTCACTGAATGCTGATGCTGGGGACTGTTTACCATCATGGGTTGACATACTGTATCTTTACATAATACTAGAGTAACAGTAGGTTGTTCTGTGTCAACTTAACCGTTGGCTTTCTTGCATTTATCCTTTTGATAGTGATGTATAACTATGTGCATTTTTCTGTACATGTAAACATTGTCAATAAACATATCAAAACCCATTTAGACCTGAGGCCGATTCTTAAAAAAAAAAAAAAAGGCTTCTAAATCCTGACATTTTTCTGAAAAAAAAACAATGTTTCTATGTCAGTGGTTCTCAAACAAGGACCCCAAAAAGTATATGTAATTGGCCGCAGACCCCCATCTCAAAATATGTCGTTCCAGGGACCCCCAGAAGCAAAGATTTGAGTTAAAAATGTTCGCTGTGAAAGAATATACATTAATTTAGATTTGCGCCACATTTTCACGATTTTTCAAGAATAGCAGATCTACAAGCTCGTAGCGTGGCACCGAGTGCCGCGCTATGAGCTTGTAGATCTGCTCTTTTTCAGTAGATAAAGTATAACATAAATTAATGCTTAAAACACAAAAAAAAGGTTTCCGTCCCGAATCGGTAAAAAAAAAAGAGCTCACCCCAATCCAGGTCTAGTAGCCCGCGGGCGTATGCCCGAAACTAGCACACGTGGGACAATTTCACGGGACCGAACATACGGCTGCATAATCGCCCCTCAACTTCTCTGCGTGCGCCAAAATAAACGCACACCTCTCATTGAAAATGAAATAAGAGGCGCGTCAGTCGCTCCCCTGTCTGAAAGGACCTTAACTTGTCGTTACCCAAACCCCACTTTCCTTGAATATGCTTCCAAGCCTTCCCCGTGGCAGCATTATACTGTACTGTACAGTACGTAGGATGAAATGTCCTAATATGCAATTATATCTTCTAGGGAAGGCCAACAACCCTATATAGTGTTTCCAGACTAGAGTGCAAAGTAGTGATGCACCGAATATTCGGCTGAAAATATTCGGCAGAAAATATTCGGCAGAAAATATTCGGCAGAAAATGGCTAAAAATGCAATTTCGGCCTATTCGGTTTCGGCCCGAATAGGTAGAAAATATATCACCGAATAGTGTATGCAATTAATGCATTCAAAAGAGCTGAATAAACGTTTTATGGACCCATAATAGCGATTATTTTTTTAAGTTAGGTATTGCCATAACCATTTATTTTGCCATAAATCAAGTAGCTTTAAGGTACGGCCATTTTCTTTTTATCCTTTATTTACCCAGGGAAGTAGCTGAGCACAGGTGCTCATTTTCAGCAACGCCCTGCACATAGAAACACACAGACAGACACGCACACACACACATTAAAACCTGGGAGCTGACCAGTACAACCACAGTCTTATACTGTTGGCCACTAAGCAGCTCCAGGGGGAGCAGTTTGGGGTTCAGTGCCTAATTGCTCAAGGGCACTTCAGCGGTGTTGGGTGAGTGATGACAATCACTTCCCCACCCAGATTTTTCCTGCCCGTCCGGGGAATCGAACCGGCAACCTTTCGGCAACAAGGGCGCTCCTCTAACCCTTAGGCCACCGCTGCCCAAAAAGGCCATGACAGCAATGGTAGGAAAAAAGATATATAATATTAATCATATTCGGATATTCGGTATTCGGTTTTCGGCCAACTGTTTCCTATATTCGGTATTCCTATATTTCCCTTTCGGTGCATCCCTAGTGCAAAGTATTCCAGATTGTCCATATTTGATGGTCACTGTCATTGGGTTACAGTCTAGACTACACCAGGTGCTGAGGACAGACTCCCATCAGGTGATGCGAGGACAGTGTTCTGCCCTACCAGGACCCCCTCCTCCTCCCAACAACAAGCTGTGCATTAACAAGGCTTTATTTTTGTGTTTTATCTCCACAAGGCCAAGAGGCAGGGATTAGATTTGTTTGAACATGAAGCAGGGAGCCTTCATGTCCAGACTGAGAGGGCTAAAGGGCTGTGACAAAAGATCTGAAAGAGATGCCGAGGAAGGAGAAGACCAAGGGCAAACCTGAACGTAACATTACTAAGGATGTACTGAATAGAATGGGAGGAGATGAGGAAAATAACTGGTCACATGCAGTCAAGCACCACGGCTCAAGGCTTTGGCCAAGGAATGGGCAAAGTCGCAGCCACGTTTAACCTCTTTTTCAATAGGTTTGACTCGATGTCCCCAGGGGGCCTTGTTGTAGGGCCTCAGCTCAGCTACAAGCTCACAACGCGTCGCACTGCGACACGTTGTGAGCATGTAGATCTGCTATTTTCAGCAAGTGAAAGGCCCGCCAAAACACATTTTGTTCGACTAAACCAACTGTATATTTAGTCGACTAAAACTAGACACTAAAACATTCCAGGTGACTAAAATGTGACTGAAACTAAATGAAAACTATTGAAGAGACTATGACTAAAACTTGCTGCCAAAAACAACACTGGCCTGCAGTACAGACTATCATATCGGCAGGCCTAATAAATAACATCATCACGGTATACAGGGCAGCCTGACAGACATGGTGGTGAGCACTGAGCAATACCGGGAAGAAACGCTGTCTTCTCAGGTCCTTCAGTGTGTGCAGCAGGCTGCTATAGATGCAAAAGTGGCTGAACAAACTGACGAGGAAGGCCAGCTCTGTGGTGGGAGTCACCACCAGTGTTGTTTTTGGCAGCAAATTTCGATTTTAGTTTTAGTCATAGTCTCTTGAATAGTTTATTTAGTTTTAGTCAAATTTTAGTCACCCGGAATGTTAGTCTAGTTTTAGTTGACTAAATATCATAAGATTTTAGTCGACTAAATCTACAGTTTGATTTAGTAGACTAAAATGTATTTTGGCGGGCCTTGATGCCGTCATAATGACAGATTTTACACTTGCTGAAAATAGCAGATCTACAAGCGCACAACGTGTCGCGCGTTGTGAGCTTGTAGAGCTGTTATTTTCACTGGTCACCACTGTGTGACTCCAGTCTGGGAGGCTGGGAGTGTGGGACAAATAAACTAAACTAAGGCAATTTTTTGGCATTGGACTCAAATCCGTTGCCAAAAAAACTTTTGAGTGTCTTATTTGATTCCAGCCCGCTTTGAGAGCCGACTCATTCACACAAGTTTTTATCATCTCAGGAATGTCCTGAATGTACTTAAATTAAATCCATACCAAGTACCAATCCCTTTACCTTCATTGGACAGCCTGGACCAATATTTTGAAAACAGACCATGATGTTGAAAGAATTTTCATCCTTTCAAAAGACAGAAAATGGAATTGCTTTGATTTTTCATACCAGTATCAGCATAGCTTTATCAGTGTATGTTTCACGGCTTTCAACCTGGCGTGCCTAATTTCAAACATTTTCACGATTTAAATAAAATGGCAGATCTACAAGCTCGTAGCGCGGCACTCGGTGCCGCGCTATGAGCTTGTAGATCTGCTATTTTTCAACAGCAAACGTTTTATGGAGAGAAGGCTTCTGCACACCCGGTATAGACAATTTGGAGCAGGTGCGATGGTGACGAGGCATACAACGTAGGAGAAAGGAGGGACACCCGCACACCTGCCAGGTTCAAGAGCATTTATTTTAAAGCAGAGCAACGTTTTGGTCTTGCGACCTTCCTCAGGCTTGATTCAGAATGGGCTGACGGCAGCGTTGTTTTCATCGACTAAAACCAAGAGGAAAAATGTCCGTCGACTACCTGTTTTCACTGACGAAAACTAAATGGAAACTAAATGAAATATTGACTAAATATACTGACAATTCATTTTGACAAGTCATTTTACAATTAGTTGCATGCTGAAAATAGACGATCTACAAGCCCACAACGCGTCACAGCGCGACGCGTTGTGGGCTTGTAGATAGTCTATTTTCAGCAAGTGAAAAAAACTGTCGGCATCAAGGCCCGCCAAAATATATTTTGGTCGACTAAATCAACTGTAGATTTAGTCGACTAAAATCTTATGATATTTAGTCGACTAAAACTAGACTAACACTAAAACATTCCAGGTGACTAAAACTATTCAAGAGACTAATGACTAAAACTAAAATCTGCTGCCAAAAACAACACTGGCTGACGGTCACTAAACTGTGTAACCAGTAGGCCTCACGTTGTTTCAAAAGGACATCGTGGTTGCCACCTCTTCTTGGAAGTTTGACCAATAAAGCGAAAAGTGGAGATGTCATGTTTAAGATCATTAAAATGAACTGGAACAGGCTATTCACTGTCATTTCTTCTGATCGAACTCTTATGTTCACTCATTCTCTGTTTTAACTGTCTAGTAGTTTTGCGTATGTATGCTAAACCACAGGGACATCTGATCATATACACCACATGGGTTGACACACAAGTAATAATGCTATTGATCTTGAACTTCTTGCCAGTATGAGGTCTTGTGTGTATTACCACACTGAGCACATGGGGAGACCTGGGGAGACTGAAAGTGTACAAGCTGGTCTTTTAGATTCTTACCCCGTCTGAAGGAAAACAGGGGTGGGCATTTAAGCAGTGTAGCCAACTCAGGGGTCAGAGCTTTAAATATGCCAGTGTCGTTTAAAGATTGCTTTTATCCAGTGGTGTCATGGTGATTTTATTTCCTGGTACCACGGAACGTCACACGCGTGTGCATGTGCGCATGTATAGTGTGTGAGAGTTTTAGACACACAAACACAAAATAGACTTAAAAATAGTCAGACAAACACCTTTACTGCACACTAGCGAAACTAAAAAGTTTGCTTTGGACGAATTAATCTGTTCTTTGATGGAGGAGGCATTCTTCTTGTGTGCGGAACACCTCACAGCAGCAGTAGCCTACTGGAGCCATAGCCTACTGCTGAAGTGCATGTGCATGCTTACCGTATAGGCTACGTGCGCTCAGGTATAAACAGTTAAAGCTGCTGTTATGCAAAGTAGTAGCCATTTGAATTCGGCACGGTACTTGACTTCAAACGGAACACAACCACCCTAAAGACTAATCATTGTGTATATTCCTGCACTATACCTGCATCCAGTGATCTTGGTACAATATAGAAATTGAGCTATTGAAGATTCTGACGTTCAAATGTACATATTTTTTGTTTTGATTGTATTGCTGTATTGTTGTATTGTGCTTTCTGCTTTGGCAATGTAAACGTATGTTTTCTCATGCCAATAAAGCCCTTTGAATTGAATTGATTTGAAATAGAGGGGGCGCCAGTAAACCTACACTGCTTGGTACTTGGTGCGTCTTGGAAAGTCTTGTGACGCGAGGTCGGTGCGTCTTCTCTTGAATCTAGGGGGACTCGTTCTAGCGTGAACACACGTTCTTTTCCGTCCCTGCGCGTGCACGTCAAAAATGACTGGTACCACTGCTTTTATCCTTCGCGAATGAGGAGAATATGTGGTTACACATGTGACCAAAAACCTTTTTCTGAGTTATTTTCAAAAGCTCAGAACGAGGCTTATTTAAAGCTAATGTGTATGCTTCGTCAGTACACTCAATTGAATGACCTCTCTGTACAAAACCTGGCTTTCATCTCAGATGATTTCTCAATAAAATCCTCGGTAGAGGAACAAACTCAGTCTGTAAAACGGACTAATGGATAAAGACTTAATAAGGGCGGGGGGGGGTTACTGGTGGCCAATAATGAAGTATTACGATCCGTTTCTTTCTGATAGAGGGTCATAGAAAGGTTACCTTCATTCACCATTATCCACATATCTAGGAAGTGTACCTTTGATTGGCTACATTCCATAGTGAATGAGATTAGAGTCAAAGTCATTCAATAATGTTAAAAAATGAATTTCGTCTGACTGACCAACTTTTTTTCCCCTAAAAACCCTAGCTATTTTAGACCTAAGAGCACCTTTTGCCCAAATGTTTCTAATCCTTCCATTAATATGTTCTGCAGACTCAGGATGTTTCGAAAGCCAATGAACAACCTTTTCGGGTGTCTAGTCATCTGTCCCAAAAGGGAGAAGCAAGCTCTTGTGGAGTTGCTGGATGATAAAGACGTAAGTGTTCAAACCTGCGGACAAGGGTGGGGGTTTAGTTGTTCAGGATAAGTGCAACATTAGAAATTTTGTCTCAGTGGGCAGATAAAAAGTTCTATAAAAAAAATGTAAAAGTGATCCGACCCTGTCATTTCAGCGTGAGATATTTACTTTTTTGGATGATGCAAGAACCAAAGGTTTCATCTCCAAACCCGATTGATTTCTTATACAGCCGACATCCAATCCGACCTGTGTTTTACACACTTCCAAAGATCCATAAAACTATGACTGAACCACCAGGGCGACCGAAATGTGGCACAGATCAATTCTCTCTTGTCACCTCTGTCAGAATATGTAGACCATTTCATTAAACCTTTGGTTCATAAACATCCTTCCTATATTAGGGATTCTACCCTATATTCTGGCATTTCCGATCTACCCGAGGATACGTGATTACTTACTTTAGATGTCACTAGCCTATATACTAAAAATCACACCCGTGTGAACTGAGTGGTGTAAGGTCTTATGGCTATGTCTGACATAATGAAATCATGTCTGACGTAATGAAATCACACCCGGGTGAACAGGGTGAACATAGCAACCATGCTCATTTTTTCTGCACTAACAAAGCCAGTTGTAGGAGTGGTTTACACCACTCAAAAAGGGTATCTTTGAACCTTTTTAATGTATGCTCTAATTGCCCTACGCACCTGTCACTAGCCTTCTGAGGTGTGCATCTGCCTTTTGCTTAAAAATCACACCTGTGTGAAGTAAGTGGTGCAACTCCGTGTGGGGGTCCCGATTCCGGCGAGCCGCCCCGCGTCCGAAACGGTTGAGAGAAATGACAGAGTTACCGTGTGGGGCTCCCTCTACTGTACTGTACTGGCACACCCAAAATCACCATATATACAGTTAATATGTGCGTGTGTGTTTGTGTGTGTGTTAGGTTGCGCACAGGTGGTGAAAAACAACCATGCTGACGCACCCACCCAGCCAGCTACCCACCCAGCCACACACATAGTCACTTAAGGAAGTGGTTGCACCACTTAAAAATAACTAGCCTATATACTATCATAGCACATGATGCTGGTCTTGATGCTCTAAAATACTATTTAGCCAGTCGAGACTTAGTCTCGTGTCTTAGTCTCGCAATTTCCAAATGCTTCCATCATACAGTCTGGAGCAACGGAAGAGCTATATCATGAGTACAATAACAAGAAAATCACACCCGTGTGAACTGAGTGGTGTAAGGTCTTATATAGCCTGATCAGCTCTGATCTGACATAATGTCTGACGTAATGAAATCACACCCAGGTGAACTGGGTGACCGGAGCAACCATGCTCATTTTTTTTCACAGACGAAAGACAGACAGACAGACAGACAGACTAACAAAGCCAGTTGTAGGAGTGGTTTACACCACTCAAAAAAGCGGAAGTGGACAATGGGAGCAGGATAAATGTCTCCCATACTGTTTAGGTTCAATAATATTATCCCCCGTGACCTTAGATAAATCCATTTACAATGGATGCCTTGTTATTCACACTATAAGAATCTGGAAACAAATCAAAACATATTTTAGGAACAACTCACTATCTTTTCTGCTCCCTATAGCTGATAACCCCTCATTTACACCATCCCAACTGGATGACACGTTTGCACAGTGGAAGGGTTTGGGTATACGCACAATTGGTGACATATATATTATATATATATATATATGTGTATGTATGTATGTATGTATGTATGTATGACTGTATGTATGTATGTGTGTGTGCGCACACACACACACACACACACACACACACACACACACACACACACACACACACACACACACACACACACACACACACACACACACACACACACACACACACACACACACACACACACACACACACACACACACACACACACACACACACACACACACACACACACACACACACACACACACACACACACACACGAAACTTTTGCCTCATTTGCTCAACTGCAGGAAAAATATAGACTCCCTGGGAGTAACTTGTTTAGGTTTCTACAGGTTAGGAACTACATCCGTAACCTTTCTCCCACTTTTGAGAGAGCTACACCTTCATCCCTAGATAAGTTCCTTCTTAATAATATAGAACCAGACGTGAGGGTGTCACATCTTTATGAATCATTTCAAGTGGCAAACCTACCTACTACATCAGCTATTAAGTTGGCATGGGAAAATGAGCTGGGGACTTCAATTTCAGACGAGCTCTGGGAAGACAGCCTTGAAGAAATTAAAGCGTGCTCTATCAACTCCAGACATTGCCTTATCCAGTTTCGAGTAATACATAGACTCCATTATTCCAAATTAAAATTACATAACATATTCCCAGATATTACTTCGCACTGTGACAAATGTAATGCAATAGATGCAAATCTTCTTCACAGCTTCGCCCTTGGATACAAAGATATTGGATTAAGATATTTGAGACACTTTGATATTTTGAGTATTCATATTGACCCCGATCCTGTACTAATTATACTGGGTTTGTCAGACTCCATGCCTATGTTGACGAGAGCACAGAAACAACTCTTCTCATATGGTCTGATTACAGCAAAAAAAACTAATTTTGATGCACTGGAAAAAGGAGGAGGCTCCTGCATTTAAGCATTGGCTAAATGAAATGACTAGTACACTTCATCTTGAGAGAATAAGGTATTTCCTGAGAGACAATTTGATAAAGTTTGGCTGCCCCTTGTCCATTACTTGAGTAGAAACAATTAATAGACAGGATACCACTGATATGGTTGACTGTACGGCATTTTCTTTTCAGATGTTTTCCATTTTTCAAATTACTATTTTATTCTATAGTATGCGGTGTCACTGAGCAGTATGGGTGGGAGGGTTGAGGGTTTTCTTTTCTCTTTTTTGTCCTTGTATTTTTTCTTTATTTTTTTGTTTTCTATACAAGAAATATCATAATGTTTGCGTAACAATTTATAATTTGACCAAAAAAAAAAAAAGCGGAAGTGGAGCCTCCTCCACACTTCCGTTTCGTCTTTACAGTCGCGCACATTTGTCCTAATATGAATATAAATCATCTAAGCATAGATAGCTTGTTGCTTAGCCGAAAAGTAAATAAAAAAATACGCTCTAAAGATATTTTAAAATATATTTTCGTGAACGGAAATGGCAGATTTCGGGAGGTGTAGTTCCAGTATAACTATTTTATCTTTGATAATGAATTGTATTTGCAAGTATCTGGTACATCCATGGGTTCCATCTTTGCACCCAATTTTGCCAACCTGTTCATGGGACATTTTCGAAGAAAAAAATACGTCTATAATTCTGAAAAGAACACATACAAACAAAACATTATTAAATGGTATAGATATATCGATGATATATGCTGTGTCTTTAAAAGGTGGCTCAGACGAAATTCAACATTTAACATTATTGAATGGCTTTTAATCTCATTCACTATAGAATGTAGCCAATCAAAGGTACACTTCCTAGATATGTGGATAATGGTGAAGGAAGGTAACCTTTCTATGACCCTCTATCAGAAAGAAACAGATCGTAATACTTTATTATTGGCCACCAGTAACCCCCCGCCCTTATTAAGTCTTTACCCATTAGTCCCATTAGACAAGTTTGTTCAGAGAGGTAATTCAATTGAGTGTACTGACAAAGCATACACATTAACTTTAAATAAGCCTCGTTCTGAGCTGTTGAAAATAACTCTGAAAAAAAAGAAGACGTTTTCGGTCACATGTGTGTTACCACGTATTCTCCTCATTCGCATAGGATAAAAGCAATCTTTAAACAACACTGGCATATTTTAACCTCTGACCCTGAATTGGCTACACCGTTTAAATACCCACCCCTGTTTTCCTTCAAACGGGGTAAGAATCTAAAAGACAGTCTCCCCAGGTCTCACTCAGACAGACCTTCAGTCTCCCCAGGTCTCACTCAGACAGACCTTCAGTCTCCCCAGGTCTCACTCAGACAGACCTTCAGTCTCCCCAGGTCTCACTCAGACAGACCTTCAGTCTCCCCAGGTCTCACTCAGACAGACCTTCAGTCTCCCCAGGTCTCACTCAGACAGACCTTCAGTCTCCCCAGGTCTCACTCAGACAGACCTTCAGTCTCCCCAGGTCTCACTCAGACAGACCTCCAGTCTCCCAAGGTCTCACTCAGACAGACCTTCAGTCTCTCTAAAAGACCAGCTTGTACACCTTCAGTCTCCCCAGGTCTCACTCAGACAGACCTTGTTAAGTCCACTCCCACAAGGAAACTATCCATGTGCTCAGTGTGGTAATACACACAAGACCTCCTTTTTTGAAACCATCCTCATACTGGCAAGAAGTTCAAGATCAATAGCATTAGTACTAGTGTGTCAACCCATGTGGTGTATATGATCAAATATATGATCCCTGTGGTTTAGCATACATAGGCAAAACTACTAGACAGTTAAAACAGAGAATGAGTGAACATAAGAGTTTGATCAGAAGAAATGACTGAATATCCTGTTGCCGTTGCCATTTTAATGATCATAAACATGACATCTCCACTTTTCGCTTTATTGGTATAGAACAAGTCAAACTTCCGGTGGTAACCACGATGTCCTTTTGAAACAACATGAGGCCTACTGGATACACACTTTACAAACCTGATACCCCTAAAGGCAGGGGCGGCCTTAGGAATCTGGAGGCCCGTTTCAAGACCAAATATGAGGCCTCCATATATACCTATGACATCATTATTCTGTTGATACAGGTGTATTGATACAAATAGTTTTGACTGTTCAATAACGCACGCAGCCATTACTCTCGACAATTACGCAGCAACAACACCACCACCTCTCCTGTCGTCCCTTCACAATAAAGTGTCTCCCCTTTACCTCCCAATGCCACACATTGTACCCATGGTTATTAACAGGAAATAAGTGTAACTTAAAATTGTGGGAGAGAGTAAGGCAGCGAGTGAGAGAGAGAGAGAGAGAGAGAGAGAGAGGGCCAAGGCTGGCGGGGGGGGGGGGGGTTGACTGACACCTGACGGTCAGTCGGAGCTCGGAGGCCCCCCTGAGGGTGGAGGCCCGTTTCAATTGAAACTGGTGAAACATAGCTAAGGCCTCCTATGCCTAAAGGACTTAATGATGAACTACTATTGAATGTTATGCTATAAATGCTGTTGATCTGTACTTCTTGACCAGCCGGTTACAATAGGCACTTTTAGGTGCACATTTTTTATTTTCCGCTCTTGTTAATAGAGTAGGATCTCTGCTTGAAAATAAATGCTCTTGAACCTGGCAAGTGGCGGTGTGCGGGTTTCCCTCCTTTCTCCTAACAGCTAAAGTTTAAAATAATGGGTAAGTGGTTAAAAGCTTAACCCATTCTGGGCGGGAAACCCTTTTGGCGTTTTAAGCATTACGTTATGCTTTAGCTGTTGAAAAATAGCAGATCTACAAGCTCATGAACTTGTAGGTCTGCTATTTTTGAAAAATCGTGAAAATGTGCCTGAAATCATTGAATATATATTCTTTCAGAGCAAGTTTTTAACTCAAATCTTTGCTACTGGGAGGTCCCTGGAACAACATATTTTCAGATGGGGGTCGGCAGCCAATGTCATATATATTTGGGGTCCTTGACATGAATATGTTTGAGAACGACTGACATAGAAACATGTCAGGATTTAGAAGACATTTTTAAAATTTTGACGTCAGGTCTAAATGGGTTAAAAGCACAGATGCGTTACTGTCCTGACCAGAGCGAACCAGTCCAGCCAAACGGTCCCAAGGAGGACCGACCGTATGAGTGGTAGAGCCCACATCTTGCTCCCCCCTCCCAGAGTCCCTAGGATGGCGATATGACACGGAGGGAGCGCTCGTTTGCGCTGGGCTGGAGGCCGGACACACAGCTGCTGTTAAGTGCTGGTTTGATACGCATACGTAAAACGGACATGGAGTGAGTGGGTTTGTTCTGTGAGCCCACATTCACCCCTGTCCTGTCCTCCTTTGCTCTCATCCGACTGCCATGATCATATGGCACACCTCCCTCCCTCCCTCCCTCCCTCCCTCCCTCCCTCCCTCCTCCTCCTCCTCCCTCCCCCCCACACACACACACACACACACACACACACACACACACACACACACACACACACACACACACACACACACACTTACACCCCCCCCCCACACACACACACACACACGCACCTCATCCCATATCCACCGCTGCCTCTCATTAACTGTTCTTCAAATATTTTGTCTAGAGAGGAAACAATCAATTTCCTACCACCACTGTGTGTGTGTGTGTGTGTGTGTGTGTGTGTGTGTGGTCAGGCAGTATGAGTGTATGGCCTGACAACATCTGCAGACGTCAATAGAGGGCCCAGCTCTTACAACTTACTCATAATTAAAAAACAAATGTTTAAGAGGTTTGTGAGACCAAAACACTATGTGCACCCATTCAAATCTCTTCATTTGTATGCCATTAAGCATTTACAGGTATTTTCCTCCACACTGTCTGCCATGTAATCATTAATTAATTAATTATCATGCCCCTGCCGATGTCTTTCTATTCTGAGCGTTTGAGCTTGAGGCAAAAATTACCCCAAAAATTACCCCAGCTCACACATAAGCAATCCATTCGCAGGAGTATCGCGGACCACCCGAGGCATGATTATTTTTAAACTGTGACGCGACCGGAATCGGCCGCAAATAGAGCTCGTTTTGATTAGAATCAGACTCTGGGATTAGAATCCGAGATAAAAAAGGGTGTCAAGATCTCGGGTCACCGACCGTTCAAGTCAATGAGGGGGAACCGATTTTATCGACGGACCAACCACTTCCGGTTTACCGCCTAGACACGGAGACGCTAATATACGGTAATCTAGCGCAATCTCAACCTTGCCATTTGATAAAACGAGTAGTCGTCCTTGGCAGGGAATGTGTTCTCCCCTTGCCAGGCTTTTTATTTACTTACCCATTAGAGAATTCCATACTAGAAGGCTTTCTTACCTTTATTTGTAGTTGTTACGTCCAAGAGGTCCAGGTGTTATTTTGTGCAAAAGTGCATTATTGGCTATTTCCCCTACCATAAGCCCTCAATGGGGGTTGGGTTTTTGTGCTAATTCGCTTATTTCCATCGAAATAAGTAGTAAGTGTGCCGCTTAGGATACTAAGCGGCACACTTAGTATCCTCTCTTTATGAAGAGAGGATATATACAAAAAAAAGATTTTTGAGCGATGGAAATAAGCGACACCCCATAGCCCCATTCAATTCAATGCAATTCATTGAGGGCTTATGGTAGGGGAAATAGCCAATAATGCGCTTTTGCACAAAATAACACCTGGACCTCTTTGGTGGGGACGTAACAACTACAAATAAAAGGTAAGAAAGCCTTCTAGCATGGAATTCTCCTTAAACCCATTTTGACCTGAGATCAGATTCAAAAAATGTCTTCTACATTCTGACAGTTTTCTGAAAAAGCTGTTTCTATGTCAGTGGTTCTTCGACTTTTCAAAAATAGCAGACCTACAAGCTATAATTATATAATGCATATATATAATGCTAACACCAAAAGGGGTTCCCGCCCAAAATGGGTTAAGTAGTCACAGAATATTCACGACAATGTCAAAACCTATATGAAGATGTTCAACATTAGAATCTTACTAGGAGAAATGTAGCCCCAGTACTAGAGGCCTTGCAGTGATTCCAGTCCACCCACCCTCTGTAAACTCCACGGTGTGTTTATTTGTCTGCCTGTCTGATACCAGCCTGTACAGTGCATGCAGATGCCATAACAGGACGTTCCAACCAAAACGGCCAAATATACACACACACCGTATGTAGCGCCGTGGTGAACAATGCAACCACATGGCTGCCGAACGTAATGGAAACCATCATGGGAAATATGTATACGGCATTTGAACATTTTCCGCCATTTGTTTTTTAGCACACGTTTTTGCAACTACTCCTACAAATTCTGTCCCAAAGCTCACTCACAAATCGTTAGACGTAATCTCTGGAGTCATGTGGTTAAGATGTATCAGTTAGATTCCAATTGGCTACCATGGATGCGCTTTTAAAGCACATTCATTGATTTGATGCAAGCATGTTAAAAAGTGGATGACTCTGCTTTCCTTACGGCAAAACTAATTATTACCGCCCCGGAGTTCAACATGTTCTGGGAACAATTTGCACCAGCGTGAAGATGTGTTCCCACTGAGACACCGCCGACGAGCAGAGACATGATTAGGAGGGGGCAGTCTTGAATGATAGAAGTTGTAAATTTAATTTAAATTTAAGAAACGTATTAATGAATGTACAAGTGTGATTATTATTATTTTAAACCAAGTACACATTTCATTCCCAGCTGTTGTTTTGACGCAGACATTTGACGAATGACACCCTGACTCTGTCTGACCAGAATGGAACAGAGCCTTCATTAGTATCATCTGTAACACCTGTGAAGGAAGGGGGCCCAAGTTCTTTCCAAAATGGCGTGTGTGCATAGAGTCAATTTGGCTACAACTTCCTTCCAAAATTTGAGGGTCCTCCTGGCTAGGCAACCCGGCCAGACAGACAGACAGACCGACCTGTGCTCAGAGGAACCCACTTTTCTAGTTGTAGTCTTAATCCATTTTGGGGCGGGTACCCCTTTTGTTTTAAGCATTATTTTATAATTTAGCTATTGAAAAATAGCAGATCTACAAGCTCATAGCGCGGCACGAGCTTGTAGGTCTGCTATTTTAGAAAAATCATGAAAATGTGGCACAAATCTTTGAATATACAGTATATTCTTTCAGAGCGAACGTTTTTAACTCAAATCTTTGCTTCTGGGGAGGTCCTGGAACAAAATATTTTCAGATGGGGGTCGGCGGCCAAATACATACAATTCTGGGAGTCCTTGACATGAAATATTGAGCACCACTGACATAGAAACATGAGGTTTTTCCGAAAACTCTCATGATTTAGAAGGCCTTTGTAGAATCGAATCGAACTCAGGTCTAAATGGGTTTATAGCCATTCCTTACTGATGAATAATGACCCAATTTTTGCCTTTCAGCACTCACCTGTTCCGTAGGTTGGGATCTGCATTCCTGGACAGTAGCAGCTCCACACACCGGGCAATTTTGTCCTCGCCGGCCGATGCTGTGCAGGCAGCCATGAGCACTGTGTACCCGTCTGTGGACATTAGGACAACCAGAGGTTTAGGACTGCGTTTATGTTTATTTATTTGATATGGACATAATCACATTGCTCCTTGCACAATAAGTACAATTTGTAGATGCATTGCTTACAGTGTGTTAGCACGAGTGCTAATTTTCACCACCTGTCTTTCACCAGACTTTTCTAAAAATAGTCTGAGTCCTCTGTAGAACACGTTACCATCCGTCTCTAGTTTTAGAACCGTAGGCAAGGAGTTCCAAAGGTTTGTCTCTTTCTCTGAGAAGGCAGACCAGTACAGTTACCATTAAGGCTCGTGTCGTTGCTCTAGCAGAGCTCAGAAGTCTATCAACCAGTCCAGAGAACAATGACCATGTAAACATTTTAAAAAAACAATTTGATAGTAGATATAAAAAAAAAAAAAATCAAACAGTTAAAAGGTTGTATTTTTTTAAATACCACAAAAAAGGTGCAATCTCATCGGTTTTTGATCCATACTTTTTATAGCATGTTTGTATATTGATGTTATTGGTAAGACAGTTGAGAGAATTGTGACCATGTTGTAATGCTGTATGAAAGGTGAGACAATCATAGCATGCATGCATGTACAGTTGTGCAGTTTTAGCTGATAAGTCCCTTCTAATATGACGAAAGCAATTTAAATTTGGTTTAACCTTCTTGCATATAATATATGCAAGAAGGTTAAACCAAAAACCAAATTATGCCTTACCCGTTTTTCAAATTTTAGGTTATTATCCAAGATAATTACTAAATATTTTACTTCACTCATTTCAACAAGAGTTTCATTTTTGATGTGTACCTCAAAGGTATCCGTGGCACGCCTGCTAAAATAGAGCCTAAATGGTGTAATAGACCAAAACAACACACCGATAACTTGCTTTTCCTTTTCTTTATGCCCGCTTTGTTAAGCCATCACTTCTGACACTAGAATGTTGTTGTCACTAACATTAGTAAAGTAGAAATGGATACTGCACAGTGGAAGCATAGGAGAGAGGGCCCTTGAGGGACTGGACCCCAACGCCCCAGATACAGATTGTTTGTGGCCTTCAACACTACACGATCCCAGGATAAGAGAAAATACCTGTTTTTTTGTAACGAGAGGGCAGGGTGTGACATCACATTAAAACAAAGAATAGTCACGAATCTGGATGGATCTGGAGTCCGTCCTGTTGACGAAGCTGGGTTGAGAAGGAACTACGGTGTTTTTTTGGAGCTGACCGACATCAGAGAAAGTATACCCTCCTTATCAGGACGCTGATAAGAGAGATGTCTGACCGCTTAATTGCAGTTTCGTTACGGCAGCGCTGACCAAATTCCCAAACGTGTGCATGCGCACACGTGCATGTGGGTTACAGTAAGTAAGTAGTACATGTAGTGCGTGTGTGTGTGTGTGTGTACGTAATGTGTGTGCACAGCTTACTGTACTTACGTGTCTTGTAAGTACTTACTGTATCTGTGTGTTGGCTTACATTAACATGTTCCTGTGTCTACATCTGAAGGTTTTTGCATACACGTGTCTGCGTCTAGTCTACGTGTGTCACTGTGTGTGTGTGTGTGTGTGTGTGTGTGTGTGTGTGTGTGTGTGTGTGTGTGTGTGTGTGTGTGTGACAGACTGTCGGTTTGTGTGGTGGGCGGCCTGAGGTAAACAAACATGGACACCCTCGCGTCAGTGGGAGCAGGACAATGACGACAGTCTGGTGTTGTTGTGTGTGTATCTTATCAATCACTCGTGCATTCCTCCACTCAGCCCCCCCAGCTCAGCTCGGGCTCTGCAGCACAACACGATTAGGAAGTGACTGAATGCTGCTCTGCCGCTTAATCGTTTCCTTTGCCAGCCTCCAGCTCAAGAAGGGGACACCATGTGTGTATGCAGTCAGCCAGAGATGCAAGTAGAGCCCAAAAAGAAAACGATGCCATGAGGTTATTGGGTTCGATGCTGATCTCGACTTTGGCGAGCCCTTGACCACCGCTTACCAATGTCGTTTCTAAAAGTGTAACATGTTCTCATGAATTGGAAAAACCTTGATTTATGTGTGCCTTAAAATAGCGCGATCGAATGTCCTAATGTCGGAGAATATTCCACAATCGCCAGTGACAACAAGGAAGAAAAACACAGCCGCTCGCAGCCTGCCACTATTCCCCGTAGCATTCTATTGGAGACTCGATTAACCAGCGGCCTTCAGAACGTGAGCGTCACCATTTTCGGTCACATGATCCAAACGTGTGACGTGTCACAAAGTAGCCGTGGAAAAGCTTGTATGTCTTAAACGTTATGAAAATCGCCCAATAAAACAAATAAAACATAGCTCTGAAAACTGTTTAGCAGGGAACGACTATTAATGAAGTCGGGAAACTCGGGTTTAGCAGTAAAACTTCTAGAGTTTGGGGCTGCTCGAGTCCAAAAAGGAGTTTGGGCTTTTTGAGTCCAAAAAGTGTAATCACCACTTTGAGGTCAGCCTACTAATCATTCACACACATTTTCATGAAAGTTTTCCTCATCTATTCTGGAGTTTTGTTCAGACAGACAGACACACACACACACACCACAGAAGTCATTACAATACGCTGCCACGCATGCATGTGGGCAGGGTTAATTATAATACTGTATACTGTAACTGAACAGACACAGGCCTTTATCTCCTCTGCATGCTCCCAGTCATTACGTTAACTGGGTCCAACACAACAGATGAATTCAATTTCACAGCTGTGAGTGAGACTGTGTGTCGTGTCGGGTGTGTGTGTGTGTGTGGGGGCGGGGGGGGGGGGGGGTCTTGGGGGCGGCCGGTCAACTGAAAACAAACCGGCGGATTAGCGGCATTCTTTTGAGCGAGTCCCTCTTTGACGTCATCGACATTAACTCATTTTGGGCGGGAACCCCTTTTGGTGTTAGCATTATGTTATGCTTTAGCTATTCAAAAATAGCAGATCTACAAGCTCATAGCGCGCCACTGAGTGGCGCGCTACGAGCTTGTAGGTCTATTTTTGAAAAATCGAAGAACGACTGACATAGAAACATAGCTTTTTCAGAAAACTGTCAGGATGTAGAAGACATTTTTAGAATCTGATCTCAGGTCAAAATGGTTTAAGTAATGGCAGATGAAGCATAGCGTCGTGACACCCGATTGGTCCGCGGAACTTTGGCCGCGGCAGGTGAGGAAATTGAAAGAAGGTTTGTGTCGAGTGTCGACCAAGAGGAGGGAGTGGAGTGCAACCCACAATGCAATGGGGACTGGCGGAGGATTAGATATGATCCGTTTGATGCGATATCAGTCCCTGGAAGGATCCAATGTGATACGGTCGTTGCATAATTATCCAAGATTCCATTAAAGTCTCGTGCCCGTGTCACCGCATCTATCCCTCACTTATGTGCACACGGTAAAATTCTAATTTGACCAAATGGTTACATTTACACTAGCCTTGGAAACCACATGCATTTTCCTTTCAAAAGACAAAACAAGGTGGGTGGATATGAAAAGCAATATTGCTTTTCAAGTCCTTGTCTTTAAAATATATATTTTAACCCATTTTGACCTGGGAATGATTCTACAAATGTCTTCTAAAACAGTTTTCTGAAAAACCCTATGTTTCTATGTCAGCTGTTCTCAAACATTTTCATGTCAAGGACCCCCACAAATATATGAAATTGGCCACCGACCCTCATCTGAAAATATGTTGTTCCAGGAACCCAAGCAAAGATTTGAGTTAAAAACGCTTGCTCTGAAAGAATATATATATATATTCAAAGATTTGCACCACATTTTCACGATTTTTCAAAAATAGCAGACCTACAAGCTCGTAGCGCGGCACTCGGTGCCACGCTATGAGCTTGTAGATCTGCTATTTTTTAATAGCTAAAGCATAACATAATGCTTAAAACACCTATATATATATATATATATATATATATATATATATATATATATATATATATATATATATATATGATATAATTAATTCCAAATTATATTATTCAGTACTTTGTACAGAATTTGTCTTATGGCATAAATATAAATATGGCATAAATATTCGTCACATGCAATGTGACATACGTTCCCCCTTTAGAGTATATATTAAATAGAGACGTCACCGAGAGGAAACACTGCAGCGCAATGGACATGGTGGCCGAAAGTAGGCACTGCATCTTCAAGCGGCATTGGGCCATACGTGAACGCGCGCCCGTTCATTACACGGTCGCGCACACACGCACGGTACTCGTTCGTGTTTTTGGCCCGGCACGTAACGTTCACGTAAGGCCTAATTCACCTTTAGCAAAGTCCCGCCCTCTCCCACTTAGACAACATTAAATACTGGTTCATTTTTGGAACCAGACCTTCAAAATCTCTTCCAAATCCGTCAACAAGGCCTGCCATATGCACTGGAAAAATATGTGCGTGACATTACTTTTTTAAAAACAATGTTTTATCATATAGGAAATCTATTGGTGGAGAGGTTTGTCTAACCCATGTTATGCTTAGCTGTGATTGGACCATAGCCGTTTGGGGCGGGGCTTAGCTATAGGTAAATTCCATCCCAGAATGCACTCTGTTCCATTCCCAGGAAGAAGGGGTGAAATCGCCTCATGCGCTGGCTGGTGAGCAACTCAATGCAAGTGGATGGGAGGAGAAATCCGGTGACGTCTCTATTATACTCTAAGGGCCGATTCAGACTCCTATTTTACAGCTGTAGTGCCGAAATGATTTCGGCTCGTCAGAAATTTTCAGTAGCACCGAAGAGCCGACTTTAGGACGGTACCCGGCCCCCCGAACCTCAAATGACGTCACATTGTAGGCTCCACAGAGCCGAACAGACTTTTATTCGGCTCTAAAATAGGAGTATGAATCGCGCCTAAGGTCCCCCCCCCCCCCCCCATCATTGGGGCTTTGATAATTTAATCTCACTTTTGCTGAAGTTAGAGTTGGCTCCTCGGTCCAACAGCAGCTTGGCCAGGTCAAAGTTAGCCGTATGGAGGGAACACATCAGTGGGGTCCACTCTAGACCAACCCTGGTCTCCACATCCATACCTGTCCAAGTAAACAACAAAAACAGTTAATGCTGTTGGTCACTGTATTGTGCATATTTTGTGGGAGTAGTATTTGGCATGTAAAATCACTTAAAATTCACTTCACTTCTATACCAGCCAACATGATGCCAGCAGCACATCAATCCTACCATTTTCCAACAGCTCTTCCACAGCTTGAACATTTCCATCAGCAATGGCTCTTTTCAATCTGGATAAGTCGTCTTCTGCAACTGGCACGACATTTCCCTGGGTGGGGGGAGTGGGGGGGGCACATGTTAACCTTATTTTTAGGCGACACCGTCGTACGACGGAGCATATAACCTACAAAAACTCCAATATTTATCGCAGCAGCCTAATGTTGTTTTACAGGCTCACATTTCATAATTTTCATTGAATATCAGCTGGCTATGTTCACAAAAAGGCTCAGCCACCGCGAATGGCCCAGTGCTAATAAACTGCTAGGAGAATTCTGGTTCAGCAGGGCCGTAAACTTCATGACAAATAATACTAGGCTACATTAAAATATATAATTGAAACATTTACACGAGTTTTGTTCTTTGGCACCGAAATATCCCACTCCTCGTCGCTGTAGTCGCTTTCATCTCCGCCGGGGAACGCATTATCAAGTCTGCTGCTCATCCTGGAAAGTTGAAACCCTGTTTGGGAAATAATTGTTCAGGCACACTTTTAATTTAACAGTTAAATTTGAACCTATGCAATTCGGTGACTCGAGAGGTCGCTGTTTTGCAATTTCTTGCAGATTCCCAGGTCCCTGTAAATTGTAAACTCAGTCAGGCGAGGTCGTTGCATCATCAGATTAGCAGGTAATTGTTTTTTTTTTAAAAAGGCAATCAAATGTATTTTTTTGTCTTTTTATTTGCACATTTTGGTCTGAACTGAAACGTGTTGGTTGGCAAATGCAATCAGAAGTGTGATGTGAACCAATATCACGTTAATCGCCACCGAAGTCGATGGGTTACTTGTTTCGGTGTAACTGGTTTTGTGACTCCGTTAATTATCATGGCAGGTGCGCGAGTTGACACTAGTGGAAAGCCGCGAGGTTAGTTGTTGACACTAGTGCATGGAAATGAAACCACTTTTAGTGCGGCGGTTAAGCTCATATATGGAAGGTATTGTGCATTTTATGACTAAAGCATGAAACTTTCTACAGTGTTTACACTAACTGTAGTAGCCTATACTATACTCTTTCCTAATCCTAATGCACTGCGGTGTTTTTGATTGGTTGATTTATTAACCAATCAAAAATTGGTTTGCAGAATTACAGTACATTTCAAGTACAACTCAATACAAAAACTGTTAACTGTGAGTGGACGACACCATAAAGCATTACACTTGTTTACAATTGGGCCCACCATTTTCAATTCATCAAAAAAAGATTTGACCCTGACGTGATTTGAACACGCAACCTTCTGATCTGGAGTCAGACGCGCTACCGTTGCGCCACAAAGCCTTATGTGTTTCAGGCAAAGCCGTGGTTTTCAACCACTATATTTACGCCATGGACCACCTTCATATGAGATTTTGCCTCTCAGACCCAATTCACCCAAAACTTAGAATATTTTGTTGTCGTTGGATAAGATTGTGTCCACAATTCCTGCTATATTGATGGGCTACCAGTAGGAGAGATACAGGCAAACGTTGATCAATAACAATTCTTCTACATTCTCAATTGTGTAGACTTCTTGTAAATGTAGTAATGCAGATGTTCAAGATGATTGATTGATTGAAGTATTTATTAACAGATTGAAGAACTGTGTGGATGACACCATAAAGCATTACACTTGTTTACAATAGGGTCCACCATGTTCAATTCATCATAACATTTAGAGACCTGCAGGGTTCATATGGTTACCAATTAACTCTCCATCATTTAGCTGGGGACCACCTGGAACCCCCTCAAGGACCACTGGTGCATGACCCCTGGACCACTGGTTGAAAACCACTGCACTGCGGTGTTTCAGGTAATGTGTAAATTACCAAATGGGGCTATATGTATGTGTAAATTAATCTATACAAAATAAATTCCTGTACTTTAGGCTACTTTAGTCAATTATTCTCAATTTCCCTATAGCCATTTTAAATCGTTTGCCAGACTATTATGCCTTTCTTTAAAATGGAAAATGTCCTCCATATCGCAGTATTTGTCTGTTTTCTATTTTACACCCCAGGAACAAACGGCAACAGCAATACCCGTAGTACCATCCTCTAGCTGTCCTGTCATATCTCGGTAGACTATACAGTTGGACATTCTGTCTGACACCATCTCTGGCTTTCTCCTTTGTGTCTCTGTCTGTGAATGTGTGATGAATGATGGGGGTACTGTTTTTTGCTGACCAATTTCCCTTACACAATCTCTTTTAAGCAGTCATGTTATTGAGGTGCTGACTGTCTGTAGCAGGGGGGGGTCCCTATATCTAGAGCAACAAAGCATTTTTGTCATTCACCTTCAAATCCTCCACTAGTGCCCCGAGGTCAGTGGTTGCCAAAGTGGGGGTCGAGTCGGGACCCCTTGGAATTCTTAAGGGAGTTTCATTGGAGCATTAACAAAATGAGAAACAGTAGGCCTATCATTTCAACATTCTTTCATTTATTTTATACGAATCTTATACAATGACACATAAGAATAACTGGTAATTTTTGGCCAGGCTACCTGCTGCTGTGCAATAATTCGGCTACTGCATAGTGAATAGTATAAAGTTAAACAGTCCTTACAAGGGCACAAAGTAAAACATATTAAAAATTCTAAAATATGCCGAATTAGAACTGGGAACACGAGTGTGACACGAGTTTGTAGATAAGCTATTTTCACTATTACTAGCCTACTGTTATGCACAGGATGGCTTTAATGAAAGGCCAACAGAGGTCACTCTTCTCTTCCCTGTTCAGGCTGGGTAAAGAAAGGGACTGGCCACATGCTGGCAAGCACTTAAAGCTCCGGCCCATTTTTAGGCTCACTTTTCAGTGTGATTCTGGAGGAATTGTGTAGGCTAAGGCAGGGGTTCTCAACTGATTGTGAATGAGGGACCACCACCCTTACTTAGAATTCACCTGGGGACCACTGTTGTGTTGGGTGGGGATATGGCCTAAGATTAGTGCTTTTTTATCACATCCCATGTGTATACATCCCACTGTTTCTTTACCAATGGTCCATATGACTACTAATCATTAATTAATAGTAGGCTAATGACTCAACCAGACAATCCAGTGCACTTACCCCTCTTGAGATTCTAACTTCTGTTGAATTTCTTGACCTCCAACTTGTCAGTAAATGACTACATGGACGGTCATCATAGGTCACCAGGTCATTCACTAGTGGAAAGAAAATGTAAAAAAAAAATCAACAAATCTTACATTAGGCCTACTAAATGTATGGTCAGGAACCATATGCAATAACACCACAGACAGGGGCGCCCGCTGGCCTGGTGGTCCAGGCGCATGCCGCATATAGGCTCTGGCTCTGGCCGGGCTTCGAGTCCCGTTCATGACAACCTTTGCTGCATGTCTCAGACTCCCCCTCTCTCCCTCTCTCTTTCCTGTCCGTCTTCACTGTAACTATCAATAAAGGCACAAAAAGCCAAAACCTCCACGGACCACCAGTGATCCAAGACCACCTGTTGAAAACCCCCGGTGTATAAAGGATCTCCCTGCAGCCATCATCCAAATGAGAAACCCAATCACTAAACTGGGTTTCTCAGCTGTAATGTCCGCCCCCACAACCACCCTGCCAGGCACAAACACCTCAAATGAAAGACATTCACCTTCATTAAATTTAGCCATGTAGTCAAGCAAATTATTAGGGGCTCATTTATTTCAGGGAAACATTAAAGGGAACACCCACTTGACATTGTGACTGCACGTCCCTCGAGTTTCACTACATGTATGCTAAACCTCTGTTGCTCTTTTCAGTATATAACTGACGTCTGAGGAGTGATTTTGACTATACATACTTCATTGTTCAATCCCTTAACACCCACTGTCATCACTAATTACCACAACCCTAATTACCATATATGCCTGACCCTATAACCTATGCCTATACCAGCTTCATGGAAAGTTCTAGGCCCTGCAAAGTGTGCTCACTTGTTGACACACACACACACACACACACACACACACACACACACACACACACACACACACACACACACTCTATGTGGGCTAAGGACAGTGGTGGTGGGTGGGGGTACAGGCCTCCGTATAACTAATCCAATCTGGATTATACCACAACCGCATGCCCATAAACACACAAAGACCCATAAACAAATTGGTAAATGGTGGTACCTTTATATATTGCACTTTGTGTATGATGTACGTACATTACATTCATCCATTAGCGCACGCACGCACGCACGCACGCACGCACGCACGCACGCACACACACACACACAGCTGATCCATGTAATTCACCACCCTGCTTGGTTAGGTTTTTTTTTTTGGTAATACTTTATTAAGACATTAAGGCTAAAAGGATAACACGAAAAAAGTCCTTGGTCAAGGACACTTTGACACAAAGCCAGGAGTTGCATGTAACCTTCCGATTCCAAGGCAGCCAGCCACTCTACCTGAGCCTACAGATCCAGTAATTATCAGGTCCTAAATACTTGAAGAGCTAACACTCTCTTCTGAAGTCATTGGTTCAAATCTGGCATGGCAGCACGCATAATGACTTATTTCTAGAAGAAATGACTCATAATATTGACTCATAATAATGACTCATAATATTTCTCTCATTATATTATACTGACTTGCAGGGTGTCATGTCAGACAACAATGATTCATATCCCTGTAGGGTAAATGGTACATTTATATAGCGCCTTTATCCAAGACGCTTTATACATTGATTGTGCATTACATTCACCCATTCACGCACACATTCATACACCGATGCTGGGGGGAACCATGCAAGGCACCAACCTGCACATCAGGAGCAATTAGGGGTTCAGAGTCTTGCTCAAGGACACTTCGACACTAACTCTGGGGGAGCCCATATAGGTTTGAACTGGGAACCTTGCGGTTGCCATCCGGTCACTCTACACCTGAGCCACTGCCGCCCCAATATAAAACATCATACTGTGGCTCAAGAGGTAGAGCAGGTCGTCCAATGATCCATGGGTCGGCGGTTCGAATCCTGGCTCCTCCTGGCTACATGTCGAAGTGTCCTTGGGCAAGACACTGAACCCCAAATTGCTCCCGATGTGCTGGTTGGTACCTTGCATGGCTTCCGCCGCAATCGGTGTATGAATGTGTGTGTGAATGGGTGAATGTAATGCACAATCTATGTAAAGCGCCTTGGATAAAGGCGCTATATAAATGCACCATTTACCATATCAGATTCCAAGACAAGACAGGTTTGTAGCTAAACTATAGGAATCATACAAACTATTCATATTTAATTAACACAACATACTGTCTGAGCAACTACAGATCCTCAAATTCTCTCCAATATAAAGTAAAGTAAAAAATTATGACAGTGGATTTCGCTAGTACTAGTCAGGACAAATTATTGTGGATACCGTTCTTATCAAACTCTTCCAGGCAGTACAGTACGTCCTCATCAAGTGGCATTGATTTAATAGGAATGATAATATCACTATTCATGTTTCACAAAACAACTTCTTCGGTCGACAGTGTTTCGAGGCATAATGAATAATAGTTGAACTGATATTGTTTATTGGTTATATGAGATTGGACCATACACTGTTTTAAAGGTTGTTTACAGTCAGTGGGATTGTGGGATCTATTCCTGTTTTTTCCTCTCTTTTTTGCTTTTTTTTTTTGCTCCACATTTTATCTCTGTTCCATTATGGAATGCCTTGAACGTTTGATGTTCCCTTGCCTGAAACTGTACGTAAGCTGAAACTGATTAAAAAAGAAAAGAAAAACAGTTCTGAGCTCATTCAGACATCCTGGAACCAAAGTGCAGTTTTGTCAACGGTTATACTGACAGTAGGGCTGTATTATGAACGATGCTCGCAACATTGTGGCAATCATGCGCCTGAAATTAACCTTTAAAAATAGTCTCTGTCACCTCGTTGAAAAGGAAGTGGTAATTATATTTACTAATACTATACTATAGTCCATACCCGTTTGGGGATGTGACATACCCAATATTCTCTCCACCGCCTCTCTCTCGGCTCCCTCTCTCCCTCTCTCTCTCTCTCTCTCTCTCTCCCCCCCCCCCCCCCCCCCCCTTATATCTCCCCCTCGCTCTCCCTCTTCTGTTTTACCCCCCCCCCCCCCCCTGTTATGTGAGGTGATGGTCAGCCAAATTTTGAGGACACAATTACTCAAATTAGTTATGTACTGTAGGCTTTTACATCTATCACTTCTGGACTAGGCTAGCCTAGGCTATAGGTATCAAATTATCAATATGTATTGGAAACCACCACAAGCCAGCAAAATGTTTTCTTATTTTACTTTTTTTTCTCACACTTTCACGTTTTCCTGTTTATTTTGACTTCAAAGTGTTCATCATTATGTTTAATTTATCTCAGTGAATCCACTCTGCTTTACAAAAAAAAAAAAAAAAAAGAATTACATTGTATGGGAAATAGTAATGCATTCACACCAACTCCAAGTCAAAGCACCTTGCACGCCATGGTTTGGGTTGTAAGGGTACGGTGTGTTGCCACAATAATTGCTACCTGTGTCATCTCTTGCGGAGCCTCGATCCTTTGTATGGAAATTAATGACGCGTCCTGTCCTGTAGGCAGAGCGTTTGGGTTTGGCGTGCCCATAACTAAGGATTCTAGTGCGCTCCCTCACTCTCTGTCAGTCTGTCTGATTCACTGAAGGAGAGAGGACACTACAACACAGGACAGGAGGGACCACACCAAAAAACTGCGCTCACATAATAAGTCGCGACAGACAACAAGAGGAACAGTATCTAGAATCAGACAGACTCGGGTTTTGGACAAACTTCGCCGAGGTGGTCGTGCGCCCTTGAACAATAAGTTGTGGGTTGATCTTTTTTCTCGGGCTTGCGAAGATAAAAGACCAGCCGCTCAGTCAGTCATTTCAGCAGCAGTGACATCACCACCACCACCACCGCCGCCGCCGCCGCGCACTTTACGAGCCTCGTCGCCGCACAGACAGCACAAGGTGGAGGATAAAAGCAGCGCTCCTCTCCTCCGTGCTGCAAGGGAAAGGGAACCAGGGCCAGGACCGACCCAATGTGAGCGACACGGCACAGCACAGGAGGGCTGCTGCGGGCTTCTAACAACACACACAGGTGCGAGGGAACCCAAACTGGCGGCGCGCTTAGGATGCAGAAGTCACCAGTGGAAGATGCGAACTTCCTTTCCAAGTATTTCTTCTGGTAAGAAATATCAAATTATTAGCTATACTGACTACTCTATGAATTGGGGGGTTGGTTGGCATTGGGCAATAGTTTTAATATAATGATGATGATGAGGTTGTTTGAGGACAACGTGCAGGTTGCACTGGCACGGGTTGTTTTTTTAGACTATAGGCCCAAAGAGGCTACAGGAGGATTTCCAGGCGCACAAGGCGTAATATTAAAGGACCGTCAATTCCAAAGACTATCCTTGTCCTGTTTTGCTTCCAAAGGAAGCTATAGGCTACAATAATACAGAGCTGTGAGTGACTGTCACTCTGTGACTCAAATTGAGGCTGATTGTCCCACATAATTATATCTTTCTTTATAAACGGTCACCGACGTCTTCTGTGTATAGTTAAAACAAAACAAGCCATGCGTCGTTGTGCAAAATAGGAGACACGTCACTACGGTCAAGGTAAAAACAAGTTAACAACTCAACAAAACAAAAAAAACACGGAAGTTAACAGTGGTCTGCGCTGCAGAATGATACAGGTTATCATAGGGGTGAAGTGGGCTTTGTGGAACATAAACTCTTGTCTTATTTTAGGCTACTGGGTACAAATTATGCAGCATTTTGAAAACAAGAACAGCTATGGACGGACTGCCAATATGTGGCCATGGCATGGTCCCAGCCTTCACTTAGAGTTTTGTAGCTTTCTAATCAGAAACCTGCAGCCATTTAAGTTGATTTATTTGATTGAAAAATGAAAATGTTATTCACAGTCTGTACATACAGTACTGAAAACCTAGCAGACCAGGCTCATGAGAAGTCCACCATATCCCTTATTGTCTGCAATAGGCCTACAGAAATCCAGATTTGACCAAATGTTGTATGATTGTTACTGCTTCCAATCCACGCGCCTATAACTGTAAAATCCTGAAGTGATAATTTTCCTCTGTGTAGTAAGAAGTCTTCTATACAGTTGGTCAGATACTGTAAGTATTTGAATATCAATCCCATGAATATGTTTGTATGTTTTCTCTTCAGGTGGACGTCGCCACTGCTCCGGAAGGGCTTCACCAAGAAGTTAGAACTCGCTGATGTCTACAAGGCTCCCTCCTTTGACCTCGCAGACAACCTCTCAGAGAGACTAGAAAGGTGTGTATAGGCCAGTTAATAATCAGTGGTGGAAAGTAACTAAGTACATTTACTTAACCCATTTAGACCTGAGACCAGATTCTACAAAAATCCTAACTTTCTATGTCAGACATTTTCATGTCAAAGACTCCCAAAAATATATATGTATTTGGCCGCCGACCCCCATCTGAAAATATGTTGTTCCAGGGACGCCCCCAGAAGCAAAGATTTTAGTTAAAAATGTTCCCTCTGAAAGAATATATTCAAAGATTTGCGCCACATTTTCACGACTTTTCAAAAATAGCAGACCTACAAGCTTGTAGATCTACTATTTTTCAATAGCTAAAGTATAACGTAATGCTTAAAACACCAAAAGGGGTTCCCGCCCAGAATGGGAATTGTAGTCCTACTTAATTTACCAATTTTGAGGTATTTGTACTTGAGTATTTCCAATCTCCAATCTCTCAGAGGCAAATATTGTACTTTTACTCCACTACATTTATTTGAAAACTCTAGTTACTAGTTACTTTGATTATTATTACAAAACATACAATAAACACTTCGGCCCTATTACCTTTCTGCCATTAGAAAATAGCCGATCTACAAGCTCACAATGCGTTGCGATGCGACACATTGTGAGCTTGTAGATCTGCTATTTTCAAAATATTTTCATACATTTGAAAACTTGAAATGGGACATTCTACATAGTGAGTACTTTCTATAGTACTTAAGTACATTTTGATGCCGATAGCCTACTTTTGTACTTTTACTTGAGCACATTTTGAATACGGAACTTCTACTTGCACATCTAGTAGTAGTACTACACACTGTAGTACATCTACATTTGCAGTATTAACACTTTTACTTTTACCCTTTTGGTGTTAGCATTATGTTATGCTTTAGCTATTGAAAAATAGCAGACCTACAAGCTCGTAGCGCGCCACCGAGTGGCGCGCTATGAGCTTGTAGGTCTGCTATTTTTGAAAAAATCGAAAAAGAACGGCTGACATAGAAACATAGCTTTTTCAGAAAACTGTCCGGATGTAGAAGACATTTTTAGAATCTGATCTCAGGTCAAAATGGGTTAAGTACAACATTTGAGTACTTTTCCCCACCACTATTAGGGGTATATGTTTTATCCCTCTG
Organism: Electrona antarctica; assembly: GCF_951216825.1. Classification (NCBI taxonomy): domain Eukaryota; kingdom Metazoa; phylum Chordata; class Actinopteri; order Myctophiformes; family Myctophidae; genus Electrona; species Electrona antarctica. Next base: position 54,217,324 of record NC_136810.1, read on the forward strand.
CCTTTGCACGTCATGCACATGTAACCTGAAATTTCGCCCCGGGAATTAGAATTAGATAGTGTCTTTTTTGGGGCACTTGGACACAGACCGGCTGGCCGTACGTGGGTCAAACCGGCGGGGAGCTTCTGATTCTCAGTTCAGTTATTGTACGGCCGCTCCAGTTATTGTGAATTCTCCCCCCACACACCTTTTTGATTTGTTTCGGGGCTTTATCGATAGGACAGTAGACTGACAGGAAATGGGGAGAGAGAGAGAGATGGGGAGTGACTGACATGCAGCAAAGGTCACCGGGATCGGAATTCGAACCCGCGACACGCTGTCAGGCTAGCACTGCAGCCGCCTAGGGGCGGCCCGGGGCCACACATCAGAATGTTTTAAGCGCGTCAGTATAACATGGTGTGGCCTGTGATTTCGATGGTGCTTTTAATGGAAAAACACTTCTGGTGAGTGGCATATTTGAATAGAGGTGAGGGTATGCAATGCGCATGCATAAAGTGAATGGCAGATCGAGTGGCAAATCGAGTGGCAAAGGGACACCGGGGCTCCACCGGGCGCGTCGGCGTTGCGTTGCGTTGCGTGACTGCATTAAAATTGCCCCGGTTCGTTTTTTGACGCACACGACGGAGACGCACCGCGTCCGGTGGAGCCCCGGTGTGAGTGACAAAGTGAATTCAATGTTGTTTAAAGTCATTTAATGCAATCATATTAGGACTTTTCTGTTTGGATGTATGGGCTGTCAAGGCCAGAAAGTAGTTTTTTGCCACTCAGTAGGCATAACTTATGGGTATGATGATGATGTCATATATCCTCTATAGTCTATACCAATTTGATGCATACGCTTAAAATGGTGTTGCATATAGCTTTGCGGTAAGATGTGGCAACAGTGGCATTATATGTAAATGAGGTGAGAGACGTTCTAAAAACTGGAGCTGGAAGTTCAATGGAATGCATTGAAGTCAATGAGAGCCTGTGTGTGCTATCTTATAAATAAACAATTCACTGGCTCAGGGAAATAAAAGAAGACACATCACACTGACCTTGTTTTCTGATGTCTTGTTTTTCCCATGAAGTGCACACTATATAACAATGATTTATTGAATTAACTAGAGCGCACAGTCAGAGTACGTTTCTTCAATGAATTCCATCAGACTTTCAGCTACGGTTTGACTCTCAGAGATAGTACCCGACAAACGCTGCAATGATCTGCAAGTAAAGCTGGAATCTGCAAGTAAAGCTGGAATTGGACCAAGAACAGGGGGGGACTGGCCATAGGACGTACCGGTCATATTACCGGTGGGCCGCGACCGTAGGGGGCCGCTCAAGTTATGATATGAGATATGAGTTTCTCCAGGCAGGCAGGCAGGCAGGCAAAGTGAGTGACAAATAAACCCTCTTCTATCATTTTGCCAGAATTCTTGTGAGAGCAACAAAGGGTTGTGTAGTTGTCTGTTGGTTTGTATCATTTATGTTGTTCTGAAAAGTGGTGGTATCAGGGCTTTGTTTGTTTGTGTGTGCCTCGACGAAGCGGGCGGTAGAGTTTTGGCTATCTGCACGCTGGTTGTGGTGGGCTGGTCTGGGCAAGAAAGTGATGTAGATCTGTCCTCTCCTTATCCCCTTCTCTCTGCTACATGCAGTGTCCTTCAGTAATCAGTAGTCGTGTTTAAAATGTGCACACCTGGTAGACACTTTTGGTCACGTGCCTCAGGCTGCTATTGCTAATTCTGCTTCATGTGATTTGTGATTAGCTAGTATTGTGTAAAAAGAGATGAATGCAGGGTTCCTGTAAGACAGTGGTTTTCAACCAGTGGTCCCTGAAGGGGGTTCCAGGTGCTCCCCAGCTACTGTAAATGACGGAGAGTTGGTAACCAAATGGACCCTTAGATCTTTAACTCTTGAGAGCGTAAAATGAAACCAAATGTATGTATATGGGTCCATTTGGTTTCATTTTACGCTCTCAAGAGTTACATTACTGTTAAACATCTGCATGACTTAATTTACAAGAAGTCTACATTAGAGAATGTAAAATTGTTATTTGCCTGTTATCTCGCCTTTTGTACCAACATCAATACAGCATGGAATTGTGGGCAAAATCATATCCAACGATAACAAAAAGTTATTTAGTTTTGGGTCTTGAGAGGCCAAATCTCATCAAATGTGACTAAATTTGACTGAGGGACTGCCATTGATTTTTTCATATGAAAGCAGGGAATCATAGCTTCAAATTGACATATTGGTTGTTCAGTTTCACCCACCAGTTTTGGAAATATGGCTTATAGAGTAATGTCTTGCAGAAAACAGTGAGTTGAGAAAACAGACTTGAAAGGTTCACTTCTGTGGTCTCTAACATTACACCTAGCATGTTTTAGCATTTATTTCATATTTACATGTCGATTTCAGCTCTGACATTTATTTCAGACATGCTCTAGTATGTGCAGAGTCTGCCTGTGTTATAAACTCATTTTGGGAATAAAAATAAAGTTTTTCTCCTCTGGTGAAAAGCTGGAATTTGCGCGATGGCAGTCTCTCAGTCAAATCTGGTCACAAATGGTGGTCTGTTGCTCAAATGCAGAAGAATAAATAATGGATAATATAATATGAAAAGGGTTGAAAACCCACTGCTATAAGATAATCAAACACAATGTGTCACTGCCTGGTTATGAAACTACATGTATGCACCGTCATCATGTACTGTATGTAGTTCAGAAAATGACTGAATGAGTCATATAACTGTATCGTATTGTGCTGTTAAACTGTATATCACATAATCTACAATGACATTTTAATAATTCGGTTTACAAGTACAGTGCAAATACAATTGTACAATTGTACAGTTTACGGACAGCCTTTAAGTTTACAGTGTTAATAGTACACAGTGAAACCATTAGTGTTATAAAGTTGGCTCTCTGAGAGCTAGAGGGACACTTAACTGTTAATGTTAATGACATTTAGAAGATTTAGAACACTTTCCTGGGGGTCTTTATGTGTGTAATGTGTGGTTTTAGATATTTTAGATTTGAGTAGTGAGCCTATAGTGTCTTTGATGTCATCGACACTGGGCTCACTTCCTTCCTGGACTACAATTCCCATAATGCTTTGGTGCACTGCTCCTCCTTGTGGATAGGGGGAGGGCTGTCTTACTGAGACAACCTGTAGTCCAGGAAGTAAGTGAGCCCAGTGTCCATGACATCAGAGACACTGGGCTCACTGCTAAAAATCTAAAATATCTAAAACCACATCTTACACACATATATATTCTTTCAGAGCGAACGTTTTTAACTCAAATCTTTGCTTCTTGGGAGGTCACTGTCTGGAACAACATCTTTTCGTATGGGGGTCGGCGGCCAAATACATATATTTTTGGGGGTCCTTGACATGAAAATGTCAAGGACCAGCTGACATAGAAACATAGGGTTTTTCAGAAAACTGTCATGATTTAGAAGGCATTTGTAGAATCGTCCTCAGGTCTAATTAACCCATTTTGGGCGGGAACCCCTTTTGGTGTTAGCATTATGTTATGCTTTAGCTATTGAAAAATAGCAGATCTACAAGCTCATAGCGCGCCACCGAGTGGCGCGCTACGAGCTTGTAGGTCTGCTATTTTTGAAAAATCGAAGAACGACTGACATAGAAACATAGCTTTTTCAGAAAACTGTCAGGATGTAGAAGACATTTTTATACAAGTTAGTTACTGTACATGAACATGTCTGGATTGTGCTGTGCAGATATCGAGTCGCTGCCCTTTCGGTGTATTTACTGTAGCAGCGCTACCGATCAGCCATGTAACACACAACTCTTCACCTAAAATATGGGATGGCATTTAAAGGTGGCCGGACTTAACCCAGGTCTGTGTGGCCCAAACAAACACCCAAGGCAACTATATGGGGGACATGCTTAGCCTGTCTGTCTGTCTGACTCCCTCTCTCTCACACACACTCCCTCTCTGTTTATCTGTCTGTTGACTTTCTGTTTCTCTCTCTCTCTCTCTCTCTCTCTCTCTCTCTCTCTCTCTCTCTCTCTCTCTCTCTCGCTTTGTTTTTCTCTCACCCACCTGGTCTCCCTCTCTTGCTTTTCTCACTGACATCCAGAGGCGTATCTACAATAAGGCGAGGGCAGGCGTCCGTCCGCCTGTCCAAATCCATTTCTGGCCTGGCCAAATTCCATACAATGAAAAAAAAAAAGCGGACAAAAACAAGACATGAGAACTATTAGTGTACCCTCAATCACCCATTGGAATGTAAATGCCAGCCTTTCAGCCTTTGTATACTACTCGTCTGGCAGGTATATCTCTTTGAAAACCTTTAGTGCTACGATTGTGCGCGGGGAGACGACAATTAACACATCTTGCCTGTCCAAAAAGTAATTCTTGCCTGTGCCCAAAATGTAATTCCTGGAAACGCCAAGCTGCTGACATCCTCTTCTCTTCTCTCTCCCTCTCTTTGTCTCCTCTCTTTCTTTCCCTCTCTGTTTGTCTCTCTTTTCCGCCTATACCCTTCTCTCTCTTTTGTCTGGCTTTAAATCCCCCCATTTCTCTTTCCATGCACCCCCGTTCCTTCTTTTAGTATTGGGTAAATGTCACACCTTTGAAGGTTTCTTTTTTTTTCTCTTCTTCTTATTGTCCTTCGGGTGGGGAAAAAACAGAAGTGAAAGCTTTCTGGCCACCCGTTAAATGCCAACTGTGTTTTTGCCCCTGGAACAACGCAAACACAGCGGTGCCCCCATGCAGGCTCTTTGCTGCTGGGGGCCCTCATTAGGCTGAGCTGGGGGGCCACGTCACGGCCTAGGAGTGCCAACAGTCCTGTGAATGGGCGTTAAAAGTTGACCTTTTGAGGAGGGCCCGATGCCCACATGGTGATGAATGAGCGGGGGGCACCGGCACTGCATGGCGTGTGGTGTTATTTTGATTTATTTTGATTGCGCAAACAACACAGAGGGCTGCTGGGAATTTGAACTTTACCGGAATCGGGGGATTTAGTCAGCCATCTACCGTTTTAGTCTCTCTGGCTTGTTCTCTCTGTCTCGCAGATACACAAAATGCACACACACACACACACACACACGCGCGCGCGCACGCACGCACGCACGCACGCACGCACGCACGCACGCACACACACACACACACACACACACACACACACACACACCTTCTGATTTTTCTCTTTTCTTTATCCGTCTCCATTTTATTTCTTTTCTTCATCCATTATATGTATTTTCTCTCTCCGCTTTGCTCTCTCCCTTTATTTTGCCCCCCCCCCCTCTCCTTGTTCACACAACCATATTTTTACTTCCTATCACTCACTCTCACGCTGACTCCCTCTCCCCAGCCGTTCCCATCGTGGCTGAAGGTCCCTATAGCTGCTGTCCACACGGTGTTGGACCAGTCAGCTGAATCTCCCAGGTTATAAATGACCTAAACCGTAACAATGGGCTCGCTTTACTCTGACTGTTTACCGACTGGCACTCATTCAAATGCTGCTGTTGCAGCTTCCTTCACTGCTCGCGTTGAACATTAATTATTGTCCTGTTTTATGTTTGGGGGGAGAGAAAGAAGACAGTAACTTCTGTCTCCAGCTTCACTTATTTTTTAGGTACACATGGATCGTGAGGGATACTGCAGATTTATTTGACAGTTCTGGGCTCTGGCTCCTTGCGTTGCTATACTTGCTACTGTTTGATTGTTAACCCATTTAGGCCTGACGTCGAAATTTAAAAAAATTTCTTCTAAATCCTGACAGTTTTCTGAAATACCTCATGTTTCTGTATCAGTGGTGCTCAATATTTCATGTCAAGGACCCCAAAAATGATATGTATTTGGCCGCCGACCCCCATCTGAAAATATGTTGTTCCAGAGACCCCCCAGAAGCAAAGATTTGAGTTCGCTCTGAAAGAATATATTCAAAGATTTGCGCCACATTTTCACGATTTTTCAAAAATAGCAGACCTACAAGCTCGTAGCGCGGCACTCGGTGCCGCGCTATGAGCTTGTAGATCTGCTATTTTTCAATAGCCAAAGCATAACATAATGCTTTAAAACACCAAAGGGGGTTCCCGGAAAAATGGGTTAATGTTGGCACTTGGCGATCGAGGAATCTAATCTTGTCCTGCCATTGTGCTCATTGTTAAGTCAACAGTATTGTAGATAAAAGCAACATGTAAACATGAAACACGAGTGCAAATGTTGAACCTGCAGTGTTGATGATCGTCTTGTTTACTGTATTCTATGTCTAATGCAGACTCACTGCCAATCTTCAGGCGTAATCTCCACCTTAGCCTGTAGCACTTGCCGTAGCACTTTCCCTATAGCCTCAACAACCTTGCAGGCTTATGCAAAGGGACACAAATTAATTTATATATAGCATAGTGCAGACAGATGCCAAGCCATTATTGACCTGGCATCCTATATTGTTTATAGTTCCAATGTAGAGATCATTGATTTTCTTTGGATATTATACTGTTTGACTGATGATAGGTTCTTACTTTACTTATGATCGTAGATGACTATTTCAGTTTTCTATGCATCCAAATGTATTACCTTGTGTTGTCCTATGCTTACTGTAAATCGCTCTAGATTAACCCCTTTTGGTGTTAGCATTATGTTATGCTTTAGCTATTGAAAAATAGCAGATCTACAAGCTCATAGCGCGCCACCGAGTGGCGCGCTACGAGCTTTTAGGTCTGCTATTTCTGAAAAATCGAAGAACGACTGACATAGAAACATAGCTTTTTCAGAAAACTGTCAGGATGTAGAAGACATTTTTAGAATCGGATCTCAGGTCAAAATGGGTTAAGAGCATGATCTGCTAAATGCCTAAATTGTAATGGGTGCTCTGCTGATATAAACTAACGGATTCTGTCTCCTCTGTTTAGAGAATGGGACCGCGAGGTGGCGTCGGCTAAGACCAAGCCCCGGCTGATGCGAGCACTCTCCCGCTGCTTCCTGTGGCCCTTCGTCTTCTTCGGAGTCCTCCTTTACTTTGGGGTACGTTTCTTTTTGTTTCTCCCCTGGTAGCGGTCCATTGGTTATTGTTTCCTTATTGTGCCTTAAAGGACCACTTCACCACTTTTCAACCTATCTTCATATAATAGGTCCTCACTAATAATCATGAAAAAATGGTGCAATTTTTTCTACTCGGTCTGTGTCTCATAGGAGGGCTGTGGGCAGTTCAGAAACCATCTTCCAGGGACATAATCGATGGGGAATACAAGCTAATAGAAACTGCAGGCTTTCTAGTCCTGAAAAGTTGCAATGCGAAAATGGAAGCCATCGTTCTCACGATAATGAAAATCTAAACATTTTTGTAAAGAAATCTCGTTAAAAAAAAAATCTGCCTAATGATGATGTCACTGGAAGGCGGTTTCTAAACTGCCCACAGCCCTCCTATGAGACACAGACTGAGTAGGAAAAAGATCGTCCCATTTTATCATGATTATTAGTGAGGACCTATTATATGAAGATGGTTGAAAGTGGTGAAGTGGTCCTTTAACAGGAATTTCCCCCGCATTTTTGCGAGGTACATGGGGGCTCAATTCGTTTTGTAACCTTCATAGATGATGAATACACTGAGAAACGGACCTTTGCTCTCCGTGGTCACGGAAGTATCAGATACGACCGCACTAAAACACTTAAGCGCTATATACTTTCTTCTGTCAATTGCAAACGTCCAAAGAGCGTTTTTATCTTTTTTTTCTTTTTTGCCATCGGTGTGGCATTGCTTTCAGCGGCTGCTAGCAAGCTTTTAGACTCTTGTCTTGTCTCTTGTCTTGTCTCTTGTATTATCTTGTATTGCCTTACTTAAATCCTGTGTGTATTCATTTTCGTAGTTTCTTTTAGCTCCGTTGTCATTACAACTTCTTCTTTGTAAACTTTATTTTTACATTTCTTCACATGACAATACACATGTATGCAAGAAAACACAAAACACACAAACATATACACCCCCCCCCCCCTCCCCCCCTAAGCTAAAAACAAAACAAAAACAAAAACAAAAACAAAGTGGTGGGACAAAGCAGCGGACAATCATAGATCAAAAAGAGTCAAGACAGGGACAGTCGGACACAGTCCGGATTACAGTTCACTGAAATGGAAAGTCCTCAACAAACTCCACAAAGGCACTCCAAGCCAGGACAAAGTTTTTTTGGGCTCTGTCCACTTTATACCTGAGCTTCTCCAGAGGCAGGAATGATAGAACTTCTTTCAGCCATTGTTGAAAGGAAGGTGCCTTATCCGACTTCCAATTGAGGAGGATTAGTCTACGGGCTAATAGGGATGCAAATGCCAAGGCATTTGCTTGCGGAGATGTGAGTGTACAGTTTGGGGGGACTATGCCAAAAATGGCGGTGTGGAAAGAAGGTGTTACCACTGTTATTACAACTTCTTCTATACGGTGCTGCTGCACAGCTCTAACATCTTAATTCTCAGAAATGTTGTTTATTACATTTTAAATACCGGTACATGAATACAATTCCGGTGTGTCCACAAATAAAAAACTGTGATTAATAGTGTTTGTCAAAAAACACATATATGTTCAATGTTTATTGTGAAAAATATACCAGTAAAAGATCATATCAAAACCTTTGATCTGCTTTTCCATGTCTTCACACTCGCAGTATGAAATTGATCAATTCAATCAAGTGTTTTTCCTCAACCCTGACATTTTCTATGTCAGGGTTGTTTCAATTGCCAGTCCAGGTTTACGTTTCAGGTTTCATAAAAAAAAAATAAGTAATGCCACAAGAGATTTAGTTTTATACCTCAACAAACAAGAATCAAACCATCGTGCTTCAATGGTTGTCTTGAGGGTTTGGTTGAGCCATGAGGCAGGAGTCATAGCCGGCAACAAACAGGCCCTCATGGTGACAGTGTCAATATCAACATGGCAATGTTTCAATACTAAATGGAGCAGTATCTAGTATAGTATCTAAAGCCTCCTGACCTGTTCCGGAAGCCCCTCCGGGCACCTGCCTTCCCAACCCCGTTCCCAGACCGTCCTTATAGTCCACTCTTTTGACCTGAGATTAGATTCTAAAAATGTCTTCTACATCCTGACAGTTTTCTGAAAAAGCTATGTTTCTATGTCAGTCGTTCTTCGATTTTTCAAAAATAGCAAACCTACAAGCTCGTAGCGCGCCACTCGGTGGCGCGCTATGAGCTTGTAGATCTGCTATTTTTCAATAGCTAAAGCATAACATAATGCTAACACCAAAAGGGGTTCCCGCCCAAAATGGGTGGAGATGCTATACTAAATGGTCATATAAGGATATATTCTAAAGATTAGGGCGACACACACATAGTTACACAAGTACACATTTGGCTGACAGAGTGATAGTAAGCATGGAGAAGTCAGGTCAGCTGTTAGATTGACAGCTGCATGTCGAGTTAGAATTAGCACATTGATGCTGTGAAAAGTGTATTGAATGAGATTGACAAATACAGTATAATACATGTTTGGGAAATCTATTTGGCATTCTAAAATATCTATTACAAACATAAGACATATATTTGCAACCTAGTCCAAATTGACCCACATTTCTTTGTTGACTATAGTATCTAGTGATGAGTATGTTTGACAAAACAAAAAGGTTGGCATTTCATATACTTAACTGAACACGGTAGTCTTATTACACACAAAGTACTATAATGGCAGACACCTGTCAAATTAGTTAACAATTCCTTTCACCTGCCACTTTGCAGGTCTTTTATAAGCCCATGGAAGCAGTGATGTCTTTCAAATGCCCTTTCTCACTGGTGAGAGATACTTATTATGTACAGAGTTCTAGGATTCTGCAGGTACAGTGCAGAGTGACGTTGTTTAGTTTCTCTCCTGGTTAGAAATCCTCACATGTACACTATACAGTAAACTCCCTGGACAGGCCCATCTGTACATACTGTACACACGACCATACTGTACTGTACTTGATAATTCACTTACGTGAATTACCAGAGCTGCCACAGTGGTGCAGTGGGCCAGGGACGTGCACACATAAGGCATCAAAAGGGTGCTTCGGCCCCTGCCCTTTTACCCGTCTGTAAAACAACTGCCCCTCTCCAGCCCACGAATGCAGCATTTACTACACGGTAAAAGAAATGCAAAATGCCACTGCCTGTCCTTTCCGTGCCATTCCGGAAGGAAGGCAGCATTCAGGAGAATTGCTTTTTTGTATACAGAAGTCTCCTGAACTTGAAACACAGTATTTTGCGTTGGATCAACTTTGTTTAGAAATCCATGTCGCATACGTCGCATCTCCACTATAGCTAAAGAGTGCTGGGTTGTGCCCCGAAAATAGTAGACCTACCTTGTAGATCTGCTATTTTCGCTATTTTTTGTCCAAAAGTGCCCTCTTATAGGGGATTTCAGCCCCTGCCCCTCTAACACACTCTCTGCACGTCCCTGCAGTGGGCCCATACGAGCCACCGTGGCGTGTTGCACATACACCCCAGGCATGTCGCACCAGTGTGTCGCTATCTGCACCCACAGTGACATGGAGCTCCTCCAACTGGGAGGGAGCTGACAGGGCAGCAGCCATAACGTTACGTAAGCCCCGCTACAGTGGGGGGCGGTTGCCCTGGTTACAGGAATGCCCCATTTAGCAAAGCAAGGAGGGGGTTGAGGTAAATAGTGGCGTTTTAAATAAAATGTCCTTCCTGGGGTCTTGTCATATTCCTTCAGTATATTAAAGGATCATTCACCACTTTTCAACCTATATATATATATATATATATATATAATTGGTCCTCACTAATGTTCATGATAAAATAGCAAAGAAATATATATATACTTGGTATGTGTCTCATAACGGGCTGTGGGGCGTTCAGAAACCTATTATATATTATTTATTATCGTGATATTATTTATTATCGTGAGAACGATGGCTTCCATTATCACATTGCAACTTTTCAGGAATAGAAAGCCTGCAGTTTCTATTAGCTTGGATTCCACATCGATGATGTCACTGTCTGGAAGTGGGGGTTTTCATGATTCTGAATCCATTCCAAGCATTAGTTTTGCACGAAAAACACTCCTTGGCCTAAAAACGCCCATAGCCGTCATCACAAATGTGATGAGGTCAGCACATTTGGGCACATTTGGGCAAGTGTCTATGGCCGAATTAAGCGAATTTAGGCCAAGGAGTGTTTTGGAATGGAATCAGAATCAGGAAAACCCATTGACCCATGGTTATTGATACAGTAGTGTGAATCAGAAGGACAGAATGGACATGAAACACAGGGACTGTGTTTGTTTTTGGGACCTTCTGTCTTCAATGCTCCTTTTGTATTTTTGGTACAGCTTTGGTACAGAAACGCTTGAATTCCGCCTCGGCATCAATAAAGGGATGCAATACAGTGGTTCTCAAAGCGGGGTCCGGGGATCCCCAGGGGTCCTTGAGGGAGTTCCAGGAACCAAATGGACCCTTATGGGTCTGTAACTCAGAGAGTGCACAAATGGAACCAAATTTGGTTCCAGTTTCCACTCTCAGAGTTAAATTACAATTACAGTTACAATGCTTTTACAATGGGCTATAATATAACGGTCAATCTGGGGGTCCTTGACATTCATAGGTTTGAGAACCACTGATGTTAATACATGTGATTTATAAAGTATTTCTCACACTCTCTCTTTCTCTCTCACACACACACACACACACACACACACACACACACACACACACACACACACACACACACACACACACACACACACACACACACACACACACACACACACACACACACACACACTCTTCACCTCATGTTTTCCAGGAGGCCTCCAAGTCGGTGCAGCCTCAGCTGCTGGGTCGGATCATCGCGTCCTTCGACCCGTTCCACGCCCCGGAGCGCGAGCAGGGCTACTACCTGGCGCTGGGCCTCTGCCTGCTGTTCGTAGCGCGCTTCCTGCTGCTGCAGCCGGCCCTCTTCGGCCTGCACCACCTGGGCATGCAGATCCGCATCGCCCTCTTCAGCCTCATATACAAGAAGGTAGGTGAGAGCCGGGGCGCCTGATGGAGGGGAAAGGAACTGGTCGAAATAACGTGTTCCTTCCACACGCTATGTCCGGCCAGGGAAACTCCCCCCCCCTGTCAGCTGAAAAGAAGCAGCTTGGACTCCTCATGCATAGAAGGAAGCATGAGGTCAGTCCAATGTTTGTGTTCACACAAACCCGGAAAGCTGGGCATAGGAGGGGCTAGTGCCCGCAGCCAAGGAGCGGTGAGCTGCAGCTGTGCCACGCGCGAGAATCATTTGATTAGTTGATTTGATTACCGTAGTTCATTTGACCCAATCCAACCTTGATGCTGAGTGCCCAGCAGGGCGGCATTGGGTTCACAGCTGAAAAAGCTATGTTTCTATGTCAGTCGTTCTTCGATTTTTCAAAAATAGCAGACCTACAAGACCTTCAATAGCTAAAGCATAACATAATGCTAACACCAAAAGGGGTTCCCGCCCAGAATGGGTTAAAGTGGTAATTTTGGTATATTTGATATAGGTTGTTTATGGTATGGTCACATAAACCCCTATAAAATAAATTGCTCAATACCGACAGCCGGTCAGCAAGTGGATTCATGAATGTATATAATAAAAATGTATAGACAATATTTTAGGCCAATAAAAAAAAAATATATATATACCAAATTTCCCACTCCACACCCCCGGCTGCCGGACTACTATAAAGGTATAATGACTAAATTGGGGAGAAAATGAAAGAAAGGTATGAACAATCTTGACCGATCAGGGAACCTTAAATTTGTCCTTTTTCAGACCCTGAAACTGTCCAGCCGTGTCCTGGATAAGATCAGCACTGGTCAGCTGGTCAGTCTGATGTCGGCCCACCTCAACAAGCTGGATGAGGTAAGACAACTTAGTGGGGTGTAATTAAATGTACCTAAATGAATGATTAGCTACCTGCTCTTTTAAATTTGCAGGAAATCAAGAACTTGTGGCCTTTTATTTTCTCTCGGGAACGTTGTTTTGGTAAAACCAGTACTGTAGTTAAATAATTCTGATTCTTCCTTGACAATGGATAATACACTGAACTTTAGTTCTAAAAATGGATAACAGTAGAACACTTCATACCCATCTGAAAACTCCTTTGGGTGAAATGGAAGTGGCAATCCAGCCCGTTGTGGGCCTTTGTTAGTTAAAGTACCGGTTTTACCAGTTGTATTGTTTTTATTTGCTCTATTTTCATGTCTTCCTTTAAGCAACGATAAATTGGGTTGATACATGTATATATATTTTTTAAGTTATATGGGTAAAAGCAAAAGGGGGGTGGGGTTTCATAAGTTTTATACTTCACCCTACTCCTTTTCGGACATTGTTGGAGTATTTTCTTGTTTTAATGTATTTGATTTCAAATAATGTTCGAAATAAACTAATTCATTCATTCATTCAAGAATGGGGAAATTGGCTCCCTCATGTATTCACTCAACACCATGTTTTGTAATCTGTGAGTTGGTCTCCCCTCGACCATGGAATTCATATTCATGGCTATAATATAATTAGAGTTACAATGAGTTAAAGATGGTGAGGTTTAATTAAACTATAGACATTTAGGTGTTTAGTGGTAGCATGGTGATGCAGGTCACGAATCAAAGGACGAAGGGTTTTAAATGTCCGCGAGACATGGACAAAGCATTTCCGGGGGTCCCCCAGCCAAAATATAGAGTCTGACACTAGAGACATCTGCACTGTGTGTGTGTGCGTGTGCGTGTGCGTGTGCATGTGTGTGTTAGGGTGACCAGATCCAAACTGTTCATTTGAGGGACAGAAGTATCGCTTGTGTGGGACAAGTGGGATGGGGGGACGGGGTCCCCCCATCCCACTTGTCCCACACAAGCGATACTGGAGTACCGGGGTTAGCAACTTACTGCTTGAGTTGCTATTAAATGCCTTGATGTCATATTCAACCATAGGCCTATTGGCTATCATTTATAAACTCCTCTGGTGTCTCACATTTTGTTTTAAAATTATACTTTATTTTTATTTGTATGCTATTTTAACAGGCTTAAAAACACATCTTGCAGGAAGAGACAATGAGAGAGCTTTACAACAGAAGGCCAACTATTATGGGACTATAACTATTAGGGCATTTGAACACTGATGCAATTGCCTGCCAGTCACAATGTGGGACAGGGTCTCAATTTGTGGGACGCCTGAAAAGTCTTGGAAATGAGGGACTGTCCCACGCAAAGAGGGACATCTGGTCACCCTAGTGTGTGTGTGTGTGTGTGTGTGCGTGCGTGCGTGCGTGCGTGCGTGTGTGTGCGTGTGTGTGTGTGTGCGTGTGTGCGCGTGTGTGTGTCTCTCTACAGTGGTATACTGTGTCGGTCTCATTGAAGCGCAGAATGTCGATACACTCTGTGAGACTGCTCTGGAGTAATTATCACCTGACTTGAATAGGGCTTGGTGCGATCGCTGCAATGCACCTTGACTGTGATTTTCTCATAATAGTGTGTGGTCGTGTGCGTGCGTGCGTGTGTGCGTGCGCGCGTCTACACCCTGGGGACCTCTGCCCGGGGGAGGGCGCCCACACCCGGCCATGCACTACCAACGAACTCCGGGGAGCACTTCCAGGGGGACCCGCGCGCGTGCCTGCGTGTGTTTCCCAGCAAACTGTTCATAAATGAACGGGATTAAATGGGATGGACTGAAGTGTTTTTAGAAGCGCTTTTAGAACCAACAACCATGTGTCTTCTTCAATACACGCAACGTCTTTTCACCTGACGGTGAGGAGTTTCACGACTGGGAGGAGGGCAGGGTTGAGTAGCACTAGGCTAGGAGGACCAAGCTAGCTTTAGGAGTTAGCAGTGACAAGGGACTATAATACACAAGTTCAGTCAGGACAACTCATGGATAGAACAAATATATATATATGTTTTAACCCATTCTGGGCGGGAACCCCTTTTGGTGTTAGCATTATGGTATGCTTTAGCTATTGAAAAATAGCAGATCTACAAGCTCATAGCGCGCCACCGAGTGGTGCGCTACGAGCTTGTAGGTCTGCTATTTTCGAAAAATTGAAGAACGACTGACATAGAAACATAGCTTTTTCAGAAAACTGTCAGGATGTAGAAAATATTTTTAGAATCTGATCTCAGGTCAAAATGGGTTAATGTAAAATGAGCAATATATTTATTAGGGTTTGGCGATGAATTGGATCTGCTTTTACGTACTCTGATAGTCTGATGAAGCGCATCTCCCAACCATAGGGACTCCGAATCCCCCGTACACAAACAGCAGATCCAAAACAACAGGTGGTAGCTGGGGTGGTGGAGGGTGGAGCAGTAGTGTTTGAGCAAGACAGCAGTGGCGAGTGCAGCAGCAGCAGCAGCAAAGCCGGCAGGAATGAGCAGTGCAAACTTCCAGATTAAATAGAGCGGTCTGAGAATTAAATGATTGGATGAGTGGACGTGGAGTTGAGGCAGCCCGATGGACGGCCGCCATGCAGCGACTGTCCCTGACATAACTTGCTCTGTCTGTGACAGACGCTCATGAATCTGAGGGCCTTTCTGGGCTCCACCCCTCTCCCATGTGTTTAGGATCCAAGATGGCCACAGCACCAAGAGGGGGTGGGGCAGAAGTGAGCGGGCGGGGTCGACATATGCACTTATACATTATACATTCAAGACACTTGCCTTGTGTCTGACACTTGACTTGTGTCTGAACACTGCTTTGATGGATGTGTTCTGCCCCCCTCCCCCTAATCAAACAAAATGTTTGGTCAAACCATATGGGGTTCCATTGGAAATGCATTGGAGTGGCCATTAAACACAGACACAAGACAAACGCAAGACAGGTGTCTTGAATTTGTGAACGCAGCTCAGTAAGGCCACCCCCTCCTGGTGCTGCGGCCATCTTGGATCCTAAACACATGGGAGAAGAGTGGGGCCGAGAAAGGCCCTAGACCAGGGGTTCTCAACCCGTGGGTCGCGACCCCTCGGGGGGTCGCCAAAATATTTTAGGGGGTCCCCAAATTATTTTCAAAAAAAATAAAAAATAAAAAAAAATTATTTTCACGATTTTTCAAAAATAGCAGACCTACAAGCTCATAGCGCGCCACTCGGTGGCGCGCTATGAGCTTGTAGATCTGCTATTTTTCAATAGCTAAATTATAACAATGCTTAGACATTGCCAAAGCATTTCCGGGGGTCCCCGGCCAAAAACGTTGAGAACCCCTGCCCTAGACGACGACTGCAGTACGTTGGGAGAAAAATATAATAAAGAAATAGCTAAAGAATTGTATTGTTGTGTCTGTGTGTGCTTGTGTTACAGAGCCTGGGTCTGGCCCACTTTGTTTGGATCACACCCCTGCAGTGTATCCTGTGTACTGGGCTGATCTGGGAGCTGATTGAAGTCAATGGCTTCTGTGCTCTGGCTGCTCTCACCCTGCTGGGCATTGTGCAAGCCTGCCTCGCACAGAAGATGGGACCACACAGGTATGTTGATGTGTGCGTGCGTGCGTGTGCGTGTGTGTGTGTGTGTGTGTGTGTGTGTGTGTGTGTGTGTGTGTGTGTGTGTGTGTGTGTGTGTGTGTGTGTGTGTGTGTGTGTGTGTGTGTGTGTGTGTGTGTGTGTGTGTGTGTGTGTGTGTGTGTGTGTGTGTGTGTGTGTGTGTGCTTGTTTTGGGTGTGTATTAGGCTAGCTTTTACACTAACATTTTCCCTTCCAATTGCTCAAAACACCTATTCTGAGGGATGCCATTCAACACACACACACACGCGCACGCGCACACACACACACACACACACACACACACACACACACACCCACTGACACACACTCATTTCCATTCCCTGAATGAATGCCCCCAACATTCACATTCCTGCCGTGGTCGTTGTTTTATCGTGGATCTTCCCCACGCGGCTCCTGTCATGACGTGTCTATACAGTTAGCCTTGATATCTCGTGGTACATATCTCTCCTGCTGGGGAGAGAGAGAGACAACAGCTCGCTTTGTGTCCCTGCAGAGAAATGTCAACAAAGCCACGCAGGGATGTTCTGGCTAGAACAAACGACCAGCTGGTTTCAAAAGCCACCTCATTACAATTTACAATTTAGGCATTTGGCCGGACTCGTTGCCCCCGTTATCCATATTCTGAGGAGGACGTTTAGCCTAAAATAGCAAAGAGATTGCTTGTACTGTAGATCTAAACAATCAGTCAAAGTACATACAACCTGAAGTCCAGTTCTAGAGGGTTTAACCCATTTTGACCTGAGATCAGATTCTAAAAATATCTTCTACATCCTGACAGTTTTCTGAAAAAGCTATGTTTCTATGTCAGTGGTTCTTCGATTTTTCTAAAATAGCAGACCTACAAGCTCGTAGCGCGCCACTCGGTGGCGCGCTATGAGCTTGTAGATCTGCTATTTTTCAATAGCTAAAGCATAACATAATGCTAACACCAAAAGTGGTTCCCGCCCAAAATTGGTTAAGTGGTTAAATAGCATAAATGGATCATATTAGTATGATTTTATCTTGACTATCCATCCATTCAGTTTTGACTACTCTACCGTCCTAGCTGCTTCAGATGACGTACAGTAACGTCCCGAGTGTTAAATTAACCAAGTTGTTGCAGGAGGATATAAAATAAATCGAATCTTGTCCCCAAAAAGCCAAGATCGAATCAAAACCAAATCCAACTTTATTTATGAAGGGACATTTACAACAATCGAAATTGACCCAAAGTCCTGTATACACAGGGTGAGAAGATGGTTCTTCCTGAGCATATATAGCACATAGTTTGCATGTTTATAATTGGGAGCGGCGCATGTTTTTGGAAACCCCAGCAGCGTGGCCTGGCGTGGCACTTTGGCACGCCACCGTTTTTCTCTGTTTGCTTAGAGCAAAAAAAAATCAGCTCGGGCGTTTTGGAAGCGCTTTTAGGCGAGCACGTTGCGTTTTCAGCGGGGGTAAAAGAAACCCTCAGTGGACACGGCGCCTAACTGTTGCACCTAGTCTAAAAGATATCCAGACACCTTTTAAAACCCATTGATGCCTGATGCAACGTATACGTTGTTCTACCCTTGATGCCGGCGCGCTCTCTGCGTCTCATCAGCTATTGCTATACATGTAGCAACATAACTATTTAAAAGATAATTAATCAGAATTTGAAGGTTTTTAGAAACCTTAGGTCAGGCCCTAGAAGGCGTTCCCAGATTCGGCCTCAGGCATCAATGGGTTAATATAAAACGTCATTAATATGAATTTCTCACAACTAAAACCATACCTTCTTTTCTTCATGAAGCTGTAGACTGTAGTGTTTCTTCTTGACTGCCGTGTGTTTTATAGTGGAACTAGTGAAGGAACGACGCGGTCAGACAGCTGAGTCGCTGTCTGACCTCATTTGATCCCTTCTTCTCTTTCATGTGGGAGATCCCACATGTTGATCACTCTGCCTAATTAGCCCATGTTTGTATTTACAATGCTGCGTGCGTGCGTGCGTGCGTGCGTGCGTGCGTGCGTGCGTCTAGCTTTTACACCAACATTTTCCCTCGATTACATTCGGGCTTCAAATTGGTGGAAACACCGGTTAACCACTTTAAACGCCGGTTGAGCTGAGTCCCTCAGCTTACTGACTGTCCCTCCATAAAAAATATAAAATAAAGGCGAAAGCCACAAAAATATGATGCGATATTTGATGCTATATTTGTGTTGGTCAATCAGTTTTCGATTCCGCAACGATTCCGCAAATGCGCAGGAATCAAACAGGGTTGCATTGGAGAAAAATGCACCCGCCGCGACCGCTTTCGGAATATTGTGTGCATACTGAATTAACCCATTTTGGGCGGGAACCCCTTTTGGTGTTAGCATTATGTTATGCTTTAGCTATTGAAAAATAGCAGATCTACAAGCTCATAGCGCGCCACCGAGTGGCGCGCTATGAGCTTGTAGGTCTGCTATTTTTGAAAAATCGAAGAATGACTGACATAGAAACAGCTTTTTCAGAAAACTGTCAGGATGTAGAAGACATTTTTAGAATCTGATCTCAGGTCAAAATGGGTTAAAGAATAATTTGTCTGTTTTTTTTGGGGGCGTTTTTGTGCAGAACTACTGGTCTCTTAACTTAAGCGTCATATAAATGATATAATGAATAGGGATGCCAGGTTGAAAGTGGTTCCAGCTGCATGACAGATCCGTCACCGACATGGGGAAGCCAGCCTCATCATCATCCGTGTTTGTACTGTACATAAATGTCTGGGTACAGGCATGTATCCTTGTGTGTATACTGTATGTTTTATTAACTGGATCTCCATCAACCCCCCACCCCCCATCCCCTCACCCCACCCCAATCCAGAGCTAAGCGAGCGGGTATGATCAGCCGCCGGCTGGCCCTCACCTCAGAGATCGTGGAGAACATCCACTCAGTGAAGGCCTACGGCTGGGAGGAGGTCATGGAGCTCATCATCAGGAACATCAGACAGTAAGACACTATATAATAGTAATAGTAATAGTATAATAGTTCCTAATGCTGGGAGTCAGTCGAGGAGGCAAATCAGAGGTGTAGAAATCGCTGTTTCTATAGAAGTCCGAGTTATACTTTGACTTTCTGTGTGTCCATGTTGTCCCTGTGTCCCCCTAGGGATCTCTATACTGCTGCCCCCCCCTGGGGCCAGCCTGGGGGCGCCTGATTTTTTTTATATCAATAAAAAAAGTCCTAAAGAAGAAAAGAGTATACACGTCCAAGGCCTCCTGCGGTTTGATTAAAAAGGACGTCTATACACGTCCTTAGCAAAGATTGTGTAAAAGCAGGGTTATTAAAACAAAAAAGGACATTACTGACATCGGTCACACAACCTTCCGAAATAGGAACGTTTTCAGGCCTGTTTTAAAATAATCCAGGGTCTGAGGTACTCTCAAGACCATAGGAAGGCTAGCTGTCCCACAGGCGCGGTGCTGCCGAGCAGAAGGCCCGGTCCCGCGAGGTCGCAGGGATTTTATACTGAGCTCCTAAAACATTGATGTTCTGTATGATCAGCTCAATCTGAGCTTAAATTCCGAGATACGAGAAACGTCGCTAAAGATCGTCGCCAAAGATAGCGTGGACGGAGGGAAAATATCCAATGAGGTCACAACGCGGAAGCGAAGCGTTGCCAGGCGACGGAGACGCCAAGAATGATTCTAGCGATGCCTGGATGCATTCTAAATGTTCAATGTCGTTCAGTGTCGTCCTAAGCGATCTGTGACTTTTTAATAAAAGTCGTCCAATGTGGGTTTTAGGCAGAACATGAGTCTATAACTGGTCCTTTTTATTTCCTCAGGGACGAGATGTTTCACACCAGGAAGATCGGCTCCCTGCGCTACTTCTACAGCGCCTCCTACTTCTTCTCGGCCATCCTGGTCATCGTGTCGGCCATCGTGCCGCACGCGCTCAGCAAGGGCATCATCCTGCGCCGCATCTTCACCACGGCCTCCTACTGCATGGTGCTGCGCATGACGCTCACCCGCCAGCTGCCCGGCTCCATCCAGATGTGGTACGACACCCTGGCCCTGGTCAAGAAGATTGAGGTGGGTGGTGGCCTGGGTCTGCGGAACCATTGCAATTTGCGGCTTAGGAATCCACCACTGAATGAAGTGTCTGGTGCTGGGACTCTGGTGCAACGCACTTCTTTCCAATACATCACAGATGCAATGCACTGTTCCTGTGCTTATAGTTTCCTCAATAAGCAAATCGCTTGCCAAAAAGAACAGAAAGTAGGCAGGAGAAAAGACAAGTGATCTGCCCTTAATGCCTAGTGTTATGTTTTGTTATTGTCATGTTTACTTCATGATGCCCATTGCCATGGCAGTCAACCTGCCCACAATGATGTGTCACTAAGTAGTCCACCACTTTGCTCCAACGCTCCCTCCATTGACAGTCACTGTGCTTACTATTAACCCATTCAGGCCTGACGTCGAAATTTAAAAAAAAAAGGTTTTCTAAATCATGACAATTTTCTGAAAGATTTGAGGCACATTTTAACGATTTTTCTAAAATAGCAGATCTTCAAGTTCATAGCGCGCCACTCGGTGGCGCGCTATGAGCTTGTAGATCTGCTATTTTTCAATAGCTAAATTATAACATAATGTTTAAAACACCAAAAGGGGTTCCCGCCCCAAAATAGATTAATAGCCAACGCTAAAATCTAAAATGACACAGATGCTTTCCCGGTTTCAATGGGTTAATATACACAGCCCTACAAGTCCGGCTCCCATGTTTTATTATTGTCACATGGGTCTGGAATCGGATCGGTTCAGATTCTTTTTACCTCGGGTACTGGGCCTGTTTATCATTTTTGCAATACCCAAGTGTATCAGAGAAGACATGTACTCAGGAGAGAAACTCGTGCAATTTGTGCTCAATTTATGCTCATCATTTGTTTTTGTTTTTAAATATGGTTTTAATGGTTGTAAACTATGTCTAATAGTAGGTAAACATATTTAAGTTCCTTCCCTTGTAGTAGTAGGCAGACATCCAAGTATGAGAAAACAGGTGAAAACAGGCTTTAAAAAGCCTTTATTGTAGTCATCGGCTTAGCTAGGCAAAGTAAAAAAAGAAAAAGAAAAGATGTATTTTAATGTAATTTATTTAAAATTCAAATTCAAATAATAATAATTAATTATAATACTTATTATTAGTATTTTATAATAATAATATAGCCTTTAAATAAATACAAAATGTTTGTAAACCTTGGTGGATGTACTCGACACTCGCGACACAAACACCTGTTCAAAACGAATTCCACGAAGAGAACTCCATTGGGAACTTCATTCATTGTGGGTGACGCATCATTCAAGAGAAACCAGCCAATAGTTATGTATTCATACTGTAGTACAGTTGCTACTGTATGGCATGTTGCATGTACAGAGGTATGTGCATGGGGAGCAGAGAGTGCATGGGGCTGAAGACATGGAGATGACATGTTAAGTCACCGTCTGGCTCAGTCATCAGGGTTATGTCACTGCCTGGCCACCGCGGTTATGTAAGCTCACACCTTGTTTTTGGAATACAGCCTAATAAAGAAGATGGGTAGGAATTGGCAAACACAGACATTTAGGGTGCATAAGTACAGGTGTGTACACAGCACACACACGCACACGCACACACACACACACACGCACACACACACACACACACACACACACACACACACACACACACACACACACACAATGTAACCACACAGCACACATCAACATACAGTGTACAAGACTCACTCAAATAACTTAAACACGTGTGTTTTGTACACGTTGACCTTTCACCTAGCATGTCCCTGCACCAGAGACACCAGGACAAATGACTGTACATTTATCTTACTTGCCGATTAAAGGGATTCTGGTAAATACATGCCAAGGACTCCTGTGTGTGTGTGTGTGTGTGTGTGTGTGTGTGTGTGTGTGTGTGTGTGTGTGTGTGTGTGTGTGTGTGTGTGTGTGTGTGTGTGTGTGTGTGTGTGTGTGTGTGTGTGTGTGTGTGTGTGTGTGTGTGTGTGTGTGTGTGTGTGTGTGTGTGTGTGTGTGTTGAATGGCATCCCTCAGAATAGGTGTTTTGAACAATTGGAAAGCTGAATGTGTCTAAGGGAAAATGTTAGTGTAAAAGCTAGCCTAATACACGCACAAAACAAACACACACGCAGACACACACACACACACACACACACACACACACACACACACACACACACACACACACACACACACACACACACACACACACACACACACACACACCATTGTAAACACAAACATGGGCCAATTAGTGGTCAAACAAGGCGACCTCAGACTCCCAATCCACATATATACATTACAATTCACATGATCCCCAATATCGTTTGTTCAGAATGATTGATTGACAGTCATCCCTGACTGTGTTTACGTCCCTGCCTGATTGTTGTTTGTTTGTTTGTGTGTTTTGTTCTCCAGGAATTCCTCATGAAGGAGGAATACAAGACACTGGAATACAACCTCATGACCACAGAACTGGAGCTGGTTAACGTGACCGCCTCTTGGGACGAGGTGCGTGTGTGTGTTTGTTTGCCTCAAGACTGTTCAAAAGTCAACTTAACCATGTTCTCCCCGTGTCCCCTAGGGCAGGGGTTCTCAACCCGTGGGTCGCGACCCCTCGAGGGGTCGCCAAATTATTTTGGGGGGTCCCCAAATTATTTTCAAAAAAAAAAAAAAGATTTATTTTTAAATTTTATTTTCAAAAATGAGCTTGTAGATCTGCTATTTTTCAATAGCTAAATTATAACAATGCTTAAAACACCAAAAGGGGTTCCCGCCCAAAATGGTTTAAGGTTATTGTAGCAGTCAATTTATATTGGGGGTCGGGAGGGGGCGGGGCGGGGGTCCCGAGACATTGCCAAAGCATTTCCGGGGGTCCCCGGCCAAAAACGTTGAGAACCCCTGCCCTAGGGTAGGTACCCTCACAAAAACATGCAGTAATCCTGGTCTCTAAACTGCCTCCCCCTGGCCAGCCGGGGCGCCTGATGGAGGGGAAAGGAACTGGTTGGAATAACGTGTTCCTTCCACGCGCTACGTCCAACCAGGGAAACTCCCCCCTGTCAGGAGTGACTTGGACACTCATGCATGAAGGAAGCATGAGTTCAAGTCCGTTGCTCTCCCCAGGTTGGCGGAGGGTGTGTATAGCCCAGGATCACATTAGATAATTGACACAGGGGTGGAAAATGGGTTACAAAATTGTGGGATAAAAATGATTAAAAAAAAAGTCAACTTAAATTTTAAAAATATCTTCTAAATTCTGACAGTTTTCCGAAATACCTCACTGTTTCTGTATCAGTGGTGCTCAATATTTCATGTCAAGGACCCCCAGAATTATGTCATTGGCCGCCGACCCCCATCTGAAAATATGTTGTTCCTGGGACCTTCCAGAAGCAAAGACTTGAGTTAAAAATGTTCGTTCTGAAAGAATATATTCAAAGGTTTGCGCCACATTTTCACGATTTTTCAAAAAATAGCAGATCTACAAGCTCGTAGCACGGCACAGAGTGCCGCGCTACGAGCTTGTAGATCTGCTATTTTTCAATAGCTAAAGTACAACATAATGCTTAGTGCTTTGCTGTTATTTAGACATTATTATCTGAAGAATATCTTACATTGTCTTGATGACTCAAATTGCCCTGGATACTATTTGACCACAAAAGGCCCTGATTGTCACAGCCCATTATTTCCCTTTTTTAAATGCATAAACGAGGTTTAACACCCCAGGACCACTCGATGTCCTCCTCTCTACCAGAGTCAATTCATCACCATTTTTATGGAGTGAATTATCTTGTCTTATCTGTGAACACAGAGGGGCTGTAAAACGCAGTCAAGTACATGTGATTTACGACCATCCAGTATCGTGAGAAAATCTGTGTCCTTTAATTTGCATAAGCCATCAATTCTTCTTTCACAAACATTACAGTATTGTAGCCAGGAAGATGTGGTCCGTCATCATGTGCATCATTTATTTATATTTCCAGGATTCTCTCCCCTAGTCTTTCTCTGCTTCCCGGAATGTTCTACTAGGGGGAAGAATAGGGGAGGAGTGTTGTCTTTCTTTACTGTTGACAGCGCGTGCGTCAGCTCATTTGAATGTGAATTGAGCCGGGGAGCTGCCTATACAAATCACACGAAGCGCGTCTTTGTAAATTGCTAGAAGCCCCTCTAGAGTTGGTGACCCATGAAACTTCTCGGAGGTTAGTGATTAAATTAAATTGCCAAGTCATCCGAGGTTTCCCCCCTTTTTTTTTGTAACGGTGAGACGGCCATCTATTGATCCCTATGTAGACATGATGAATAATGCCCAAAGAATAATGCCATTCTTTGGGAATCTTTTATTTCCCTCCCTCTCGCAGGAGGTAGAGAATGGTGAGAACCGGGACAGTGAGACCCGGGTCTCACTGTCTGTCTACAAAGCATGACAAACACATTCTATAGTTGACCATAATGCTAATACAGAGCAAGCGGTAAATGTCTGCTCGCCACGCAGACAGCCAAACACCTAAACACACACCTGTGTGATGCATATACAACATTGATGTACAATGTAGTGAGTCATGGAGACCCTTAGATCTCCATATATGGATCTGACCTCGTGACATCACATGACATCTAAAACTAGACAAACACTAAAACATTCCAGGTGACTAAATGAAAGCTATGGCTATGACTGAGACTATGACTTTGACTAAAACTAAAATCAAAATGTGCTGCCAAAAACAACACTGGTTCAGACTGTGCTTGGTGTTCTCCGCTCCAGGGCATAGGAGAGCTCTTTGAGAAGATCAAGCAGGAGAACAAGGCCAACGGCCACGCCAACGGAGACGCCGGGCTGTTCTTCACCAACCTCTACGTCACGCCCGTCCTCAGGAACATCAGCCTGTACCTGGAGAAGGGCAAGATGTTGGCTGTGACCGGATCCACCGGCTCAGGGAAGGTACGTACTGTACGTGTGTGTGTGTGTGTGTGTGTGGTGTGTGTGTGTGTGTGTGTGTGTGTGTGTGTGTGTGTGTGTGTGTGTGTGTGTGTGTGTGTGTGTGTGTGTGTGTGTGTGTGTGTGTGTGTGTGTGTGTGTGTGTGTGTGTGTGTGTGTGTGTGTGTGTGTGTGTGTGTGTGTGTGTGTGTGTGTGTGTGTGTGTGTGTGTGTAATGGCATCCCTCAGAATAGGTGTTTTGAGCAATTGGAAAGCTGAATGTATCTAAGGGCAAATGTACGTACGTACGTCGGAGAAAACTGGGGGAGCAGTGTTGATTTCGTCTACCTTTTTTCACTGACTAAATGGAAACTAAATGAAAACCTAAGCTACGATGACTAAAACAAAGACTAAATATATTGACATAACATAATATAGTGGACAAGAGATCCAGTACAACTAAAAGACAAGTCATTTTACGCTTGGTCGCATACTGAAAACATTACGCGTTACCCCTCAACTTCCCCGTAATCCTCGTTTTACCCAGAGTTCCCTGCTGATGATGATCCTGGGCGAGCTGATGCCGTCGGAGGGCAAGATCCGACACAGCGGACGCATCTCCTTCTCCCCGCAGACCTCCTGGATCATGCCGGGGACCATCCGCGACAACATCCTGTTCGGCCTGACCTACGACGAGTACCGCTACACCTCGGTCATCAAGGCCTGTCAGCTGGAAGAGGTACGGCTCGTTGTTTCCGCCCGCTTTAACCCATTTTGACCTGAGATCAGATTCTAAAAATGTCTTCTACATCCTGACAGTTTTCTGAAAAAGCTATGTTTCTATGTCAGTCGTTCTTCGATTTTTCAAAAATAGCAGATCTACAAGCTCGTAGCGCGCCACTCGGTGGCGCGCTACGAGCTTGTAGATCTGCTATTTTTCAATAGCTAAAGCATAACATAATGCTAACACCAAAAGGGGTTCCCTCCCAAAATGGGTTAAGAACAAAAACCGCTAGGAGAAGGCATGCCCTGCTCAGGGGGACCGGGGGAGTCTTGAGGAGTAGTCTCTGTAGCTGATACGTAGGTGCAGATTCTTGAAGATACAATGGAAAAAAGGAATATCCGCACTCTCTTGTCTTGAGTATAAGTTGAGTATAGTTTCTTATGAACTTCTTTCATTTTAATGAACACACACACAGCAGCGGTCTACCTAGAGAAACCGACACGTTTCGGTGCGTCGGCCTTCCTCAGCGTCTCAAACATCTGTGTCCTGGAAAGACATGCCGTTGTGTTGCGTCGAGGAGCTATGCGGAAAAAATACCTGCTTGCTTTAACCCATTTAGACTGGGAACGCATTTGTGTCACCTTAGCTTTTAACCACTATAACCATTCTTTTCAACTTTAGCTGATGAAAAATAGCAGATATACCTACCGTCTGGGGGGGGGGGGGGTCCCTGGAACATACATATTTTCAGATGGGGGGGTCCGTGGGCGAATACATATCATTCTGGGGCGTCCTTCACATGAAATAGTTTGAGAACCACTGACGTAGAAACATAGGTTTTTCAGAAAACTCGTGATTTAGAAGACATTTTGTAGAATCTGGTCTCAAGTCTTAATGAGTTAATGCTGACTCAAGTTCATTCATGCACTCTGTCTGGGCACTCCGGAGAAGTTGTATTTCTTTTTTAATTTACCTCTGGTCCTCAGCAGGAATAATGCTGGTTTTCTTTTGTATAGTTTTCGATTTACACCTGAGACATCTGTTGAATGCGCTTCAACTCCTGGTGGAATACAACATTACAGCAGGAGTTGTATTGCATTCCCTCCCTCCCTCCCGGCCGGCTTACACACACACACACACACACACACACACACACACACACACACACACACACACACACACACACACACACACCGTTGTCTCACATCCTGAGGCATCGTTGAGTGATGCCTCTCTGTCTCCCGGAGTATTTCAGGCTACGCTTTCAGCCGGGTGGGGTGGAGGGAGGGATGGGGGCGGGGGAGGGGGGGGGGGGGGGTAGGAGGGGGGGGTTGTTACTGGAATACTAGAATGCTGGCTCTCCCCGCGTTGTCATGGAGATGCCACATTATCTCACCGGCTCTAGAATATCAGCTTGCTGGTTAGAAAGTGACAGCCATAGAATAGAGAGACAAGGGTCATTTCTCTGTGAGCAAATCACCAGATTTGTAGGCTTAGGGCTAGTGGTTTTCAACCAGTGGTCCGGGGACCACCCGTGGTTCTTCAGGGGGTTCCAGGTGGTCCCTTATAGACCTTGAACTCTTGAGAGTGTAAAATTAAACCACATTTGGTTTCATTTTACATTATTGTTAAACATCTGCAATACAGCATGGAATTGTGGGCAAAATCTTATCCAACGATAACAACATTTGTTTTGTTTTGGATCTGAGAGGCTAAGTGTCATCAAATGGTGGTACGTGGCTCAAATGCTGAATAAATAATGGACCTGTATTGTCGCCAGTGTCTTAGCCCTTATCCCTAAACGTTTTCGTCTTTTTTTTTTTTTTACTTTCTACAAGTACATTTTGATACCGATACTTTTGTACCTTTGTACTCAAGTAGATTTTGAATTCAGGACTTGTACTTGTAACAGAGGAGTTCTATATTGCAGTATTGACACTTTTACTTAAGTAAAACAATTGAGTACTTTCCCCCACTGCAAATGCATATGTATGGTATTTATGAGAATCCGCAATACAACTGGTACAGTATTTCGTATTTTGCCAAATATTATCATGCATACGGTCTCTCTCTCTCTCTCTCTCTCTCTCTCTCTCTGTGTGTGTGTGTGTGTGTGTGTGTGTGTGTGTGTGTGTGTGTGTGTGTGTGTGTGTGTGTGTGTGTGTGTGTGTGTGTGTGTGTGTGTGTGTGTGTGTGTGTGTGTGTGTGTGTGTGTGTGTGTGTGTGTGTGTGTGTGTGTGTGTCTCTCTCTCTCTCTCTCTCTCTCTCTCTCGCCCCCTTACTGAGAGTGCCGTCAAAGTTTTGACCAAAACACAGACATGTTGTCATAGCAAACAATGTCGGCATGCAATATTGACAGCTGAATGTTAGGAAACCTGCTCCTTATTGCCATCTGACCGAGGCACTGGATGCCGGCATGAGGCGTCCTCCGTTACCATAACAACTGATAGAAATCAAACCAATATGGTTTTGTCTTTACTGTATGCAAATGTCTGTTGTGCTGTAAGTAAATGCGACGTGTGTACCGCGTGATGAGGCATACAGAACCTTGACAAAGCGTGTCGTCTTTGCTAACGCAGATGAGCCGATGCTAATTTCACACGCGTCTTTACACCTGTAAACTTGTGACGAGACATTAGTGACAATAAAACACCAAACCCTGACGAGGACGGAGAGGAAAAAGGCACAGGAAAAAAACACCCAAAAGCTGTGGTCTAGTTCAGGGGTTCTCAACCTGGGGGTTGCGACCCCTCGGGGGGGGGGGGGGGGGTCCCGAAATTATTTTGGGGGGGTCCTCAAATTATTACAAAAATAAAATAATAATCTTTTTTTCATGCCACTGAATGGCTGGCAAATGGAAATTTAGAGTTTACATAGTACACATAGTGCATGCATAAACTTCCCTTAATGATCATATCTGGTTTCAGTATTTATTTATGATGTATTTTCTCTATTATTAAGGATATTGTAGCGGGGGCGGGGGTCCCCAGCCAAAAACGTCGAGAACCCCTGGTCTAGTTGACCACCCATATATACAGTCAACACACATTCTTTAACATTAAACAAGCTCTGTATGCTTTATCTGTAGCCCTATTATCTAAATGTGTGTTATCTTTTTTTTTCTTTTTACTTTTGATAGATAGATAGATAACAGATAACAATAGATAACAATCCTAAATATTGTCATAACACAGTTATATATATATACACAGTTTCTTCTAATGCTGCTGTCAACACGTGCACATTTTAATTTAGATTTTAATTAAACTATATGGTCTCTTCTTGCCATAACGCTGTACCTCTGGCTCCATTTGGACTGTGTAGTAAGGGCCTACCGATATGCCTGCCAAAGTGGCTCCAGCAGCAACGCTCTGTTATTACACTATCCATCTGACAGAGTGACAACTGTTGCTTAGTTGTCCAGAGTCCAGACACAACCATGACGTTCACTAGGGCTGTCTACTCTTAAGTAGTCCTCCTCTATAGTAGATGCCCCTGGGCTACAGACAGACAGACAGACTCCCATGGGTGGTCCTTCTCCCTGTAAAACCACGCATTAGCGGTCCGTCCGTCCCCCCGGCTCACTTAACGTTAGCATGTAGCTTTTAGCCCTCCTCCGGCCCCGACAGATGCTTTGTTCAAGGGGGAGACACAACATGCCTTGTAATTCCATTATGTCGTCTTTTTACAAGCTGTTAAACAAACTGTTAACTTAATTCCCCCTATACGCCCTCCTGTAAGGATGACGGAAGTGGCCCCCTGAAAAAAAGGTAGGATGCTTTATGGATGATGATATGTGCTGTGTCACTTCATCGAATGTGGGGTTGTCCATTTTCACTGTGCATTTATATACATACACTACCAAATGTCCCATCTGTCAGATTGTTCCATGTGTTCTGTCACTTTTTGTCACTCCCCCATATCTCTCTCTCTCTCTGGTCCATTGTCTCTGCGTGCTGTGGGAGTGTTGTGTTTTTTGGCAGGCTTTCCATTCCTTTTTTCTCATTTCAACTAAAATGACTTGGCACTTTGCAAGCACCCAGTGCACTTAGGGCTCCATTTTCGTCACCGCTAAACCCCGTATCCCTAAACTTCTTTGCCTTTTTTACTATTTTGCAAAACACAATAGTTACATTGGCCAGTCTACAAGCTCACAACGTGTCAATGTAGATTGGCTAGTTGAACTATTCAAAACTGTTTTTCAAAATAGTAAAAAAAAAAAAGGCAAAGAAGTTTAGGGATAAGGGGTTTAGCGGTGACGAAAATGGAGCCCTTTAGTTTGCACACAGACCTGAGTCAAGCTGTTTTCTTTTTTTTTTATTCTGCTCTTTCAGTGACACAGCTAGCGCTTGTTGTGTCCTGTTGCAAAGATCTAAGCGTGGCTGCATGTGAAGTTTGCTCACAATCTAAAAACTTTTATCTTGGTTTCACATTTTGTTTCAAAACATTGTGAGCCAGATCAGAACATGTGACACAGTGACACACGACTCCCTTGCCTCGTGACTCCAGTAGTCATGTGTCATGTGTTAGTATTTATCAGCTTTTTTGGATACTTAAAACATACAGAATTGCGTCTTGTGTGCGATTTCTGTCCGATGACCAAATGATGCAAAATCTCAAAGTTGAAAGTACACTGATCGAGCAGGATCTTGGATAATATCGAGGTCTGTTTTTTAAGTTTAGTTTTCCAGTACATTTGGGTTATTACCTTGTGGTAGCCATTAGGGTTTTACACATTAAATGAACATTGTGGATTTTCATTCAGGAGGATTCATGATGTTTATCATAACGATAATGAGTACTGTCAAAAGTGACCCTTTCCTGTTGATTTCATCGAAAAATGTCCGTCGACTAGCTTTTTTTCACTGACCGAAAACAAAATAAAAACTAAAGCTATGATGACTACTAGTAAAAATATGACTAAATATACTGACAATTTCGTCGACAAATAAAATCCCAGACTAAAATGTTAGTTAGGGAACTAGTGGAGAAGAGATCCAGTATAGAACTAAAATACAAGTCATTTCATGCTTGGTTGTGCTCGGGTGTTGTGTTCTGACAACAGCACAGATCTACAAGCTCACGACGCGTCGCAGCTTGTAGATCGGCTGTTTTCGGCATATACAACCAAGCGTAAAATAAGCCATGACGATGCCATCGAGGCACCGCCAAAATACATTTTAGTCAACTAAATCAACTGTAGATTTAGTCGACTAAAAGTAGACTAAAACACTGGAAAAAGAATGCCATTCCGTATCATAACAGCAGCTCTCCACTCTGCTACTACGACACATGGTTACTGTATAGTATGGATGTATTTAAGCTCAGCAAGTGGATGTTTTTTCCTTCCTAGGATTTGGACCTCCTGCCGGAGAAGGACAAAACGTCCCTTGTGGAAGGCGGGGTGACCCTCAGCGGGGGTCAAAGGGCACGCATCGGCCTGGCCAGGTACGTCGCGTCACATCACATCACACCTGGTGGTTATGTTTCCAGCGTGCTTCGCGCTCACTCCTATGCATCTGTCAGAAGGGCAACGCTCGATCTACCCCAGGGGGTGGGCAGCGTTGACGATGGAGAGGGCCACTGTATTTCCACACTCACCCCAGAGGGCCACTGGGGGGCGCTGTCGTAGCAAAAAATAGCCGATCTACAAGCTCAAAACGCGTCGCACTGCGACACGTTTTGAGCTTGTAGATCAGCTATTTTTGCTATAATTTGAATTGAAATCCTGAATTATGTTTTGCTATTTTTGAATTGGAATCCTGATTATTATTATTATTTTAAATGTAATTTTAACTGCCTTTCAAATACCTTTAAAGGACCACTTCACCACTTTTCAACTTCTCTTCCTATAATTGGTCCTAACTAATGTTCATGATAAAATACCACAATTTTTTTCTACTCAGTCTGTGTCTCATAGGAGGGCTGTGGGCAGTTCAGAAACCCGTCCACCAGTTACATCATCGATGGTGAATCCAAGCTAATAGAAACGGCAGGCTTTCTTTTCCTGAAAAGTTGCAATGCAAAAGTTGAAGCCATCGTTCTCACGATAATACAAATCTAAATATATTTTAAAACAAATCTTGTTCCAAAAAAAATCTGCCTAATGATGATGTCACTGGTGGACGGGTGTCCGAACTGCCCAAAGCCCTCCTATGAGACACAGACTGAGTAGGACAAAATGGTGGTGTTTTATCATGAACATTAGTGAGGACCTATTATATGAAGAGATGTTGAAAAGTGGTGAAGTGGTCCTTTAATTATAGTGATGTTAACTTTATGAACTACATACAAATACATTGGACATAAAAAAAGACAATAACATTGTAATACTAGTCATTAAGCTACTCATTTAGACTGAAGTAATTCAAGCGGGGTCATGTTTGCTTGTTTGGAATTGTTAACCTTGAGGGCCACATTAAAGTGAAGGTGGGGGCCGCATGTGGCCCCCCCGGGCCGCCAGTTACCCACGTATGATCGACCCCATTAAGTGTGGCAACTGTGGCATCCAAGTATCAGACAGTCGAGGTTGTATTGGGTCACCGGGACGAAAAACGGATCACTGTTAAGGGCGAAATAAGATTTTACGGCCATTTAGATCAAAAGTAACTCATTGCATTATACACTAGTACACAGTGAGTGTATCTTTGCAAAAGTCCAAATAAAGCAAGTAACAGATTCAATTCTTTCTTATTTAAACGTCTAGACGTCTGTCTTATCATATGACAATCTACGAGCTCACAATGCGTCACGACGCGACGATGCGACAAATGTACAGTTGGGTGCCACCGATATTGTCCCTTATCATTTGACCCATTTAGGCCTGACCTCAAAATTTTAAAAAATCCTTCTAAATCCTCCAGTTTTCTGAAATAAATAGCAGACCTACAAGCTCGTAGCGCGCCACTCGGTGGCGCACTATGAGCTTGTAGATCTGCTATTTTTCAATAGCTAAATTATAACATAATGTTTAAAACACCAAAAGGGGTTCCCGCCCAAAATGGGTTAACTGTCCTTTTGCGCAGATCACGCAAACCTCAGCAAAAAGAAAAGGACAATATCGATGGCCTCCAACTGTACTGTACTGCTTACAAAGAAGATCACTTTCTGCTAGCAATGTCTCTTATCTGACTTGGATGTAATGTGTCTGTATCTGTTCTGTTTTATAGTCGAATTATTTGTAAGGTGCTTATTTTTTACAGCCCTACAATATCACTTTATTGCTCCATTAAATCTCGGCGTGACATTATAACACTCAGACTCTCTCATATTCCCATACATTATTTATTGGTTTAGTGTTGCTGCTGTTGGAGCCTCTCTCTCTCTCTCTAAGCACTGCTGTCGTCATTTAGAACTTCTGCCACGGCTCGCCTTCCTCATTTACCTCCCGTTGCTTTGATAGCTTTATTGTTTCTCTCACACCTGCACTCACTCAAGCCTGATTTGTACTTGATTTCGTAGACTGAAACTACGACGAAGAATGTCCGTCGTCTACCTTTTTTCACTGAGGAAAACTAAATGGAAACTAAATAAAAACTATATGAAGACTAAAACTATGACTAAATATACTGACAACAAATTAAAAGTAAAACTATACTAAAATGTTAGGGAGGGACTAGTGGAGCAGTGAGATCCAGTAGAACTAAAAGACAAGTCGTTTTATGCCTGGTTGCATGCTGAAACTATCCGATCTACAAGATTAGATTAGATTAGATTCAATTTATTGTCACTGTACAGAGTATACAAATACTTAGACAGTGACAATAAATTGAATCTAATCTAATCTAATCTTGTAGATCTAATCTTGTAGATTACAAGCGTCACGCGTTGTGAGCTTGTAAATCGAATATTTTCAGCACGCAAACCGAGTGTAAAATCAGCCATTATACGACGCCATCGAGGCCCGCCGAAATACAATTCCAGTCGACGAAATCAACTGTAGATTTAATCGACTAAAATCTTACATTTAGTCGACTAAAATTAGACTAACGCTAAAACATTTCAGATGACTAAAATGTGACTAAAACTAAATGAAGTTTCATTCCATATATGACTCCTCATATGACTAAAACTAAAAACAAAATGTTCTGCCAAAATCAACACTAGTAGTAGTTGCACATTGTGTCCAAGTAGAAATCACATTGCGTGTGTGTATGTGTGTGTGTGTGTGTGTGTGTGTGTGTGTGTGTGTGTGTGTGTGTGTGTGTGTACGTGTGTGTGTGTGTGTGTGTGTGTGTGTGTGTGTGTGTGTGTGTGTGTGTGTGTGTGTGTGTGTGTGTGTGTGTGTGTGTGTGCGTGTCCTCTCTCTCACACAGGGCCGTGTACAAGGATGCAGACCTGTATCTCCTGGACTCTCCCTTCACCCACCTGGACATCGTGACGGAGAAAGAGATCTTTGAGAAGTGTGTATATCAATATCTCCCCGACAACAGAGAGCCTTTCATGTTCTGTGAGGGAGTGGGGTGGGGTAGGGGGCGGGGCTACCGTAGGCAAAGGTCAAGGTTATTGCTGTCGCTTCTGGTCCGTGTGTGGTGTGTCATGGCTGTTTTGGTGTTTTATACGCATTATGTTATACTTTAGCTATTGAAAAATAGCAGATCTACAAGCTCGTAGCGCGGCATCGAGTGCCGCGCTACGAGCTTGTAGGTCTGCTATTTTTTTTAAATCGTGAAAATGTGGCGCAAATGTTTGAATATATTCTTTCAGAGCGAACGTTTTTAACTTATATCTTTGCTTCGGGGAGGTCCCTGGGACAACACATTTTCAGATGGGGGTCGGCGGCCAAATACATATAATTTTTGGGGGTCCTTGACATGAAAATGTTTGAGAACCACGGACATAGAAACAGGTTTTTCAGAAAACTGTCAGGATTTAGAAGGCATTTGTAGAATCGTCCTCATGCCCAAACGGGTTAAATACACCTTATTGTTGGACAATAAGCATGCATTATCACTAAGTTATGTATTTCTATCTAGTCTCTCGAGACAGACTGTTATTTTATTTTTTCACATAGGGTTCTCAGATGTTTGTTTTTTGAATGAATGCACAATTTGTACAAGTAACCCTTTTACAAATGCAAAAGGGGTTCCCGCCTAGTATGGGATAATAATGGTGATTAATAAAAAAGGAACGTCTTTGTGGCAGAATTTCAGCTGTTCTTGCGGAGACAATTATGATACAATAAGACAACAGGTCTTCCTATACAAATTAAACTAGAAACACTATAGACTTTGAGCTATACTATATTACTGTAATCTATAATGTGATTGTTGGAAGGAAGCCGTTTTATCTTGACTTGATTATTTCAATGTCGAAGAATTTTGACATTCCATTAAACCCATTTTGGGCGGGAACCCCTTTTGGTGTTTTAAACAGTATGTTTAAAAAAAAATAGCAGATCTACAAAAATAGCAGATCTACAAGCTCATAGCGCGCCACCGAGTGGCGCGCTACGAGCTTGTAGGTCTGCTATTTTTGAAAAATCGTAAACATGTGGTGCAAATCTTTGAATATATATTCTTTCAGAGCGAATGTTAAAAAAAAAAAAAAAATCTGATATGGGATATCTTCACGCTGCCAACGTTCATGTTTGTGTTCAGTTGCCTGTGTAAGCTGATGGCGTCCAAGACGCGCGTGGTGGTCACCAGCAAGCTGGACCACCTCAAACGAGCGGACAAGATCCTGCTGCTGCACAACGGCGACTGCTACTTCTACGGGACCTTCGCGGAGCTCCAGTCGCAGCGTCCCGACTTCAGCACCATGCTCCTGGGTGGGTAGATTCTCCTCTTTATAACCCCCTCCTTTTACACTCAAACTGTGCACGTGTTTTTTTTTTTTTTTTATGATTTGAATTTTGTTGTTATTTTTCTTGTCATTATTATGAATTGAATACCCAGGACCTGAATGGAAACAAGACCACAAAGCCTTTTTTTCGGTGATATCCTTTTAGACTAAGGGCTCCATTTTCGTCACCGCTAAACCCCTTATCCCTAAACTTCTTTGCCTTTTTTTTTACTATTTTAGCCAATCTATTGACATGTTGTGAGCTTGTAGACTGGCCATCCAATTTAAACAAAATGTTTTGCAAAATAGTAAAAAAAGGCAAAGACGTTTAGGGATAAGGGATTTAGCGGTGACGAAACTGGAGTGTTTGACTGTACTGTTTACATTTGTGACTAATAAAGCATTCAATCAAAGGCATCGAGGCGTACGACAACTTCAACGCCGACGGACGCAGCACCATCCTCACCGAGACGCTCCGCCGGGTCTCGGTGGACGAGTCGGCCGGCGGCTTCCGAGGTCCCGAGTCCATGCGCGGGTCGTTCCGCCAGCCTCCCCTGCCCCCGATCATCATCTCGGGACCCCAGGGAGGGGGCGGCGGCGGGGGGCTCCCCGGGAGCGGCGGCGACGGTTACCCGGAGAAGCGCAAGCCGTCCCTCATCCTCAACCCGCTGGCGGCCGCTCGCAAGTTCTCCTTCATGGGGAACAACGGGCAGTCGGGCAACACCGGGCCGCAGTCCACCACCATCGAGGACGGCGTCAAGGAGCTCTCGGAGAGGAAGTTCTCCGTGGTTCCTGAAGACGACCAGGTGGAGGAGGTTCTCCCCAGGTACAGATATAGATATAGGGCTGTTCACCGTTATTGCACATTTAAGTTTTAACCCGTTTAGACCTAAGTTCGATTCTACAAATGTCTTCTAAATCCTGACAGTTTTCTGAAAAACCCTATGTGTCGTTCTCAAACATTTTCATGTCAAGGACCCCCAAGATTATATGTATTTGGCCGCCGACCCCCATCTGAAAATATGTTATTCCAGGAACCCCTCAGAAGCAAAGATTTGAGTTAAAAACTCAAGCTCGCGGCACTCGGTGCCGCGCTATGAGCTTGTAGATCTGCTATTTTTCAATGGCTAAAGTATAACATAATGCTTAAACACCAAAAGGGGTATATATTCACAAATCGTTGAATATATATTATTTCAGAGCGAACATTTTTAACTCAAATATTTGTTTCTGGTGGGGGGCGGGTTCCTGAAACAACATATTTCCAGATGGGTGTCCGCGGCTAATTACATATATTTCTGGGGGTCCTTGACATGAAAATGTTTGAGCACCACTGACATAGAAACATGGGTTATTCAGAAAACTGTCAGGATATGGCCAGCCGGGGCGCCTGATGGAGGGGAAAAGAACTGGTCGGAATAACGTGTTCCTTCCACGCGCTACGTCCGGCCGGGGAAACTCCCCCCTGTCAGGTGAAAAGAAGCAGCTTGGACTCCTCATGCATAGAAGGAAGCATTAGGTCAGTCCGCTGCCCTCCAGGTTGGCAGAGGAAGTGTAGCGCCCATTAGATAATTGACACTGGGTGAAAAAATGGGTTGCAAAATTGTGGGATAAAATATTAAAAATAAATTAAAAAGAAAACTGTCAGGATTTAGAAGGCAATTGTAGAATCAGTCCTCATGTCTAAATGGATCAAACCCTCATCATCCCCCTACACCACGCAGGGGCAACCTGTACCACCACGGCCTGCAGCAGCTGAGCGGCCAGCGGCGCCAGTCGGTGCTGGCGTTCATGACCTCGTCGCAGGGCCAGGGCCGCAGGGAGCTGGTCCAGTCGTCCTTCAGGAAGAAGCTGAGCATCACGCCGCAGTGCGAGCTGGCCTCGGAGCTGGACATCTACTCGCGCCGCCTGTCCAAAGACAGCGTCTACGACATCAGCGAGGAGATCGACGAGGAGGACATGGAGGTACAGTAGGAAAACGGTTGGAAGCATGTTTAACCATTGCCGTAGATCTAGGTAAATTTAAGCCTATTATTTAACCCAATTTGGGCTGGGAACCCCTTTTGGTGTTAGCATTATGTTATGCTTTAGCTATTGAAAAATAGCAGATCTACAAGCTCATAGCGCGCCACCGAGTGGCGCGCTACGAGCTTGTAGGTCTGCTATTTTTGAAAAATCGAAGAACCACTGACATAGAAACATAGCTTTTTCAGAAAACTGTCAAGATGTAGAAGACATTTTTAGAAACTGATCTCACGTCAAAATGGGTTAATGGAAGAAAGAATGTTATTGGCAGTTTGTAGATAATCTGTCTTGTTGGGTAAGGAAAGGCCTCAATCTGGTTATGCTTTTTAACTTTGTGTATTTAGTGATTTATTTCAGTTATACACACACGTACGCACGCACTAGGGTGACCACCATCCAAACTGTTCATGTGAGGGACAGAAGTATCGCTTTGTGTGGGGCAAGTGGGACAGCGTGATGGGACGGGCGTAGCAACTTATCACCTAAATTGCTATTAAATTATGTCAAATTGATGTCATATCAATGGTATGTTTTGTCACGGGTGGTAAGGCCGACTTGGAGGTACTGTAGCCTGATATTTCTCATGTTATTTTAACAGGCTTAAAAAACACAGCATGGAGGAAAAGAGACAATGAGAGAGCTACAACAGAAAGCCAACTATTAGGGCATTTGAACACTGATGCCTGCCAGTCACAATGTGGGACAGGGTTTCAATTTGAACAGTGATGGCTGCCAGTCACAATGTGGGACAGGGTCTCAATTTGAACACTGATGGCTGCCAGTCACAATGTGGGACAGGGTCTCAATTTGAACACTGATGGCTGCCAGTCACAATGTGGGACAGGGTCTCAATTTGAACACTGATGGCTGCCAGTCACAATGTGGGACAGGGTCTCAACTTGAACACTGATGGCTGCCAGTCACAATGTGGGACAGGGTCTCAACTTGAACACTGATGGCTGCCAGTCACAATGTGGGACAGGGTCTCAATTTGAACACTGATGGCTGCCAGTCACAATGTGGGACAGGGTCTCAACTTGAACACTGATGGCTGCCAGTCACAATGTGGGACAGGGTCTCAACTTGAACACTGATGGCTGCCAGTCACAATGTGGGACAGGGTCTCAACTTGAACACTGATGCCTGCCAGTCACAATGTGGGACAGGGTCTCAATTTGAACACTGATGGCTGTCAGTCACAATGTGGGACAGGGTCTCAATTTGAACACTGATGGCTGCCAGTCACAATGTGGGACAAGGTCTCAATTTGTACAACGCCTGAAAAGTCTTGGAAATGAGGGACTGTCCCACGCAAAGGGACACTTCTGGTCACCCTAGTGCGCACGCACGCACGTGCACACACACACGCACGCACGCACACACACACACACACACACACACACACACACCTGTAATTCAAACCATATTCCGTATGTGAATATTTCAACATTTTAGCCCGTCAGATAAGTTTCAGTTAATGTATATCTGTGATTTCTTTCAGTTCCCATGGAGTGTTGTTTCTGCGTATACCGGTTGGTCTGATCCGTGTGTCTGATCTGTCTGCCTCTCCACAGGAAGTGTTTGCGGACGAGCGGGAGAACATCTTCGAGACCACGTCGTGGAACACGTACCTGCGCTACGTCACCACCAACAGGACCCTGGTCTACGTCCTCATCTTCATCGTCGTGGTCTTCGTCATCGAGGTATACATTCATTCATGGAGCTCAATAACCGATACCCGATCAAATCCGATAACAAGCTTATTGAGTACCCGTTATCAATACGTTTTGGGCTTATCAAGCCTGTTATCGAGCATATAGTGGCCCATGACGTCATGTTTAAACAATCATGGCAAGAGGCGATCAATAAATAAATGTAATCATCCATGCTGGCACAAACATGTCGGTCTAAAGGTGTATTGATACCTGCCAACCAGCGCTGCCAGGGTAAACAACATAACACTTAAGTTTAACAGTTTCTTTAATATTATTGTATTGGTAAAAAGGTCAATTGCCTGTTAGAAATGTACTGTATTTGAAGGCCCTAAAAGATACTGGTTCTTTTCAGAATTTATTGTCATAAAAGATGCTCGATAGTGGGCTCGATAAGAACCCGGCTCGATAAGCCTTATTGATAAGGTGATCGTTATCAATACAAATGAACGAGCTCCATCCCTATATATAAGTGTATTTGGATAAGTGTGCTGTTGTCCACTCGAATAAAGGTTCAAAATGAATGTTCTCCTTTTTCCCCGTTTCACATTCAGGTTGCCGGTTCAGTCCTTGGCATTTTCCTCATCACAGAGTAAGTGTTACGATGTACAGTAGCTACTATCTACCTATACTGTACATGGACTGCATATACTGTATATAGCGCTTCCAAAGCGTTTTACAGTTAGGTGGGGTTTAAGGAATAACAGCATTTTTGCATGTTTTTAGCCCATTGTTTAGCCCAACTTTTCTGAACATTTTATTCATTTTTCATGAGCTGTCAAGGCGGTGAAGTAGTTTTTCGCCAAACATTAGGCATTCCCGCATTAACTTCCAGGTATGATACCCTCTATTAGACAATACAGTACAAAAACAGAGAGAACCTTTTTTTTTTTTTTACCTTAAAATGAGCTGCTTAGCTAGCTGATATTTCTATCGTTTGGCTTTTTGTTCTTAAAACAGCCTTTTTTTTCTCCAGGGACAATGTTTGCCTAGAGGTTTCACAGCACTCCATGCTTTCAACAGCTGCACTGAAGTGCAAAGATAACAAAGCTTTGAAAAGTACAACCAGGCATAAAGTTCAGTGTTGGAATTAACCGATCTCAAGCCAGTTTGAAGTATCTCGTTGATTTTGATAAATCCAGGGTTTCTCAAAGTGGGTGCCGTGACGCAAGGCCAGGGGTGCCTTGATAATATTTGGAATGGATGATGAAATTATTTACGTGAGCCAATGAAGTTTGAGAACCTCTGCACTACTGGATCGTATCTTGCCCGGTCTCACCTAAACACGGTGAAATAGCACAGAATTGCAATTCCGTACGGCGTACATACACGCCTAGAAAACGCAAAAATCCGTACATATGACACTGAAATCCTCCCCATATAGACGATGACGGAGGGGCGCCGTCTCTACCCAACTTGAGCCACGGGAGACGCCACCGAACGGCCGCGAGTTGCCGTGTCGAGCGTTGCTCAGCCTCGTCCGAGTTATAACCTGATATGGACACAAGTAAGACGCGCGAACGCGGGAAGCGAACGCAGATCGTAAATTGCAATAACAACAATTAGAATAAATTACGTACTTTTTTAAGGTTTTTTTTTTGTTTTTATTATTTTTCATTTTTAAAGTGTTTTTTTTAAATATTTTTTAAGTTAAGTTTTTTTTTATGTTAAGTTCATTTTTTTAGTGTGTGCGTGCGTGTGTGTGTTGTTGTTTTTAAAGTTTTCTTTAAGTTTTTTTTTTTAAAGATTTTTCTCTTTAAGTTAAGTTTTTTTTTAAGTTAAGTTTTTTTGGTGTGTGTGTGTGTTTTTTGTGTGTGATACAGCTGCGCCCTCTGGTGGCGGGCCGGTGGTGTTACAGCGTGACACACACACAGACAGACAGACACACAGACAGTTTAGGCCATCTTCTATAGTTAGTGCTCACTGCGTTCGCAAAAATAGTAAATAATGTCAAACCCGAACTCACCCAGCCCGACACCAGCCACGGTGAAACAGCACTTCCATACTAGTGAAAGCCACGCCTCCGTCGCCGTCAAAACAATAGTCGTGTAATAATATGTACGGATTTTTTGGGTTTTGTAGGTGTGTTCAGTATGTACGGAATTGCGAGCTTTCCGTGCTATTTGGCCGTATTTTTGTGAGATGGGGTTGATTGTGTAGATTGTACACACGGAGATTTTGAAAACATGACCAATGACAAAAAACTCCCATATCTGCTGGGCGAAGTACAACAATGTGCAAACACAGCAGCGAGATAGTAGAAGACGGATAAGTAGAAGACATTTTTTAGAATCGACCTCAGGTCTTAATGGGTGTAACGCACGGCCGGTTCTCCCAAAAGCCATTCATTGTCCCGTGAACTCCCCTCCCCCCCTCTCCTAGTAAGATCTGGAGGGAGGAGGCCAACCCCTCGGCGCCCAACTACGTGGACGAGCAGCACGTCAACGCCTCGTCGCCCGCCGCCCACCTGGCGGTCATCGTGACTCCCACCAGCTCCTACTACATCATCTACATCTACGTGGCCACGTCGGAGAGCGTGCTGGCGCTGGGCTTCTTCCGCGGCCTGCCCCTGGTGCACACGCTGCTCACCGTCTCCAAGAGGCTCCACGAGCAGATGCTGAGCGCCGTGCTGCGAGCCCCCATGGCCGTGCTCAACACCATGAAGACTGGTGGGTTGTGTTTGTGTGTGTGTGTGTGTGTGTGCGTGCGTGCGCATGCGTGCGTGCGTGCCCGTGTGTGTGTGTGCGTGCGTGCCCGTGTGTGTGCAGCAGTAAGTAAGTAGCCTTGCCGAGCCATGAGGCCCATAGGGCAGGAGCCTATCTCCTGTTTCTGTAGCGTGAGGCAGCTTGATGTACAAGTACACCCCCTGGACATGACGCTAGTATGTCGCAGGGACTTACCCCCAATCCAACCCTTGATGCTGAGTGCCAAGCAGGGAGGCACTGCGTCCCATTTTTAGAGTCTTTGGTATGACCCGACTGGGGATTGAACCCCAGCCTCCCAGTCCCAGGGCGGACACTCAACCACAAGGCCACTGATCTGGTGTGCAGCAGTGGCTCAGGGGTAGAGTGGCCGGATGGAGGCACAGTCATCTAGAAGAGGGTCAGTTTGTCTGTCTGTGTCGTAAATAGGGACAGAGCCGGAAAATCGGGTCCATTACAAACCCGGTTCGGCATTTATCGAGACCCGAGTATCAATAAGCTTTTGGCTTATCGAGCCTCTTATCGGGTATAGCCGCAGCGGCTGACGTCATGGGCCGCTCGTTATATAACAAGGGGCAGGTTGACAGGAGGGTGGGGGGGAGGGGGGGGGGGGGGTAGCGCATCTCCAGCCGTTAGGTGTGAACGGTTTTTGCCGACGTGCGAATGGGGGGAAATTTAAAACAAAGGCGGCTTGCTGTAGTTTGCGACTAACTGCTGCCAAAGTAGGCTATCTTTTGTTGTTTCTCTTTCTCCCCCTCTCTTCGAAGTTAGACTGGACATGGCTAAGCTCTATAAACTGACTGGGCCACGGTGGACTGACGCTCATGGTAACTTGCGCCGTGGGTGGAAGGAATGGGTGGAAAAGTTTGGTTACATTTTAAAAGACAAGAGGGGAGCTAAATGCAATAATGTAACACAGTTAACCTTGCTACCCAGCAAGACTCCGTTGCCATCATTCATAATCCAATTCCGTTTGGGAAACTCAAAACTCCCTGCCAAAGTTATAATAATAATTTGACTTCTCGGTCTGTAGATCTACAAGCTCACAATGCGGTGCAACCAGACGCAGTGTGAGCTTGTAGAATGGCTATTTTTGGTGCGTGACACCGTCGTACATATACATACATTACGCTTTTAAAGTGACGGTACACAATTAACTCTGTTAGAAAAGTACTGTATTTCAAGACCCTAGTAAAATGTAGTGCAAGGGATGTTTTGGTTGGTTAAAATAAAAAGAACATTATATAAAAATATGCATAGTGTGTGTGTGTGTGTGTGTGTGTGTGTGTGTGTGCGTGTGCGTGCGTGCGCGCGCGTGCGTGCGTGCGTGCGTACACACACACGTGACATGGCATACAAACTCTCACAACTGGCCAATAAAAATAAGATTCTGTTCAGAATGTATTGTCTCCCAGCTTTCCACAAAATAATAGCAAATGCTTAAGATAGCATCAACATAGCATGGAATCGTGGACAAAACCTTATCCAACTATTACAAAATTCTTACGTTTTATGGGGTCATCAAATGGTGGTCCGTGGCTCAAATGCCGAAAACGTAATGGGCCTTGATATGAAAATGGTTGAAAACCACTGTCTCAGATGGCTGACAGACGTCACATGCGGACACGCTTCACATGGAAGCCAAGACCTGGCCAGGCAACCTCCTTTATAGTTATTGTGTTGTGTTCAATCATAAGGTCAAACAGAGTCAGGTGCTGCTATTATAAAATTAAGGCTTGCTGGAAAGGCTCGCTGCCACACGAAATGGAACAGAACCTTAATTTAGGATAATTGGCAATCCGTCGGTTGGATTAGCTCTGACGTTTCCACGCGTCCTACGGTCTAAATGGGTTAATTAGGATAATTGGCAACACCTGTGTTTATTCAGTTTCATGCAGTGCTTAATTTGTAACTCGTTAGGTACCGGAGCTCAAGGACCACACATGCGTGTGCGTGCGTGCATGTGGGGGACCCTTTCGGGTTTAATCTGGTTTTATGGCAGGTTTTTTGTTTGTTTTTTCGCGGTTCTATGTGGTTATTTTGGCCTATGCGCGGCCACCTCCCCCGCCACAGAGTGGCAGCCGGGCAGTAACAAACACATTATTTTTTATTGGACCCACATATACCAATCGCCCAAGTGTCATCATTCATGTTTTATTTAATTTGTGGGGAACGCTGGTCTGCCGTGGCCCGTGACACACGCATCACACAGTGAAATGCATGTTGGGTAAGGTTACAGGTGTATTAGTGTTGATTTCGTCGACAAAAACTATGACGAAAAATGTTCGTCGACTACCTTTTTTCACTGACGAAAACTAAATGGAAACTAAATTAAAACTAAGCTACTGTATGATGACTAAAACTG
This sequence comes from Electrona antarctica, assembly GCF_951216825.1. NCBI lineage: Eukaryota > Metazoa > Chordata > Actinopteri > Myctophiformes > Myctophidae > Electrona > Electrona antarctica. The sequence continues at coordinate 54,262,016 of NC_136810.1, forward strand.
AGACTAAATATATTGACAACAAATAAAAACTAGACTAAAATGTGAGGAAGGGACTAGTGGACAAGAGCTCCAGTATAAGTCATTTTACACTTGGTTGCATGCTGAAAATAGACGATTTGCAACGCGTTGTGAGCTTGTTCTAGATCGGCTATTTTCAGCAAGTGTAAAATCAGCCATTACACAACGGCATCAAGGCCCTCCAAAATACATTTTAGTCGACTGAATCAACTGTAGATTTAGTCGACTCAAATCTTATAATATTGAGTCGACTAAATCTAGACACTAAAACATTTCAGATGACTAAACTGTGACTATAGTAGTACTTTACAATGAGACATAACTCCACACTCCGCTCCTCCCACAGGGCGGATCATGAACAGATTCACCAAGGACATGGCAACCATCGACGACATGCTGCCGCTGGTGCTGTTTGACTTCATACAGGTGGGAGACATCATGTACACTTTGCAGTGGTGGAAAGTATCTAAATACATGTACTTAAGTACTGTACTTAAGTAACATTTTGAGGAATTTGTACTTTACGTACTGTATTTCCAATTTCCAATACTTTCACTTCTACTTCACTACATTTTGGATCCAAATATTGTACTTCTACTCCACTACATTTATTTGAAGACTTTAGTTACTAGATACTTTGGAGATTGTAATCTTTTATTAGAAAACATCCATTAACCACTGCAGCCCTATGTACATGTTGGCCATTTGAAAATAGCCGATCTACAAGCTCACAATGCGTCGTGTCGCGACGCATTGTGAGCTTGTAGATCGGCTATTTTCAAATGATTTTGTACACATTTTGAACTTGTGAAATGGGACATATGAGTAGATGAGTGGAACCAGCATGTGGAACATACAAACAAATCATACACATCTTCATTGCTCAATCAATATTCTAGCGATCAATATTCCGGATCAGACAGGCTAAAAGTCAAAGTCGTACGATAATGTCACGCACGTTTCCGCAGTGAAATCTGTTCTTCGCATTTAACCCTTTTAGGCCTGACGTCGACATTTAAAAAATGTCTTTTTAAAATGTATTTTTTTCCGAAAAACCTCATGTTTCTATATCAGTGGTTCTCAATATTTCATGTCAAGGACCCCAAAAATGTATGTGCCGCGCTCGGGAATAATTTGATTCGTTGATTTGACCCCCCAATCCAACCCTGCGCACTAAAGAGTAGACTTAAAGACTCTTTAGGTCACAACGATGTCAACAACGTGTTGTTTCTCCTACCCATCTGCCACTCTAGACATTATTCAAGTAAATGTTTATGAATTATTTGTAGTGCTGTTTGCTCCGACACTCACCCGTTGCTCCTCTACTGCTTTGTCCTGTCCTGTGCTGTTGGCCACGACGTCGTCTCCAGTTGACCTTGATCGTTCTGGGAGCCATCTTCACCGTGTCCATTATGCGGCCGTACATCTTCATCGCCGCCATCCCATTGGCCGTCATCTTCGTCTTCCTCAGGAAGTACTTTCTGCGAACTGGTCAACAACTCAAGATGCTGGAAGCTGAAGGTAATTCAATCAATCAATCAATCAATCAATCAATCTTTATTTCAGACCCAGGGTGATCCATATCACAATTAAACAACACAGCACAAAAATAACAGAAAATAAAATGCACATATCCCACATTGTTCCGTTTCTCACATGTACACCAATGGTTCCACAATCTAGATGAGAACCTGACCGAACGGTGCGTAGGGTCTGTTATAGTCTCGCGTTACCAGACTGTTGCCTCTCGAAAAATTTCCAAATGCTTTCATCATCATACAGTCTGGAGCAACGGAAGAGCCGTCATGAGTAAAATATAAAGCGGAAGTGAAGCCTCCTCCAACACTTCCGTTTCGTCTTTACAGTCGCGCAAATTTATCCTAATATAAATAGACTGTATATAGCATTCAGGAGGTGTAGTTCCAGACTCTATATAGCATTCAGGAGGTGTAGTTCCAGACTCTATATAGCATTCAGGAGGTGTAGTTCCAGACTCTATATAGCATTCAGGAGGTGTAGTTCCAGACTCTATATAGCATTCAGGAGGTGTAGTTCCAGACTCTATATAGCATTCAGGAGGTGTAGTTCCAGACTCTATATAGCATTCAGGAGGTGTAGTTCCAGACTCTATATAACATTCAGGAGGTGTAGTTCCAGACTCTATATAGCATTCAGGAGGTGTAGTTCCAGACTCTATATAGCATTCAGGAGGTGTAGTTCCAACTCTATATAGCATTCAGGAGGTGTAGTTCCAACTCTATATAACATTCAGGAGGTGTAGTTCCAGACTCTATATAGCATTCAGGAGGTGTAGTTCCAGACTCTATATAGCATTCAGGAGGTGTAGTTCCAGACTCTATATAGCATTCAGTAGGTGTAGTTCCAGACTCTATATATATAGCATTCAGGAGGTGTAGTTCCAGACTCTATATAGCATTCAGGAGGTGTAGTTCCAGACTCTATATAGCATTCAGGAGGTGTAGTTCCAGACTCTATATAGCATTCAGGAGGTGTAGTTCCAGACTCTATATAGCATTCAGGAGGTGTAGTTCCAGACTCTATATAGCATTCTGAGATTGTGGAATAGTTGTCTCGCTACGGCGAGACTAGGTCCGTTATGACAGTAGTGATGCTATCATTTACTGACTCAGATGACCTACACATGAACCTGTACAGTATACAGTAAGGTTACGTACAGTAGCACAGCAAAGCAGGTAGGTACCCCGACACTTAACAAACATCTGGCTAGTACTGGAGCTTCTTGGAACTCTCAGCAGCAGTATAGCGACACCAAAGGTCTGCATGCAGAAGGATCTAAAGAGAGATATCTTCACAGGTACTACTGAGCACAAGCACATGCTACTGTACATTTGAGACACAGCATGGAAACAAGCCTGCAGCGGGCCATTTAGGGATACAATGTGTGCTGGAGACAAAAAAAAGATAAACAAAGCGGAATCATGGTGACAAGCTCAATGTAGCGTTCTGTTCACGCTGGAAAAATAGCAGATCTACAAGCTCATAGCGCGCCACCGAGTGGCGCGCTACGAGCTTGTAGGTCTGCTATTTTTGAAAAAGAACGACTGACATAGAAACATAGCTTTTTCAGAAAACTGTCAGGATGTAGAAGACATTTTTAGAATCTGATCTCAGGTCAAAATGGGTTAATAGTGGTGCCAGCTTGGCAGAAACATCTAGAAAGATAAGTCTTAAAAAGACAAAACACACTGATAGCCAAAGTGCCGATTATTTATTAGGACGCAGAGTGAGAAACCAATGTTTTTCGGAAGATGCAACTGCCTTCTTCAGGAAAAGTTCAACACGAGAACACGATAGTAGATATAGAAGCAATAAAGTCTGAACTCAGGAAGTATAAGAGGGGGCAGAATGCTGGGCATCTCCAACTGCCCTCCAGCATGCTGGCGCTGTGCCAGGAGTCAAAGGTCAAGCTCATGGGCAAAAACACCGGGAGGAGAGGGCGGGAGAGGATGGAAGAGTCGCCTCTGTGGGGCTGGACTAGTTGAGGGAGAGAGAGAGAGAGAGCACAATCTAAAGCCTGATTTATAAATCGTTGTGTACGTGCCAGTGATACAGGCCACGGATAGCAGACCTACAAGCTCACAGTGCGTCGTAATGCGACACATTGTGAGCTTGTAGGTCTGCTATGTTCGACATTAAATTTAGCATAATTCAGACTCAGAGATGTGGTGATTGTTTTCACGTAGTAGGGGTATACAACATAAACACTGGTGGTATTTGATTTGTACACGTTAGCTAAGGCCATGTTTGCCTATAAGGCCTATGTTTGCCATATAATATTTAATTTGGCCACCGGACCCCAATCTGAACATATGTTGTTTCAGGGACCCCAGAAGCAAAGATTTGAGTTAAAATATGAAAAAATATACTGTACCTGTATATTCAAAGATGTGCACACATTTTCACGTTTTTTTCAAAAGAAATAGCAGATCTACAAGCTTGTAGCGTGGCACCGAGTGCTGCGCTATGATCTTGTATATCTACTATGTTTCAATAGCTAATGTTTAAAATAATGGTTAACCCATTCAGGACGGGAACCCCTTTTGGTGTTTTAAGCGTCATGTTATACTTTAGCTATTGAAAAATAGCAGATCTACAAGCTCATAGCGCGGCACCGAGTGCCGCGCTATGAGCTTGTAGATCTACTATTTTTGAAAAACCTTGGAAATGTGGCGCGAATCTTTGAATAATATATTCTTTCAGAGCGTACGTTTGTTTGTAGAATGGAGCTCAGGTCTAAAAGCTAAAGTGCAGTGTTCCTGGTGTTTTGGGTGGAGTTCCAGTATCGTGGCGATAGGAAGTGCTCATGTTCCAGTGTGGGCTCTGAGCAGAGATCATGACAGAGGGACATCCCTATAGCTGACGATGGCCACTTCCTGGAGTAAGTGCCATGTGACAATGTAGTCGCTTTGGTGGGTGAAAAGGTGAAAAGAAGCAGCTTTGGACTCCTCATGCATAGAAGGAAGCATGGGGTCAGTCCGCTGCCCTCCCCAGGTTGGCAGGTTGGAAGTGTAGCGCCCAGGATTACATTATATAATTTCGTTTTTTTTTTTTTTTTACTATTTTTAAATACGTTTTTTAAGATTTGTTTTTGGTATCAAGTGAAGATGGACAGGAACGAGGGAGAGAGAGAAGGGGAGAGACACGCAGCAAAGGTCGTCATGAACGGGACTCGAACAGGCGACACGCTGTCGGCCCAAAGCCTACATGTGGCATGATGTGCCTGGACCACTAGGCCAGCGGGCGCCCATTTTTAAAAACATTTTAAAATAGTTCAAGCTCACGACGTGCCAATGTAGATCGGCTTGTTGAACTATTTTAAAATGTTCTTCAAGATAGTAAACTAGAAAAAGTGCCCCTCGGGGCACAGGTCTCCACCAGGGCAGGTCAGGTTGTGGCCTCCTGGTGGCGCTATAATAGGCCAATGTGAAGGGTACAATTTCTTCTTACGACTTGGATGGCAATTGGATGATTTGAGGCATTTTGTTCCAAAAATGTGTTTTGCAAAAATTCACCTGTTGGTGGCGCTATAACAGGCCAATGTGAAAAGGTGGGATATATTCCTCAGCCTAGTAGGAACGTCTGTGAAAGATTTCATGTAAATTGCACGCTGCGTTCATGATTTGAGGCTTTTTGTTCAAATCGGGCCAATCCTGCACATTTTGAAAGTCACTGTTAGCCAATCAGGATGGAATAAGCAATATCGGACAGATCTGTCTTGATCACATGACTATAGAGATACTGTGTAACGATTTGCTGGATTTTTGGACAAAATATGGAGGAGTAATATAAAAAAATGTGTTTTACAAAAGTCGGCCTCCTGGTGGCGCTATAACAGGCCGTTCTGGAAAATGTGGGGCAGAGGTTCATCGTTGGCATCCAGGGAGTGTGTGTGCAAAGTTTGGCATCGTCCGGGTTAACGGTGGCGGAGATTAGCTGTACACAGACGGACAGAAGGAAGGACGGACACACACACACACACGGACGGAGTGCAAAACATACTCTCTCCCCATGCCTTCGGCCTGGTGGAGACAAATATGGCAACAGGGACCAGTGGTGTAAAATAACTGAGTACATTTACTGAAGTATTGTACTTAAGTACAATTTTGAGGTATTTGTACTTCACTTGAGTATTTTCCAATTTCCAATACTTTCAGATTCAGATTCAGATACCTTTATTTGCCATTGTGTAAAACACATAGGAATTTGTTTTGACATTAGCGTGTGTGCATTCCTTATTCCTTTTTTCACACATATAACAAAAATAACAACAACACAAAAACAACACCGTGCAGGAAGTATAAATATAAAGTGCAGAGTTTATGGAACATAGTGCAAACATGTCCGGTGACACTCCCTAGGGGGCGGGGGCGGGGGCGGGAGGGAAACCAGAGTTATACTTTTACCTCTACTCCACTACTTCTCAGAGCCAAAATGATTTACATTTTCATTAGAAAACATCCAGTAACCACTTCAACGCTATACATTCCGGCCATTTGAAAATATCTGATCTACAAGCTCACAATTGTAGATCGGCTATTTTCAAAAGATCGTGTACACATTTTAAACTTGTGAAATGGGACATTCTGCAATATGTGTACTTTAAGTACATTTTGATGCCGATACTTTTGTACGTTTACTTGAGTACATTTTGAATACGGGACTTGTACTTGTTAATGATGTAAGGCCCGACTCACACCAATGCATTTCCAATGGAAGTCACATGGTTTGACACAACATTTGTGTTGTACGGCTTTCGGCTGTGTCTCGACTGCCCCCCTCCCCCTCATACAACACAAATGTTGTGTCATTGGAAATGCATTGCGAGCTTGCATCAGCTATACATCTCATACAACAAGCATACATCAATCTGTGCTTTTGACAGTCACTGAATGTGTGTTTAATAATTGACGGCAACGAGGTCTTTCCGTAGCCAGAGAGAGAGAGAGAGAGAGGGAGCACAGGCAGGTCAGCGAGAAACATCCGATCTGGGATTTCCTTCAGCTTCATCCTGGCATCGCTCGGTGTCCTCCTACACGTTTTCCAAAATGTGTGTCACACACACCGCGTAAAACAACGCCGGGGGGTTAACCCATTTTGACCTGAGATCAGATTCTAAAACGGTTTTCTGAAATACCTCATGTTTCTGTATCAGTGGTGCTCAATATTTCATGTCAACAACCCCTAGAATTATATGTATTTGGCCACCGACCCCCATCTGGAAATATGTTTTTCCAGGAACCCCCCCCAGAAGCAAAGATTTGAGTTAAAAACTTTCACTCTGATGAAATGATTTGAGGCACATTTTCATGATTTTTCAAAAATAGCAGACCTACAAGCTCGTAGCGCGCCACTCGGTGGCGCGCTACGAGCTTGTAGATCTGCTATTTTTCAATAGCTAAAGCATAACATAATGCTAACACCAAAAGGGGTTCCCGCCCAAAATGGGTTAAGCAACGGGATTATTTGGCGGGAGCTTTTGCCAACGGCACATTCTCCTCTTATTGACATTGTCGACATATTTCATTGGCGGCGTCATCGGACGATGATCTCACTTTGTGCGAATGTGATTCCATCCGCCAAGTCTCTGGGATGACAGGCAGCTATGCGGCCCGCGGCCTAGTGTTTGCTATCAAAGCTAGCGGAGAGCGCTCGAGAGACCATCAACTTTATCGTTTCCTTCCTCCTTCCTCCTACATTTGGCAAACACTTACTTCCTGGGCAGATTGACGAAGGGTTCAGAAAGATGAGCGGCAGTGAAAACATGACTTTGTATCAAAACAAGGGAGGCTTGTTCATAGACATGCTTGCTTTGGAAAAATATTTTGGTGTTATGACGAGAGGACTTCTTCGCCGCGTAAAACCATAGCTGCGTGCTACGGTTTGTGACTGAGTGATGGTTTCCTTATGTATGTCGAGTCCAGGGATTCTGTGAATTGAAGGCTTATACTGTCTTGTGACAAGTAAGCATAGGTTTATTGAAAAATTACCGTGACACACCACCAGTAGCCTGGAACTCACCTATGCTTTTTATGGCATAGGCAGCTCCCGGCAGGATCCGCCGGCAGAAACTATGCGCAGCTGCTGGACATGAGACTAATTAATTAGAACGACAGAGAGAGAGAGGAGTGTGTGTGTGTATATGTGTGCGTGTGTGTGTCAATTTAACAAAGGTGCAGACGATCAGAAATCAGCAGAGAGTGAGAGATGTTTGCGCTACTCTATGCCGAATTGAAGTGGACTCGGACCCAGACTTTTCTTTTCTCCCTGGAAATAAAAACGTCTGGGTTTCCGAGGCTACATCGGTAGGCAGGTTTGGTAATTTTCAAAGATTTTGATTTTTTTTTTTAAAACGTATTTTTAATGTTTTCTTGAAGCATGAACAATGGCTTCTATTTCAGCACGCCAACTTTCCAGGAAATCTTTGAATGTATATTCTTTCACAGCGAACGTTTTTAACTCATATCTTTGCTTCTGGGGGGGAGGTCCCTGGAACAACATATTTTCAGATGGGTGTCGGCGGCCAAATACATACAATTTTGGGAGTCCTCGACATGAAAATGTTTGAGAATGACTGACATAGAAACAGGAGGTTTTTCAGAAAACCCATGGATTTAGAAGACATTCGTAGAATCGTCCTCAGGTCTAAATAGGTTAAGGAGATCAAGGCAGGAAAGAAGAAAGTTTTGCCACAAAAAGTACAAGTAAAGGTTTTTAGATATTTAGAAGCTTGTTTCACAAACGGCACAGTCGTAGGGTCTTCTCTTAGCTTATTGCGAATGTAGTGAGCACTAACTATAGAAGCTGGCCTAAACTGTCTGTCTGTCTGTCTGTCTGTCTGTCTGTGTCTGTCTGTGTGTGTGTGTGTCACGCTGTAACACCACCGGCCCGCCACCAGAGGGCGCAGCTGTATCACACACACACACACAAACACAAACACACACACACACACACTTAACTAAAAAAACGTAACTTAAAAAAACGTAACTTAAAAAAAACCTTAAAAAAGTACCTAATTTATTCTAATTGTTGTATTTGCAATTTACGAGCTGCGTTCGCTTCCCGTGTTCGCGCGTCTTACTTGTTATACCATCACTAAAAGGATAAAATAAAGCTTATTTCCGTTCTCTCTCCAACGCAGCGCGGAGCCCCATCTTCTCCCACCTGATCATCTCGCTGAGGGGCCTGTGGACCATCCGGGCGTTCGGGCGCCAGAGCTACTTCGAGACGCTGTTCCACAAGGCCCTGAACACGCACACGGCCACCTGGTTCCACTACCTGGCCACGCTGCGCTGGTTCCTGTTCCGCTGCGACATCATCTTCGTCTTCTTCTTCACCGCCGCCGCATTCATCGCCGTGGGAACCAACCGTGAGTGGCGGGTTGGCGGGTGGCAGGAGGGAGGGAGGGAGGGGGTGGGGATGGGAGAGAGGGAGAAGGGTGGGGAGACCTATAGGGCAGTGGTTTTCAACCAGTGGTCCTTGATGGGGTTCCAGGTGGTCCCTATAGCTAAATGATGGAGAGTTGTTAACCAAATGGACCCGTATAGATCTTTAACTCTTGAGAGCATAAAATGAAACCAAATGGACCCGTATGGGTCCATTTGGTTTCATTTTTATGCTCTCCAGAGTTACATTATTGTTAAACATCCACATTACTTAATTTACAAGTCTACACAATAGAGAATGTAAAGAGTTGTTATTTTGATCAACATTTGCCTGTTATCTCTCCTATGGTACCGACGCACGCACGCACGCACGCACGCACGCACGCACGCACGCACGCACGCACGCACGCACACACACACGTACGCACAGCATGTGTGTTTATGTTGAGGGAGTAGGATTAAAGGGTTATTTCACAGCCCATTAGAGACAGCTGTGCTCTGACATCAGCACACAGCCTTTTCTTCTGCACACACGCACGCACACACACACATACACACACACACACACACACACACACACACACACACACACACACACACACACACACACAGCCTTTTCTTCTGCACACACACACACACACACTCACACACACACACACACACGCACACACACACACACAAACAGCCCTTTCTTCTGCTAGTTTTATTCATAGTTGTGCGTATGTTTGTGCGTCTCGGGCACATGTGCACATTTGTTTTTCTGACTGTGTGTGTGTGTGTGTGTGTGTGTGTGTGTGTGTGTGTGTGTGTGTGTGTGTGTGTGTGTGTGTGTGTGTGTGTGTGTGTGTGTGTGTGTGTGTGTGTGTGTGCCACAGAGGACAAACCGGGAGAGATCGGCATCATCGTGGCTCTGGCCATGCTCATCCTGGGGACGTTTCAGTGGGCTGTCATCACCAGCATCACCGTGGATGGACTGGTATGTGCACATACACACACACACATACATTGCCATTTAGACCTGAGGCCCATTCTAAAAAATAATGGCTTCTAAATCCTAAAAGTTTTCTGAAAAACCCATGTTTCTATGTCAGTGGTGCTCACTGTCAAGGACCCCCAGAATTATCTGAATTTGGCCACAGACCCCCCATCTCAAAATATGTTGTTCCAGGGACCCACCCCTCAGAAGCAAATATTTGAGTTAAAAACGTTTGCTGTGAAAGAATATATATTCAAAGATTTGCTCACATTTGCACACATTTTCAAAAATAGCAGATGTACAATCTCATTTTCAATAGCTAAAGCATAACATAATGCTTAAAACACCACGTACTGAATGGGTTAAGACACATGCTAACACACACACACACACACACACACACACACACACACACACACACACACACACACATACCGGGGCTCCTTGATATGAAACCACTGACATAGAAACATAGGTTTTTCTGAAAAGTGTCAGGATTTCGAACACATTTAGTATAGAATCCAGTCGGGTCTGGATCAAACTACCTGAAGGACAGTTCCGTGAGCGATCCAACGAGGGTTTCAGTTGTCTTCTCTCACTCATACAATATGTATGATGTGCTGCTAATCTCTGACTGGGAGAGAACCTTTCTAGACCAGCAGGCACTAACAGACCACCAGGAGACAAGAAGAGTGGTGCTGGACCATTGCAGGAACACAGGCGCACACGCACGCACGCACGCACGCACGCACGCACGCACGCACGCACGCCACGCCACGACGCCACGCACGCACGCACGCACGCCACGCCACGCCACGCACGCACGCACGCACGCACGCACGCACGCACGCCACGCCACGCCACGCACGCACGCACGCACGCACACAAAGCAATAGCTAGGGCTATTATTGTAAAATGCAGGTTAATTCGGACTTGCTGTCATCATTTATTCATGCAATTACTTACGTCACGACCACACTTCTTCATTGACTCTTTTCCTTCCTCTTGTCTGCTCCTATCCTCTCTTCTTCTCCATCCCCTTGTCCTCACGCACCATATATATATAAATCTCAGGTACTATGTGTGGAAAAGAGATCCCTTTATGGTTGTACAGCCTGTAAATAAGATGAGAGGGACCCTACGAGTGTGCTGTTTGTGTGTGAAACGAGCTTCTACATTTTTCTTCTTGCCTTGATCTCTCTCTCTCTCTCTCTCTCTCTCTCTCTCTCTCTCTCTCTCTCTCTCTCTGCTCCCTCTCTCTGCTCCCTCTCTCTCCCCCTCTCTCTCTCTCTCTGCTCCCTCTCTCTGCTCTCTCTCTCTCTGCTCCCTCTCTCTGCTCCCTCTCTCTCCCCCTCTCTCTCTCTCTGCTCCCTCTCTCTCTCTCTCTCTCTCTCTCTCTGCTCCCTCTCTCTGCTCCCTCTCTCTGCTCCCTCTCTCCCTCTCTCTCCCTCTCTCTCTCTCTCTGCTCCCTCTCTCTGCTCCCTCTCTCTCTCTCTCTCTCCCTCTCTCTCTCTCTCTCTCTCTCTCTCTCTGCTCCCTCTCTCTGCTCCCTCTCTCTGCTCCCTCTCTCTGCTCCCTCTCTCTCTCTCTGCTCCCTCTCTCTGCTCCCTCTCTCTGCTCCCTCTCTCTCCCTCTCTCTCTCTCTCTGCTCCCTCTCTCTGCTCCCTCTCTCTCCCTCTCTCTCTCTCTCTCTCTCTCTCTCTCTCTCTCTCTCTCTCTGCTCCCTCTCTCTGCTCCCTCTCTCTCTCTCTCTCTCTCTCTCTGCTCCCTCTCTCTGCTCCCTCTCTCTCCCCTCTCTCTCTCTCTCTCTCTCTCTCTCTCTCTCTCTCTCTCTCTCTCTCTCTCTCCTCAATTCAATTCAATTCAATTCAATTCAATTCAATTCAATTCAATTCAATTCAATTCAATTCAATTCAATTCAATTCAATTCAATTCAATTCAATTCAATTCAATTCAATTCACTTTATTGGCATGAATGTAATGGCTACAGTATTGCCAAAGCATGAAATTCAACAAAGAACAAAACAAAATAAAATAAAAACATAACAGAAAACAAGCAAATAGAACATTAACTTTCACAATACAATATGAAAATACTGTCATACCGGTCAAAATGTACAGTATTAAATGTGTCCGTGGTGTGTGATGTGTCCCTCTCTCTCTGTCTCTCTCTCTCTCTCTGTCTCTCTCTCTGTCTCTCTCTCTCTCTCTCTCTCTCTCTCTCTCTCTGTCTCTCTCTCTGTCTCTCTCTCTCTCTCTCTCTCTCTCTCTCTCTCTGTCTCTCTCTCTGTCTCTCTGTCTCTCTCTCTCTCTCTCTGTCTCTCTCTCTCTCCTCTCTCTCTCTCTCTCTCCTCTATTCCGTCTCTGTCTCTCTCTCAGATGCGCTCGGTGGATCGTGTCTTTAAGTTCATCGACCTGCCTTCGGAGGAGTCGCATCAGGCGGGGGGCGGGGGAGGTGGCGGCGGGGGCAAAGGTCACCACCACGACGTTGTCATCGACAACCCCCACGCGCGGGACTACTGGCCCAACCGCGGCCAGATGGAGGTGCAGGGCTTGACGGTCAAATACACGGAGGCCGGCCGCTCCGTGCTCAGTGACGTCTCCTTCAGCGTGGAGGGCGGACACAGCGTAGGTGGCGTGTGTGTGTGTGTGTGTGGGTGTATGAGTGTGTGTGCGTGCGTGCGTGCGTGCGTGCGTGCGTGCGTGCGTGCGTGCGTGCGTGCGTGCGTGCGTACGCACGTGCGTGCGTACGCACGTGCGTGCGTGCGTGCACATTATTTTTCGAATTTCCAATACTTTTACTTCTACTCCACTACATCTCAGAGCCAAACATTTTACTTTTACTCCACTACAATTATTTTAAAACTTTGGCAGTTACTTTGGCAGATCTACAAGTAGATCGACTATTTTCAAAAGATTTTGTACACATTTTGAACTTGTGAAATGGGACATTCAAATTCAATAGTGAAAAATAACCATAATCATTAGTTATTTTTTCGGGAAATAAATGGAGGCTAAATCCTTTTATGCCACGCCCAAAGTATATTTAAAGTAAATAAGTTAAATGAATTATATTGTAATGGAGGAAGTTGTGACTTAACCCATTTTGGGCGGGAACCCCTTTTTCAAAAAACACTACAAGCTCGTAGCGCACCACTCGGTGGCGCGCTACGAGCTTGTAGTGTTTTGTAGGTCTGCTATTTTTGAAGAAACGTGAAAAGTGACATGAAAGTGTCAGAGAACGACTGACATAGAAAAACATAGCTTTTTCAAGAAAACAGTCAGGATTTAGAAGACATTTGCAGAATCGTTCCCAGGTCAAAATGGGTTAAGTGCCTCTTCTGAAGCCTGGTCCGAGGGCCAATTAGAGCGTCCACAATGCAGTGAATGCACCCAATGAATGTGATTAGTGGGAATAATCCGGTTATGGCAGTCATTTGAACGGAGCGTTTACATGCATAGCATTACTCTGTAAGGTTACATAATTTTGTCAAAAGTTGGATTTCAGAAACGTTGACAAATTGTACTATCCGGTTATTATGACAGGCATGCATTTAGAAAGCAGAAATAAGTCTGGCCAAGGACAGTTTACAGTGTCAAGTTTGACAACAAAACACTACCATCTAATTTTTTTTTTTTTTACTGCTGCATTCACACGGTCGGACGCAAAGATGAATGAGAGTATCATTGGGACATCACCGTACGAACAAAGGCGCGCACGCGTGTGCGTGTGTGTTTGTGTGTGCGTGCGTGCGTGTGCCCAAAGACGATGCCATGTAGCAGCTTATGGCAGGCTACATAACACCTCCAACGACTCTGAAAGACAGGACGTCTTCTTTGACCCATTTTGACCTGAGATCAGATTCTAAAAATGTCTTCTACATCCTGACAGTTTTCTGAAAAAGCTATGTTTCTATGTCAGTGGTTCTTCGATTTTTCAAAAATAGCAGACCTACAAGCTCGTAGCGCGCCACTCGGTGGCGCGCTATGAGCTTGTAGATCTGCTATTTTTCAATAGCTAAAGCATAACATAATGCTAACACCTAAAGGGGTTCCCGCCCCAAAATGGGTTAATGCATTCATCTTGCAAATCCCTTCTCTCACGGACAAATTAGCAGCATCGTCGTAACATAAAACTCCTAATGTCTCTTGGGAGCGGTGCCAAAGTGCCACGGACAGTACAGTGGCTCAGTGAGCCTGGCAAGCATAGCCTCTTCTCAAGTCAAATTATCTCACAGCTCGACTTTCTCTCTCTCTCACGTGTGGGGTGTTCCGGAGCCAACAGTATATGTAAATTAACCCATTTTAGACGTGGGAACGATTCTACAAAATGTCTTCTAAACTACTGACAGTTTTCCGAAACCAGAGTTAAACATTGCTTTAAAATACATAACTACAATCAAGTAAAAACAATAGACTGCATGAGATACAGCATGGTTTAACCCATTCTGGGCGAGAACCCCTTTTGGTGTTTTAACTAAGCATTATGTTGTACATTATGTTCTACAAGCTCATAGCGCGCCACTCGGTGGCGCGCTATGAGCTTGCAGATCTGCTATTTTTGAAAGATCGTGAAAATGCGGCACAAATCTTTGAATATATATTCTTTCAGAAGCCTAAATGGTTTAAACCAGTCGTTCCCAAACCTTTTAGCTCGAGACCCAATAAGAGAAATTAAATGTCTTCCCGGCCGGCAGCCACACTAGTGAAATTAGCTGATCTACAATGTTTTTATGGAATAAGTTTGAAAAAACGTTAACTTGTGAAACAATTCTTTTGAAAATATAAAAAAAAATTAGGAAGCCAAAAAGTTAATACTTATTCACTCGCGAGTCGCGACCCACATACAGTATGGCTCCCGTCCCACTGTTTGTTCCAGAAACAGTGGTTTAAACTGTACAGGACATGAGGTAAACATTAGAATGATTAGAGCCACAGGTAAAGGTGCCTTTTGTAACAAAGTATTATATTTACCCTGTGGTATTGCCACACTTTTACTTAATTGTGTGTGTGTGTGTGTGTGTGTGTGTGTGTGTGTGTGTGTGTGTGTGTGTGTGTGTGTGTGTGTGTGTGTGTGTGTGTGTGTGTGTGTGTGTGTGTGTGTGTGTGTGTGTGTGTGTGTGTGTGTGTGTGTGTGTGTGTGTGTGTGTGTGTGTGTGTGTGTGTGTGTGTGTGTGTGTGTGCAGGTGGGACTGTTGGGGAGGACCGGTTCGGGGAAGAGCACCCTGCTGTCTGCCCTGCTGCGCCTGGCCCACACCGACGGAGAGATCTCCATCGACGGGGTGTCCTGGAACTCTGTCTCCCTGCAGACGTGGAGGAAGGCCTTCGGCGTGGTGCCGCAGGTATATACAACAACCTCTGCTAAATGGGCCCTTGAGAAAGCTATAGCACTCTAAACACTGGGTCGGGACCAATTTGTGGACACACCCTTATTTTTTGGTTTCCATCCATCCATCCATCTTCAACTGCTTATCCGTAGTCTGGTCGCAGGGGCAACAGCTCGAACAGAGAGCTCCAGACTTCCCTCTCCAGGGCAACATTAGTGACTTCCTCCTGGGGGATCCCGAGACGTTCCAAGGCCAGTGAGTCGATGTGTTTCCTCCAACTGCGCCTTGGTCTGCCCCGGGGTCTCCTCCCAGTGGGACGTGCCTCGAGGACCTCCCTAGGGAGACGCCCGAGAGGCATCCTAACCAGATGCCCGAACCACCTAAGCTGGCTCCTTTCCACTCTACTCCGAGTCGCTCTCGTGTGACTGAACTTCTCACCCTATCTATAAGGGAGATGCCAGCCACCCGTCGGAGAAAACTCATTTTGGCCGCTTGTATCCGCTCCCTTGTTCTTTCGGTCATGACCCACACTTCATGACCATAGGTGAGAGTAGGAACGAAGATTGCTCGGTAGACAGAGACCTTTGCCTTCTGGCTCAGCTCTCTTTTCGTCACAACAGTGCGGTACAGCGACTGCAATACCGCCCCTGCCGCTCCGATTCTCCGGCTGATCTCCTTCTCCGTCCTCCCCTCACTCATGAACAAGACCCCGAGATACTTAAACTCCCTCAGCTGGGGTAATGCCTCATTCCCCTCCCCTGGTCCTTAGGGGGTTATTTTTATCAACGTTTGCTAGTTATCTCTCATATGGTACCGACATCAATACAGCATTGCATTGTGGTCCCACTCTGGGGTCATCCCTATGGCCCAATCCCAATCCACTCCCTTGCTGACTCAATGAGCCCTCATTGACTTAGCTGCGCGTTCATGTGAAGTCTGCGAGGGCTTGAGGGATGTCCCATTTGAAATCGGTAAGTCAGTGAGGGCTCAGCCCCGCCCCTTTATGTGCCCTTTGCCAAAGTCAGCATCGATGCTGACTTTAGCTGACTTTGGCAAATAAATTACCCACAGTTCATAGCGTTTTATACTCTAAGGGGGGATCCTCCGAACGTCAATCATTTAAGTATGCAAATTAGTTATGTATCGCGGTTAGAATGTCAACAAACGTGTACAATAGTGCTTTTTCACTGTTCTCAAAGGGAGACGGAATGGAAGGATAGGCTATATATTTAATAACAATAATAATAATAAGGGAAACATGATGAGAAATGACTAATGAGCAAAGTAAAATAATATAGAAATGCAATTTATAATGAATATTATTATATATGAATATTACAACCCCTATCACACAGGAAAGTGTATTTATGAAACTAATAATAAAACGATCAGCTTAAATACTAAAATAGACGTGATAGACTAAATAGGCTAAGCATGTAGGTAGGCACTGGCTGTGAATAAGGACAGTTTTTATAAAGTGATGCAAAGTGTCATGAATGGCGGACTCATCTTCAAAGTGCTGTCCCATTTCTTTCACAACAATTTGGAGCCCTTGCAGCCTCTCACCCTCAAGCACTTATACAGCTGACGTCACTAAAGTCAATGAGGGTTCAGGGCTCAGGGCTTGAGGGAGGCAATTGGGATTGGGCCTAGGTTCCCCAGGTTCTATGTTCCCCATGTTCTATGTTCCCCACTTACCTTAGGGTTTATGGTTAGCGTTAGGTTTCTGGTTTAAGGACTTCAGTGTTTTGTACTATACAATTGTATGTATAAGTACAGAACAAAGAATGTTTGTTTTTGACATCTTTGTTGAAGAGTCTGAGCAATTATGTTTTAGTTTATTTTATGCCAGTGTTAATCTTTAGTTGGCTAAGACTAGATAGTTTAAGTAGCCTAGGCAGGCCTAAAGTTCAGTGGATTGTTCAAAGACTGAGCTTAAATCAGAATTTGCTACTAAAAGTAACACTAAGACTAAGTTGCTAAAATACTTTTAGTCTTACTAGAATTACTAAAATTACTAGGTTAGGTTTCTGGTTTAGGTTTATTCTAAGTGGGGAACAAAGAACCTTTTTTGCATAGTGGGGAACATAGAACCTGGGGAACATAGGTACGCTCCCCACACTCTTAACATTTTGGGCGGGAACCCTTTTTGGTGTTATCATTATCTTATGCTTTAACTATTGAAAAATAGCAGATCTACAAGCTCATAGCGCGCCACCGAGTGGCGTGCTACGAGCTTGTAGGTCTGCTATTTTTTTTAAATCGAAGAACGACTGACATAGAAACATAGCTTTTTCAGAAAACTGTCAGGATTTAGAAGACATTTATAGAATCGTTCCCAGGTCAAAATGGGAGTTTTTGGTTTGAGATGCTAAATCTGATCAAATGGGTGGTCCACTCCATGGCTCAAATGCTGGATAAATAATGGGCCTTGATACAAGTGGTTGAAACCCACTGGTCTGATAATTTCTTGTTGTGTTAAAACCACTGATCTGATCTCCACTGATTTCTTGTTGTGTTAAAACCACTGATCTGATCTCCACTGATTTCCTGTTTCAGAAAGTGTTTATCCTCACCGGAACGTTCCGAATGAATCTGGACCCACACGGTCGCTACAGCGACGAGGAGCTGTGGAGAGTGGCCGAGGAGGTGAGCTTTATAACTCTGTCTCTCTCTCTCTCTCTCTCTCTCTCTCTCTCTCTGTCTCTCTCTCTCTCTCTCTCTCTCTCTCTCTCTCTCTCTCTCTCACCTTCTTTTTATGTGGAAAAAATACCCACATTTTTTACGTAACTAAAAGTATCAATACTGGAAAGAATTTACTTGAGTAAAAGTAAAAAAGTATTGGTATCAAAAATGTACCTAAAGTACCAAAACGTACCACAACTTTTCAAATACTTTTAATGTATGTTTTGTAAAGAAAGTAGCTAATGTTTTAAAATAATAATTGTAGTGGTGTAACAATATAAGTATGGAAATACTCCAGCAAAGTTAAAAAAAAAAAAACTCAAAATTGTACAGTACTTGAGTAAATGAACTTAGTTTTCTGTCTCTCTCTATCTTTCAATTTCCAAGAAGCCTAAAAAAAAAGCTCTGTTAACGCCCCCTACAGGCCCTGCTGCTCCTTACACCCCCTAAAAAAGCTCTGTTAACGCCCCCTACAGGCCCTGCTGCTCCTTACACCCCCTAAAAAAGCTCTGTTAACGCCCCTTACAGGCCCTGCTGCTCCTTACACCCCCTAAAAAAGCTCTGTTAACGCCCCCTACAGGCCCTGCTGCTCCTTACACCCCCTAAAAAAGCTCTGTTAACGCCCCCTACAGGCCCTGCTGCTCCTTACACCCCCTAAAAAAGCTCTGTTAACGCCCCCTACAGGCCCTGCTGCTCCTTACACCCCCTAAAAAAAGCTCTGTTAACGCCCCCTACAGGCCCTGCTGCTCCTTACACCCCCTAAAAAAGCTCTGTTAACGCCCCCTACAGGCCCTGCTGCTCCTTACACCCCCTAAAAAAGCTCTGTTAACGCCCCCTACAGGCCCTGCTGCTCCTTACACCCCCTAAAAAAGCTCTGTTAACGCCCCCTACAGGCCCTGCTGCTCCTTACACCCCCTAAAAAAGCTCTGTTAACGCCCCCTACAGGCCCTGCTGCTCCTTACACCCCCTAAAAAAGCTCTGTTAACGCCCCCTACAGGCCCTGCTGCTCCTTACACCCCCTAAAAAAGCTCTGTTAACGCCCCCTACAGGCCCTGCTGCTCCTTACACCCCCTAAAAAAGCTCTGTTAACGCCCCCTACAGGCCCTGCTGCTCCTTACACCCCCTAAAAAAGCTCTGTTAACGCCCCCTACAGGCCCTGCTGCTCCTTACACCCCCTAAAAAAGCTCTGTTAACGCCCCCTACAGGCCCTGCTGCTCCTTACACCCCCTAAAAAAGCTCTGTTAACGCCCCCTACAGGCCCTGCTGCTCCTTACACCCCCTAAAAAAGCTCTGTTAACGCCCCCTACAGGCCCTGCTGCTCCTTACACCCCCTAAAAAAGCTCTGTTAACGCCCCTTACAGGCCCTGCTGCTCCTTACACCCCCTAAAAAAGCTCTGTTAACGCCCCCTACAGGCCCTGCTGCTCCTTACACCCCCTAAAAAAGCTCTGTTAACGCCCCCTACAGGCCCTGCTGCTCCTTACACCCCCTAAAAAAGCTCTGTTAACGCCCCCTACAGGCCCTGCTGCTCCTTACACCCCCTAAAAAAAGCTCTGTTAACGCCCCCTACAGGCCCTGCTGCTCCTTACACCCCCTAAAAAAGCTCTGTTAACGCCCCCTACAGGCCCTGCTGCTCCTTACACCCCCTAAAAAAGCTCTGTTAACGCCCCCTACAGGCCCTGCTGCTCCTTACACCCCCTAAAAAAGCTCTGTTAACGCCCCCTACAGGCCCTGCTGCTCCTTACACCCCCTAAAAAAGCTCTGTTAACGCCCCCTACAGGCCCTGCTGCTCCTTACACCCCCTAAAAAAGCTCTGTTAACGCCCCCTACAGGCCCTGCTGCTCCTTACACCCCCTAAAAAAGCTCTGTTAACGCCCCCTACAGGCCCTGCTGCTCCTTACACCCCCTAAAAAAGCTCTGTTGACGCCCCCTACAGGCCCTGCTGCTCCTTACACCCCCTAAAAAAGCTCTGTTAACGCCCCCTACAGGCCCTGCTGCTCCTTACACCCCCTAAAAAAGCTCTGTTAACGCCCCCTACAGGCCCTGCTGCTCCTTACACCCCCTAAAAAAGCTCTGTTAACGCCCCCTACAGGCCCTGCTGCTCCTTACACCCCCTAAAAAAGCTCTGTTAACGCCCCCTACAGGCCCTGCTGCTCCTTACACCCAACCTGATGTGCAGTGGTGGAAAAAGTACTCTATATTCAAATAGCCTCTATATCCATATATGTCCAGTACATCGCCCTCAGGGTGTCTTACTGGTAACTAAATATAATTTAGACAATTTAGTCAACATGACTGGCCTGGGCCATGGCTCAGTGGTCCAGGCACCGTGGCTGGTAATCCAGTCTGGCAGTGTGCCGCGGGTTCGACTCCCGATCCCGATGGCCTTTACTGCATGTCACTCCCCCATCTCTCTCCCCATTTCCTGTCAGCCTACTGTCTGACTGTCCCTCCATAAAAAATATAAAATAAAGGCGAAAGCCACAAAAAAAACATTTAAATGTAGTCAACAAATAAAAAACTAGAATAAAATGTTAGGGTTTGACTAGTAGGATAAGAGATCCAGTTTTATGCTAGGTAGCATTCTGAAAATAGCCGATCTACAAGCTCACGACGCGTTGTGAGCTTGTAGATTGGCTATTTTTTTTAAATAAATCTGCCATTACGACGACATCAACGCCTGCCAAAACACGTTTGATTTCAGATTTAGTCGACTCAAAATAACGGTTAGTGGGTCGCACACACCAAGGGCAGTATTATGCGTGTCTTAACCCATTTTGGGCGGGAACCCCTTTTGGTGTTAGCATCATGTTATGCTTTAGCTATTGAAAAATAGCAGATCTACAAGCTTGTAGCGCGCCACCGAGTGGCACGCTACGAGCTTGTAGGTCTGCTATTTTTGAAAAATCGAAGAACGACTGACATAGAAACATAGCTTTTTCAGAAAACTGTCAGGATGTAGAAGACATTTTTAGAATCTGATCTCAGGTCAGAATGGGTTAAGTACCAGGTCTTATGACTTAACTTAAGACCTGGAGGCGTGGTCAATGCTGTTTGGCCACTCAGAATAGCCAAATGGCATTGACCACGCCTCCAGGTCTTAAGTTAAGTAATAAGACCTGGTACCCAAGACACGCATAATACTGCCCCAAGACTTCAGTTCAAATTGTTTATTTCATATTTGAACAGGAGACAAACATTTTGGGCTATCCAGCCTTCATCAGTGTCACACTGATGAATGTGTGTGTGAAGGTGTGTGCGACCCCACTACCGTTATTTTGATATGTTTTGAACGGGTAGCGCGATGATGAAGAAATGAAAAAATCCGCACACCAATTGATGCTCCCAAAATATCTTTACTGGTAGGTAACGTTTCGGGCCGCAGCCCTTCCTCAAGACCTTCCTGAGGAAGGGCTGCGGCCCGAAACGTTACCTACCAGTAAAGATATTTTGGGAGCATCAATTGGTGTGCGGATTTTTTCATTTCTTCATTATGACTTTATTTTGATCCAGCACCCAGCCTGTTCAGTATTTTAGCCGTGACGTGAGCTCCTCCTCCAGAGATACTTCCGGGTCCTACTTTTGTGTCGCTTTTGTGTCCCCATAGAGCTATACTGTGACGCTCCGTCGGACTAAATCTGAGACGAAAACAACCACGAAAGTCTCATTTTTCCTCGCAACAACAAAGCTGCTGCTCTCCCAAATCTGGCTGTGACAGGCCGTCTGCCCCACACGGAATACTATCGCCATTTCATTGGGTCAACTAAATCCTCATTAATTGCAAACTAGATTCAACATACTCAACCCTGCACACTAAATATGCACCCGAAATATTGTACTGAGCAAATGGACTGTTACCACCTTCAATAATAATGATAATAATAGTCTTTATTGTCTCCACATCATATATTTTCTACTCGAGTTGGAAGCATTAAGACCCATTTTAACCCTCAATGGCTTCCTTTCTGAAAAATAACGTCATTGTAAAAAGATTCACACGTTTAGATATTCTATTTACAATGAGATGCGGACGGGAGCTGGTGCCACTTGGACCCGGACGTAACGTAGCACTACAAAATGACGTCGGACTTAAATACTGAATAGGTTTAGATGTGCGTGTCCTTTTTGACTGTTTGTTCAGAAGAGTAGATTTTAGTCGACTAAAATCTTATGATATTTAGTCGACTAAAACTAGATTAACCCATTCAGGCCTGACGTAAAAAAAAAAAAAAAAGGTTTTCTAAATCATGACAATTTTCTGAAAGATTTGAGGCACATTTTAACGATTTTTCAAAAATAGCAGACCTACAAGTTGGCGCGCTATGAGCTTGTAGATCTGCTATTTTTCAATAGCTAAAGTATAACATCATGCTTAGTTAAAACACCAAAAGGGGTTCCCGTCCAGAATGGGTTAACACTAAAACATTTCAGGTGACTAAAATGTGACTAAAACCAAATGGAATGTTCTTCAGAAGACTATGACCAAAAAACT